>NC_136059.1:1504848823-1505173823 GCF_964261635.1 Lissotriton helveticus | reverse complement strand
TCTTGTATGGTGTACACTTTCAACTGAGTCCCCTCCAGGTGTTTTTAACTGATAATACGATTGAGCACTCTGGAGTCGAATCTAAAGGCAGCGCGAGTTTCTTGTAATGTCTGTCAGTGGGTCAAAAAGGTGTTCAGAATTCATGGTCATCCAATCATTGGCCTCTCTGCAGAGCCCATAAAACAATAGTTACATATTTCAGTTACAATTGTGTTTCTGTGCAAATGTCTGTGAAGGAGGTACTCAGTTGTCGTAATATTGACAGGGCGAAGGTAAAAGAAAAGGCAGCGCTTGGAGGGCATTGGTCTCCTTATGTGGAAGGGAATGAGGTGTAAGATACACAGATGGACGGACGAGATGTGGAGAGAAAAAGGGCATACCTGTCTAACACAGTGTGAACATAAGGAGAGTGACTGAGGCACTCTGAACACCACTACCTCTTACAAAGGCCTCAGTAATGTTTAATTCAGTCTCACAATTTCAGAAGTGAAACATTTTGAATATGAATTATTTATAGCAACATTGCTCTAACTCATTTATCTTAAACAGCTAGCAATCATTGACAAAGACAATAGTCCTGGCAGGTTTTAAGTGAATGTCACTTGTGTTATGAAGCTGGAGGCAATGGCATAACACTGAGAGAAACCAAAATGCTGGTCAGTTGTCACACTAAGGGAATCACAGAAATCTAGTTTAAATCTTGAAGGTACACCCTGAATTATGTAGGCCACACTCATATGAGCGACCCCCCCCCCGCACTTTTTTCATACTACCTAAGGCCTGACTAAATATGTGTAGTACGGCTTAGGAAATAAGCACTTTCGTTCGTATCAGCTTGGTTGAGACCCTGCCTGATCATACTGTGTGTTACTGGCTGTGCACTTTTCCACCATAGTTTGCGTAAATTGTAATAAAAAAATGCACCCTTGAGTGACACGTAGTTCCGAGTCAACGCCTACTTGTTCGGTAACGAACTTAAAGGCACAATACGGTCACTTTGGCGACTACATTACGTGAGGTTTTTGCTTTTGTCAAAAAATGTATACAAAGGGGCAAATGATGTATTTCATTGCACGAGTTGCTGGCAAATGTTTCTTTAATATATATATTTATTTTGAGTGGGCAGCACTTTTGAAATCTCCAAATGCCTGTAAGCTGTTATCATATTTCCTTTCAAGGAGAGCCAGATGAAAAGCGAACCTTTGCCTTCGATTTATTGCCCATAGGCAGGCTCGGAATCAGCCGGCAGATTCTGTTGCAACCATAGCCCTGTGAAGCAACAACCATTTGGGTGAAAGGCAAAGGGCGCGTGCTGCCACGTCAGACTAAAAGAGGAAGCGAGAGTCGTCTTGTTCCTGTCTCCAGTTCTATTTTGACTTTCGTGGCTATTCGGGGTGGGGCGCATGCACTTGAAAATAAAGAAACCCGAATAGCCTGCATTAATAAAGCACCAAATGGAAACCATTGCAAGAAAGTGAACACATTATCATAAAAAAAAAAACAATCAAATAGTATGATCAGGCACTAAATAACTAATAGATGTTTGGTTCAGTTACATAAAATGTTATACAAGTATACAGATAAGTAATAGGGATACGTGGCTGTTGTGTTATTGTTGCAGCGGGTCAGATACTTTAAACGCCCTGCACCTGCTATTCTAGTCTGTGTGCGTTCTCTCGTGTTTATCTTTTATCAGTTTTATATAGCGCAAACCTGACCTTCAGGCACTGGTGCGCTTTACATGTGCAGGAATTATCCTAGTAACATCTCATGCCCCTCTTTTAACACTGATAATAAACAAAATACAATACTTACAAACAGTAGGGTCGTTTGTTTAGTTGTCTTTGGGATAGTATGTATTCCTTGCTCACTTTGGTATGTTGTGACCGGAGGAGTGGAGAAGCATGCTTGTTTCTCTAAAAGAGGCAGCAGGGCTTTACCTTTTCCGTCTGTGTGTTCCTTCCTTGCCTTTCGGGCCTGGTGCAGGTGCAAATGCTACTGTGGCAAATAAATTGTGCGACCTTTGTACCGTAACCTACCTACGTTCCTTTGAAATGATTCTACTGCAAGAGACATGGCTTCAGAAGCCACACCATCTAGAAGGGTATAAAATCCTTTAAACTCTTGCAACTCTTGCAACCTCCAGCAGTGGAGGTCTAGCAATCTACTTATCGGCCACCAGTGCAATCTACTCTTGGGATCACAAAAGTGACACCCCTGGGCTTCAGGTAGTAGGTACCTCACTTAGAACCTCCAACAGTCAGCCAAGGAGTCTAACCTTGATGGATGTTTATATCCGCCCAAACTCGGCCTCTAGGTCGGCGTTAACTGAGGAGTTGACTTCAATGGTACAAAACTTGAGATCTGGTAATCCGAATACCGACATTCTAGTCTCAGGAGACTTCAACATGTGGCTGATGTCCGATCTTCATCCTAATGAGATAACGCAGCTGCAGGAAGGCAACTGGGCCATACCACGGCAGGATCGCCCCGTGTGGGGCAAAGTGGACCCAAGGGGAAGTGCTCTTCAGGGCAATTTGCAACATCTCGGTTTAAGAGCCCTTAATTGCCATTTTCATCCTGACAAGCCACCTGGTCTATCATACTTAACAAAAACCGGGGCTTCCATAATTGATTACTCGATTGCCAGCCTCTCTTTACTGAATCAATTTGCAACTTTTGGCTTTGGTAATAAAATGGACAGTGATCACCGTCCCCAAGATCTCTCCCTCAACACTAGGCTGCTGCAACATGAAACAGCAGCAGACCAAGTCTTCGATATTCATACCATTAACTTAAAATGTATTAAGTGTACCGCCAACAATCTCCCGACCTTGGTGTTAGAAGCCAAGCAACTACTTGCTAACATCTATGGGTCCAAGGGATACCCACTTGTCAGCTGGTCAACGTTCGCGGAAAATTTGGCAGCCCGGTTTGCAAGACCAATACAGAGCACACAAGTGAATGGACCCACACAAGTAAAATTCTCCGCTCCCGCAATACAATCCGCAAAATGAAGTATAAACCGGTTGTGGCAAAAACTCAAAATGACACCAATGGATGCAAAAATAATAAGCAATTTAAGAGAGGCTCGTAGATAATTGAAGGTGGTTAAACATAAACATCGAAGTAGCACCTGTAACTCCTTCTGGGCCCAACTATTATACAACATAAGGACCAGCAACTCTGCTAGATTCTGGTGCACCATAAACGGCCTAGGGGGCGCACCACCCAAGGTAGCTTCCTCCAATATCTTGGAATCAGAGTGGTATCTTTTTCTACACAACCATTTCAATGATCTTCCATTGTCTGACCGGACCTGTGAGCAGAGTGATGACCTTGCAGGTAGCACGGTCCAGGAGGCTCAAATCACAACTCCCACCAAGTCGTCATCCCTTAGGCTCTCTTTTACAGAGGCATCAATCCAATATAAACGAATAGCAAAGGGACACAAGGACAGGGCCCCTGGCCCAGGTGGAATACCACCAGCCCTTTACAAGGAGGATCCAGCTTTCTGAGTCACTCAATTAGCCCCGCTCTACTCATCTATCTCATGGCGGGGATCGATTCTCGATCTGATTTTTAAAGGCGGTGACAAAAAATCTCCAGGGAACTATCGCTTGATCGCCTTAATTTACAACGAAGCAAAGTATTTCGCAGGCATACTGCTGGACTCCCTACGATCATGGGCGGAGTCAAATTCAATCATACCACCAAACCAGACTGGATTCATAAACAATACCGGGACATCGGTAAATCTTATCACACTTTCCTTCTTGATCGACCAGGCTGAATCCAATATAAGCCCTGTATACACGGGCTTCATAGACTACAAATCTGCCTTCGACAGGTTCAACAGAAGGAAGATGTGGCAGAAACTCTCCCTGCTCAACATTTGAAACAGCCTACTCAGGTCCTTGCAGCTTTTGCATCATGACACATGGGTCAAGATCAAGATCGGGGATGGTTAATTTCTGTCACGACCCATAGCAACAACGCAAGGCCTCAAGCAAGGCTGTGTCCTTGCTCCTATGCTCTTCAACCTATTTTTGTCCGACTTCTGCAGTTCTCGACTTAGTCAAGTCGCATTCACTCAAACTGGTCGGCCTCCGCTTATCCAACCTACTCTATGCCAACGACCTGGTTCTTCTCAGCCATACAAAGAGGGGCTTACAACATGTCCTGAACGCAACCACCGCATATTCCAATTGGAATGGCTACCAGATAAATAAAAAGAAAACCAAAATCCTTGCAGTTTGTACAGCTGGGACCAAAAGGATGGTATGGTCCCTACATCAGGAAAGAGTAGAAACAACCAGTTGTCAAGTATCTAGGTGCCCTTTTCAACAACGACGGCAGGTACGCGAGCCAGCTGGCGGAAAAAAAAGAAAGGTATTGCGTTGTCTTTTGCACTTAGATCCATCTATAAGAGACTAAATAGCCTTACATTTTCTCCAATCCTCCAGCTGGCCCCGGCAAAGGTTATCTGAACCCTAACATATGGGTATGAGGCTCTGAAAGGGCGGGATAGCTGGCAACTAGACAAAGTAGTCGCGAAAAATTTACAGAACAATCTTCCAGCTTCTCTCTTACACGTTACCAGCACAAATTAGACTGGAATTTGGCATCTTCAGACAGGTACAGGCCCATATGGCAGCCTTCCTAATATGCTGCCACATGCTCAGGGTATATAAAGAAGGCACTCTAGCCCACAATTTATGGATCCACCTGAATACAAGCCGTTAGTCGACGGGCTATCTTTACCTGTCCCGAGCCCTCAGTTATCTCGGATTGAGCCACCTTTAGGACCTACATGTCAGCCAATACGATGTCAAGAGGTTAGCAAAAACCAGTGTGAACCAATTTTCTACATTAGAAGATAGGGCCAGCCTCTATGTAAGAAATCATGGTTGGTTGACTCTACGTACCTAGCTACAACTGAAACCCCAGAGTTATCTATCGGTCACTTTCAGAAAACGTTTTAAGCTTCAGTTTTTAAAGCTGAGAATGGGGGTGATTCCCCTTTCCTGTCATTTCCCAAAATGGAAAAGAGACTGTGCCCAGGAAATGTGTCGGCTCTGCAGCCAACACAAGGAGTATATAATACACGTGATATGCCTGTGTTCCAATCTCTTAGAAGATAGAAGGGCCCTACTACGAAGCGGTTGGATTGCAAAAGATAAAAGATCGTGCAGAGGAGCAGTTCTGGCTTGTTTTGATCTCTTGAGTACAACCTTGAACTATGCCTTGGTCACATTTATGGATCGCTTCACTAAGAAGCTAGAGGTGGCAAGATGTGTGCTCGGTGGACAGTGAGGCAAACTGTCTCCATGCCTTTACTGAGTCTATCGCCTCCAGTCATTGACCAACAGACATGCTTTAGACTCATTATTAATGCATGGCACAAGAAGAGTCAACTTGTCTATACGTTTTTTTTTAGTTTTTTTTTTTACATAACTTCTTCCCCTTCTTTAGGAAGATGCTAAACTCTCTTTTAATCGAATATATTCTTCAGCGTATCATGGTCTGTGCATCAGGCAACAGAGGCTTCTATGTCACAATGATTGAAGCCAAAACGTAATTAACTTTTAGATTTCAGGTCCTAATGAAGTTCTTAATTTCACAGTCAAAGTCAGTACTTAAGGACACAATGATGTTTTTAACTCTATTGCTAAAGTCAAGCACTTAGCAATGGACCTCTGTCTTTGTATACTGTTGCAAAGGTTTTTAACACATCACGCAATAAAGTAAAATTAAAGTTACTGTGTCACAGGGCAGCTGCTGGCTGTCATATGACTACGCTGTGATGGTGGTGCAGATTGCTTCTCGAAAAGCTTTCATTGCAATCTGTCATCATCGACAAGTAACATAATAAATAAGACTACTCGTGTACTATAGGGGCCCTGTGCTCTCATCTGCCTGGGACCAGTGTTTAATGTTTTACATAAATGACTGTGGGTGCCCAAAGCACTGCTCAAAAGACTGCAGCAAGTACTATTTAATGTCCCAGTGGTGAATAGCAAGACTGCGTAGTCCTGAATACACCTCAGGCCTCTTTAACCCTCTAAAGACACCTCCTGCCCCTTTATCACACTCTTGCAATCTCCTGCTTTCCCCCTTGTTGGCGTTTCTCTGTCTTCTCTTCCTTCTTCTTTGTGTGTTTGTTTCCTTCTTCTTTGTGTGTTTTCCCCTCTCTTGCTCTCGGGAAATATCTGAAACTGAAAGATAATTGCCGGTGTGCTTCACCGGCCCCCATAAAAAGGTGCCAGTGGGTCCCTCTGGCAACCAATGGCTCTAATTAAGCACTGCCTGGGACCCTCTTGTATTCATCCCACAAAACCTTATATTTGAGTGCATTTTTAGATGTGGTGTTAGCCAAGACATTTTAATTTTACTAAAGGGGCTTTCAGCCACCTCTCTTCATCCATTTGTCTGTTGTGGTGTCATTCACATTTTGATTCCACCCATTACAGCATTTAACATGGGTCAATGGGTCAATGGGCCTACTTCAGCCACTGGCTAACTTCACTTTGAGCGACTGTATTTTGCTCTTTCACAGTAAGCACATCCACACCCAAGGTAGTTTCCTTCAGTGCCAGTGCATTTGTTTTTTACTTTATAATTACTTTAGTGTTGTCTTTGTGTTTAGCCTGAACTTTCTACCAGATGTGAGAACAGGCCACATTCCACACTTTATCAGTTCCTGTCTCCTGCAAGTGCTGTACATTCCTTCCTCAGTGTTCTTTTTTTGTCTGACTGCTAGCATTTCAAATCATGAAAGCAGTTTGTGACACATTGAAACTGTTCTGTATTCATTTCATTTGATAACTTTATTTCGGTCGTGGACCATAAAAGTGCAGATAAAATACATACAAGCACAATAATAAAATCCATAAATAAATAACAGTTAAAACAAGCATTTGCAATGCAATAGGTCTTGCATTCGGAAAGTCTTAGCTATTGGTATTGTAAATGACACATTTTTTATTTATGTTTTGTTTTTGAAAATAGCTAAATGAATAGCTTTGTCATATACAATACCAATTGTTATAACTTTCGCAAATGTGACACCTACAGCTTTTGTAAAGCAATATGTGTTGTATTTACGTGACTTACATGTATTGATAGTACAAATAACAATGGCTTTTAATTTTTTTAATAATAAATACTTAAATAAAAGTTATTGTAATTTATAATGGCAATAGCTTAAACTTTTGTAAATAACTTTTGTGAAGATTATGTTCAGTGTATTTTATTGTGACGAAAATCCAAGAACAGAAGTGAAATATTAACATCTTTTTGTGACATTTGTAATAAAGCTTGAAACATTGAGAGAACATATTTGAACCAGTTGTTGTTGAATGGTTGCACAGATTGATGATGTGGTGGCGCTGAGTGATGTTGTGATGGCGAACGAATGATGCTGTGGCGTTCAGTGATGCTGTGGTAGCGCATAGTGATGCTGTGGAGCCCCTGAGTGATGCTGTGGTGGTGCTGAGTGATGCTGTATGCTATGCTATGTTTTGTTTTGCTATCCTATGCTTTGATTTGTTATGCTATGCTGTGTTTTGTTATGCTATGCTATGTTTTGTTATGCTATGCTATGTTTTGCTATGCTTTGTTATGGTATGCTATGTTTTGTTATGATATGCAATGTTTTGTGGTGTTTTATTATGCTATGCTTTGTTTGCATTGCAATTTTTTATGCTATGCTTTTTTGTGTTTGGTATGTTATGCTATGCTATTATGTTTTGTTTTGCTCTGCTATGTTTTGTTTTGTTAAGCTATGCTATGTTTTGTTGTATTTTGCTATGTTTTGTTATGCTATGCGTTGTTGTGTTTTGTTATGCTATGTTTTGTTATGCTATGCTATGTTTTGATATGTATGCTATGTTTTGTTGTGTTTTGTTATGCTATGTCTTGCTGTTTAGTTATGCTGTGTTTTGTTATGCTATGCTTAGTTTTGTTATGCTATGTTTTGTTATCTTATGCTGTTTTGCTCTGATATGTTTTGTTGTGTTTTGTTATGCTATGCTATGTTTTGTTATACTATGCTATGTTTTGCTTTGCTTTGTTATGTTATGCTATGCTATGCTTTGTTTTGTTATGCTATGTTTTTTTATGCTATGCTATGTTTTGTTATGCTATGCTGGTGAGTGAGGGTGAGGGTGGGTGAGGGTGTGTGAGGGTGAGATGGTTGTGAGGGTGAGGGGATGTGAGGGTGAATGGGTGTGAGGGTGAGTGAGGATGTGTGAGGGTGAGGGTGTGTGAGTGAGGGGGTGTGAGGGTGAGTGAGGGGGTGTGAGGGTGAGAGGGTTGTGAGGGTGAGGGGGTGTGAGGGTGAGGGTGTGTGAAGGTAAGTGAGGGTGTGTGAGGGAGCGTGAGGGGGTGTGAGGGTGGGTGAGAAGGGGTGTGAGGGTGAGGGGGTTGTGAGGGTGAGGGGGTGTGAGGGTGATGGTGGGTGAGGGTGAGAGGGTGTGTAAGGGTGTGAGGGTGAGGGGGTGTGAGGGTGTGAGAGGGTGTGTGAGGGTGAGGGTGGGTGAGCGGGTGTGATGGTGAGTGGGTGTGAGGGTGTGTGAGGGTGAGAGGGTTGTGAGGGTGAGGGTATGTGAGGGTGAGTGAGGGTGTGTGAGGGAGGGTGAGTGAGGGTGAGGGGGGGTGAGCGTGCGGGCGGGTGAGAGGGTGTGTGAGGGTGAGAGGGTGTGTGAGGGTGAGGAGGGGGAGGGGTGAGAGGGGTGAGAGGGTTGTGAGGGTGAGGGTGTGTGAGGGTGAGGGTGGGTGAGAGGGTGTGAGGGGATGTGAGGGTGAGTGAGGGTGTGTGAGTGAGAGTGTGTGAGGGAGGGTGAGGGTGTGTCAGGGTGAGAGGGTTGGTTCAGCGAGACCTAAAAAAGAATGATGAGGAAGAAAGAAGAGGCGAGGAGAGAGTGAGTGGGAAGAATGAAGGAA
Source organism: Lissotriton helveticus (assembly GCF_964261635.1). NCBI lineage: Eukaryota > Metazoa > Chordata > Amphibia > Caudata > Salamandridae > Lissotriton > Lissotriton helveticus. The sequence goes on along the minus strand of NC_136059.1, from coordinate 1,505,164,877 downwards.
GTGGAAAGGGAGGAGTGGAAGAAAGTATGCGAAGGGAGGAAGATGACAGCGAGGAGGAAAGAAAGAATGGATGCGATGAAGAAAGGAAACAACGAAGGGAAGAAGGAAAGAATGAAAGAGGAAGGTAATAACTAAGGGGGTGGATGAAGGGAGTAAAAGAGGAAGAGGAACAGAAGAAGGGATGAAGAATGGAGAGAAGTATGAATGGAAGGCTGAGGAAGGGACAAAGAGGAAGGAGAGAACGAAAGAAAGCGTAATAAAAACAAACTACTTGGGGGAGGGGCGGGGGGGGGGGGTTGCTGGAGTTGCTTTCCTTATTATGCTCCAGGAGGACTTGAGTGACGCCCTGCAGTCTCAACGCGTTGCGTGTTGAATGAAACACCCGACATGAAACTGCAGACAGAGGGCGCTGTTGGGCTCAGATGTGAACGTAGTTGGGGGATGTCTAAGAAGCTGCAGCGCCTGGCGGGAAGCGAGGGATCCCTGTGGAAGCGCTTTCTATGTTGATCATTAGGGCTAAGCACAGGGGAGACCCGAGGAGCAAATCTTAAGAATGCAGACCGAGGTGCGTGATGCGGGAGCCTTCGACAAAAAGATAACAAAAATAAAAGAATAAATACAATTACGATGTAAAACGTTTTTATGTAGTGCACAGTTTATTATATGCAAAATGAATCCAACTCAATACATATGTTAAAGGTTATTTCCGGGGCTTAACACAGTGACGTGTATGACTTGATGCTGTGATGCTTGAAAGAGGTTTGATGCGCAGTGAGGTTTCGGAGAATGTGAAGATATGTACTAAATACTTATAAGGGCTTGGCACTATGCTGTTCTCGCTGTTTATTTTCATTCTGCACCCGTGGCGCCACGAATGGTACAGTCTAAGCTCTTGGCGCTCGTTCCTTATACCTCAAGTCCGGCCCTAGGCGTATGTCCCCCCCCCCTCCCTCCTTCAATGGTTTGGAAATGCAGTGATGCAGCACCCTTTTCCAGCGCCTTGCACCTCCACCACCCACTGCCCTGCCCTACCACCTCTCTACTCCGTTCAGCAGCTAATAAAGTGCCTCTTTGATGCTGGTGTGACTTTCAGCGCTTTAGGAAGTCCATCCGTGCGGCCAACGGAGGTGAACCAAGTACATGGAGAGAAGCTTGGGATGTCCAAGGGCCACGAAGAGGAAAACTGTCTTTTTTAACAGCCATGTATCAAGAAAAAGATGCAAATCAAATAAATGAGACCATTTAATTGGGAATAAAAAGGCATGTGGATTCATTTAAAAAAAATAAAACGAAAATGCAGTTTTTGCAGTGACTCGAACTTAAGCACTCACTCAAAGAAGAATACATATTTACTTGCGAAACCAGTTTAAAGTTTTGAAGAAGTTAATGAGAGTAAGATGTATATTTACAGGGTGCGGACAAAATAGAGATTCGGTAGAGTGCGTAAATAGTACTATGTGAATAAAAGCAGATTAGCAATAATGAATGAACACAAATCCACACGTGGATAAAAAAAAAACGATTCGCAGTGTGTAAATGGAAGGATCAGAAGTAAATAAGCAGTTACTGTTTCATGTATTTCATTGGAAAATACGGTAATTCCTGTAATTAATAGTCATGGGAATAAAAATAGGGCGAATGAGACATACATTAATTTTATTTCACAGTTCTCTTTAGGACTGTTAAATGTCAAACTCTCCATCCTAGTATGTTGGCAGAAGAAATTTCTTGAAAAGGGGACAGCACAGTCTTCTCTCTGGTCCGCGGTTCCGGTCGCGGAGCTGGGTTAGCAGCAATAACTTGACAGAAGCTTCCCGTGAAACGCAAGTAATCCCAAAGATGCTCTGAGATAAAGCGTGCATGTTTTATTCAAAATTCTGCAGCGTTAACAGACACCAAATCGTATCCAGCGCGCACTACATTAATAATTATTTAGGGAAAAAAATATATAGAACAGGGGCAGCAGTGCCCGTCGGGCATTGGGGCAACACACGTGAACAGTTCCCTGGAAAGTGCAGTTAAATAGTTAAACATTTGTCAAATGTTTGTGACTTACGTTAAATATTATTTATTCGACCCATCCTTTTGAACAAAATAAATAAATACAATACTCCCGGTGTGTGACATTTCTGAAGGGGGGCACAGGAGGCTGCGGGGGAAAAGTAAAGAGATGCGGGCGTGCAGGTCGCTTTTGAGGTGAGAGGGTAAACTGCTGGGGTGCAACCAGCATAAATTCTGTGGTTTGATTGTCAGAGCATCTCAGTGGGGGAGGAAGGTGGCTGGGCTTTCATTGAGTCAGGAAATGTCACACACGGGAAGAAAACAAGCAAAAAAAAAAAGTTTCACGGCCTGCCGGCCGTGAAAGTGAAAGTACGGCCGACCGGCCGTGAATAATTAGGGGAGGAGCAGCCAGGAGAGAGCAGGAGCGGAGGCGCCAAGCTGGGGAACAGATGGCTGGCGAGTTGATGCTGTGCACGCGCATTTTAGGTCAATGCGCTTGCGCATTGACCTAAAAGCGCACGGGCACAGCACCAAATCGCCAGTTAGTTAAAGTCTGGTTAAAGCCCTATAGTCTCGCTTCCGCTCAATGCGCATGCACATTGACAGGTCGCGAGACCTAAAAATTATGAAACCACAAGTTTGTCCCAAGTTATCAAAATGTTATAAAAAAAAAGGGGAGTAGAAGAAATAGGATGTTCTGTATTAAGTTATTTTCTTTTTACTGTGTGTGCAATAGATAAACCGAAAGCTTAAATATTATACATGTGAGTTCATAAGTGGACAATTCTTCAGAGCACGTTTGTTCAGGACTCAATTTCACTAATGGTTCTTCAATACACTTTGCCCAGGAAGATAATTAGCCTCTCTTGTATTTAACATGCAGCTCATGTGACACTCTTTTTTTATTTATTTTCTTCTTTGTTTGTTTCCATCTCCCTTTGTTTGATAGTTTCCCTCTTCCTTGGTGTCTTTCTCTCTTGCCTTCTTTCTTTCTTTCTCCCCACCCTTTTTACTTTCCTTCTTCCTTTCTCCCCTTTTTGCCCTCTTTCATATTTACTTTATTTCTTTCCTGCCTTTTCTCTTTCTTTCTTTCTTTTTTCTTTTTTCTTTTTTCTTTTTTTCTTTCTTTCTTTCCTTCTCTTTTTCTTTCCTGCTTTCTTTCTTTCATTTTCTTTCTTTCTTTCCTTCTCTTTTTCTTTCTTTCTTTCTTTCTTTCTTTCTTTCTTTCTTTCTTTCTTTCTTTCTTTCTTTCTTTCATTCTTTCCTTCTCTTTTTCTTTCCTGCTTTCATTCTTTCCCCTTTTATGCATTCTTTCCTGTTATTTCCATCTTTTTTCCTTGTTTCCTTTTATCCTTCAGTTTTCTTTTTCTTTCCATCTCCACTTTCTTTCTTTTTCTTCTTTCTTTTCCTTGTTTCCTTCTTTCTTTCTTTCCTTTCTACGTTCTGTCTTTCTATCCTTTCATTTGTTTGTGCTTTATTTCCTCTTTGTTTACCTTCTTTCCTTTTTTCTTGCTTTTGTTTCTTCTTTCCTGCTTTCTTTTTCATTTTACTTTTTTTTTCCATCCTTTTTTCCTGTCATTCTTTCCTTTTTACTTAAAGGCAAGAGGCTGGCAGACAATGGCAGACCGCTTGACTTTTTTTGATCTGTGCTAACCAAGACCTTTTGATTTTACTAAAATGATGAGCAGAACATAGCTACTTATAGGGGTTTTCAGCCACACTTCATCCATTTGCCTGTAGCTGTGTCAATAAAATTTTTCTCCAACCCACTCAAGCATGGAACATTGGGTAATGCATAAGCCCACTTCAGCCATTGGCATACTTCACAGTGAGTTACGGCAGGCTGCTCCTTCACCATGAGCATTTTTTTAACTAACTTAAACAATTGCACCGTTTCATTTATCAACATACGATTATCAGCTAATACTTTCCTTTATGAATCACAGTTGATGCATTCATGTAAACCCATATTCCTGATCTGAAATGTCTATTTCTTTGTTGTTCTCGCATCTCCATCTCCACAGTGGGAGAGATAATTATCTCCCCCTAAAATTTTCAATTTGGCCCATTTTTTTATCCCACTTCTTGGGGCAGCCTCTAGATTTAAATACTTCCTTTCCGGCTATCATACATTTATCCATTTCTTTTGCCCACCTCCCTGTAGTTGGTACGTGTGTTGTCGCCCACTGCATTGCAATAGAGCGTTTTATGAGTGTGTAGACCAGGGTGACTCATTGTTGTTCTATAGCTGTGAGATCCATTGCTTCCCATATATTCAGGAGCCCCAGTTTCGGTGTCAGAGGTTTATTTTTCACCAAGGCTTTATGCATATGCCCTGTGGACCCCACCCATAGAGTCTTAATGAGCGAGCAATCCCATAGAGTGTGGTAAAGAGTGACCTCTTCAGAGCAGCATCGCAAACAGAGTGCGTCTTCTCTACGTCCGATCTTGCTAAGTACAGCCCCAGTGAAATATGGCATATGGAATATCTTCAATTCGATAAGTCGGAATTTAAGAGGTATGGCTGCTTCCCGCTGAGACATAAGTGCAGATTGCCAATCGTCGTCATGAATTGAACCTACATCCGCTTGCCATGGTTTACGAAGGTACTTAAGTGGGTCCGGTAAATTATTACTTTGCTTACGATATATCAATGAGAGCTCTTTACTCTGCAGGGGTTCAGAAAGTAGACGGTCTTCGAGAGGAGACGATTCTGGTATATCCCCAGCCAGCTCTGTGTGTAGAGCATTACTGATTTGTAAGTATCGAAAGACCTCACAGGGGGCCATATCATATTCCTTTACCAGTTGAGCGAATGGAACCATTTTCCCCTTTTTCCAGAGGTCTCCAATGGAGGAGATACCGATATTGTCCCACCTATCAAACCCCGGTTTGTAACATAGTGTCCCCAATTTTCCGGTCGACCACAGAGGGGTGACTTGAGTTAGAACCCTGATTTCCTCTCCCGAGGTCTCCGGGCGGCCCGAGACTCCCAGCGCCTCCCGAGCATCCTCCAACAAGCACCCTTGATCAATCTCACTTCCGGGAGGCTTCACTCTCTCAATCCGGTATGCCTCACCTCCGCCGGGAAGCTGCGCTTTCTGCAAGCCCTGCCGGCAGGTCTTGAGGCGCAGGAGATCTCTCTTCTCCACGCCACAGCAGGATACGGGTGCAAAACACTTACTTTTTAGGTCTCGCCTGCCAATGCGCTTGCGCATTGCTGGCGAGAGATATAGAGGGACAACAGAAAATCCTACCAAGAGGGCTTTGGAATGCGGATTATGGCCAGTGCTTGTGCGCCGGGCGTGCGCTCGCTGCTCCACCCCCCCCTCCATCAGACTTGAAAGGAAGCCGCTCGCACACCACCATTTGTCTGAGCCTCGGCATCAGACTTCAAAGGAATGCACTCCCGCTCCCCCGCCCCGCGCCACAGCAATGCCGAGAGCTTGTTTATGTTCACTCTCGCGGCTCCCATTTCACAGCCGCCGTTCATTACAGACCTTGCACTTTTATCCCTTCCCTTAACGTTTCCTCACCAGTGCTTTAAAAAAAGAAACATTTTGAAATTATACTTGTTACTAAAGTTCGATAGCTCAGCATCAAGGGAAATTAATGTACTTACTTTACTTTAACTCGGGCTCAAGCACTTCAAGTTTGTCTCAGCCTTGCAAATGAGCTCCCTGCCAGAAACGTGGCCAGCAACCTAGCTTTAATTATCATCGATATTTTCTGTACCCTGCTGATAGAGGCTCGCTGTACCAGTTTCACTTACACAAACTGTACATGCCTCTGCACGTTACACGCATCAATTCAGTGGTCCACTGGTGTACATCCACTTTGGGGTCTCACACACAAAGCTGCGGTCTCACACACGCTCATGCTAAAAGATATTTGCATGGCATGGCATAGTGCTATAAAACACAAATGCTTTCCAGTTAACCGTGTGTTACTATCTAATAATGACAACCCCACGAGGTAATAACACGAAGAACTTGCAAATGGGTAATGTACATATGAAATGAATCCCTTGTTTGTTTTGTTTTCTTTGGTGTTCGGTGTAGTGCTTAGATTCTGTCTGAGCACTTCGAGGAACTGCAAACCTATGGAGACGAGAAACGCAATAGGGAGATTTGTGCTATAGAGAACGTCACAGCACGCAGGATGAGCAGTAGGCCAGCTACGGGCTATGACTATTGATTTCTTTTTTTGCTGTCCCATAATTTTACATCCAGTGCATATCACGGTTCATTTCTACTCATTTTATTGAGAATATTGTATAGTGCCAACTCAACTTTTGCTCAACAACGCGCTTGCTGTGCATTAGACCAAAAGAACGGAGCAAAAGTTATTCCACTAAATCATTTGAGGAGAGTGACAGATTTTGGCTACTTTCTTTTGCGATGAACCGGTCTTTCGAGCAAGAATTTGCGCCCATGGTCGACATATGCGCCCAAGTAGGGGCCACCCGCCCCCTTGGTCCAAATTGGGCAACTGGTCTCTGTAGCCCTGAAAATTGTACATTTAATACTTCTGTTTTCTGTAATAACGTTATCTTTGAAGGTCATAATACTTACTTTTTTTGAATGTATTTCCTTTATTTTCCAAGCCCCCTACACCTTTGGTGGCAAATACTAGCTATGCCTCACAGCGCTATATGTTAGTGATAAGGCATGGCACCTTTCCCAACCTCGCAATATCAGGAACGTTCAACCTCCCCCATTGCCTCCTTTAAGCTTAGTTACTGTGAGTGCACTATAAAATGTTCACGCTGACGTTCACCAAGCAGGGCGAAACGTGTCAGTGATTGTGGAAAGTCTTTGAGCGCGTTCTTCCTCTGGCTCACGGAGTTGCATTTACACTCCAGTGATACTGGATGGCGTCATGCTTCCAGTCATTGCAACTGAAAAAGGGCGCATGTTTTTCACACTCGCAGCTCTGGTTGTGAGCACCTCCCAGGGTGTAAACTATTGACAGAGTTGGTTAGGAGAGTCCCGCAGGAATGTGTTTGAGGAACGAAAGAGAGCTAGTAAGAAACAAGGCGTGAGTCGATGTGTTTATCGATTCGTGCTATCAGGAGTGCATTCACCAAACGGGACTCACTGCTGCTCCAGCACTGTGCATACCTCTAAGATAGCTCGGTGTGGTAAGTACCTGCTGCTATAAGGTTTCGTCTCCAAATGTTTTATTTGTATCCTATTGTAAACAAGAAATAACATGTTCTCTTTTAACCTTTCCTTCTATTGAACAGCAAAATATCTTCCCTACATTAATTAGCTCTGAAGAGATTACTAAGCTTCCCCTGAATGTATAAACATAACATATTTATCACATATTAATCATTTGTTTACTTTAGCACTCCATATATTTTTCATGAATATATTTCATTCAATACTGTTTTTAGGCATTTTCATAAATTGCCATATATAGTTCTCATTAACTGGCACTCCCCAACCCCCTTTCAACTCCCATCTTTATTTTATATTTAATAGAGTATATTGTTCTCAAACCTGGGGTTGCTGGCACTGCTGGGCTTTGCAAGTAAAGGAGCTAAACTAAACTATATTTCTATGTATAGTTGTAAGAAGATGTTAACTTATTTAATGATTTGTTGCGGTTATGATTCATGCTTATACTCAAATATTGTACCTGCTGTTAACACCTGTGCACGGCATGCAAGTAACAGGTTTATATCCCTTCTGGGCCTTTCATCCTTCTGAGGTTGATGAAATGAGTACCATTGACTGAGGCATAATTTAGAGTTCGGGGGCTGCTGCGCTTGTTGTACTGCGGTGTCCAGCACCCCTTTCCTCCTTCGCTAGTTTGTTTTATACTTTCCAATACAAACACACATTTAATGTGGGGTGCCAAAAGTGTTGCTGCCTATAACAAGCCAATGGATTGTGTTGCCTTTCAAACTCAAGCGTACACTAGTTTCCTTAAAGAATACACATTTTTAAACCTGGCCACAAATGGCTTTAGTTTGTGTCAGACCTTTTACTGTCAATTATTTAAGATCTATAGAGAGAGGCTGTTGGCTCTGCCAAGAGGAGTATTTTTCTTTAACTTCATGCTATTGGCTGTTTTGTATATCATTCCACAACCAATGGAATGCGTGCATTTCAAAGCACAAGGGACTACCAGACTTTTTGTGACATTCAATATTTACGTCTTGCCTGCCAATGCGCTTGCGCATTGGTGGCGAGAGATATAGAGGGGCACCAGAAGATCCTACCAAGAGGGCTTTGGAATGCGGATTATGGCCAGTGCATGTGCGTGGGGCGCGCGCGCTGCTCCTCCGCCCCCCCATCAGACTTCAAAGGAAGCCGCTCGCACACCACCATTTGTCTGAGCCTCGGCATCAGTCTTCAAAGGCTGCCGCTCCCCCGCCCACTCCCCCGCCACAGCAATGCAGAGAGCTTGTTTTAAATGGGGGCATCAATTTTCTGTCTACACGTTTGCTTCTTCAGCGCGACCTTCGTGCTTCTGACCTTGTGATCCAAACAATAGGAATTGTTTAAAGACATTTTGTCTGCTGTAAGTCCTCCACTTTCCGATGTGTTACATTTTCTTATTGATTGCAATGTTATTGTATGCAATATATTTGCTTACTTGAACGTTTGTCTTCGGTCCGATGTTGTGTGTGGGTGTGCTGTAAATTGGACCCAAGTGAGGCGCGCGCGTGTTCATACATGAGGATTCTTAACCCATTTCTGAAACTAAAAGAAAGTAACAATGTTTCACTGTGCTTTTTTTAAGTGAGAGAAGTGCATGTGTTATCAGCCTCCTGTGCAGCAAATCTGATTTACTTCAAGGCTTGTGATTTCAAGTTTCAATCAATGGACTTGTGTCATCTATTTGTACGCTGTTTAAACTTGGCTTCTCCTATCGGAGCAAGTCAGGCACGAGCCGCCTGTGTTCATTGTAGGAATTTCTTAATCATTTCCTAGAACGAAGAGTAGTGCAACTTGTGCTTTTTGACGATGCAGGAAACGCGCGTATTTCAGTTGCTGACTCGTGACACGGTTTAGATTTGTTTAAACACTTGTGATGTTCGATGCGTTGAGACTAAGGCCGACATGCTTACAGTTATTAGTGATGTTAAAGATAAACTAGCACTTCCAGATACATTCAGTTCGCACTCACTCTCTTCTTCTTCCACAACTTTCTCAGACGGGTGGCTCTTCCATCACACACTCTTGTGCTCATTCTGCCAATTTTTGAATTTATAAAAGCAGGAAGTCTCTCAGTGGTCTTATTAGCAGATTTATGGGAGTTGTAGTCCTCAGGATTCTTCTTGACTTTTTTTTTCAGGGCTACTCGGGGACACCACCACATCACTCGGGGACACCATCACATCACTCAGAAACACCACCACATCACTCAGAAACACCACCACATTACTCAGGGGCACCACCACATCACTCAGGGACACCACCACATCACTCGGGGACACCACCACATCACTCAGGGACACCACTCAGGGGCACCACCACATCACTCAGGGACACCACCACATCACTCAGGGACACCATCACATCACTCGGTGACACCACCACAGCACTCGGGGACACCACCACATCACTCGGGGACACTACCACATCACTCAGGGACACTACTACATCACTCAGGGACACCACCACATCACTCAGGGACACCACCACATCACTCAGGAACACCACCACTTCACTCAGGAACACCGCCACATCACTCAGTGGCACCGCCACATCACTCAGGGGCACCGCCATATCACTCAGGGGCACCACCACATCACTAAGGGACACTGCCACATCCATATTTTGGCATTTCAGGAAACATGGGCAGTCAGCTCTGCGTCACACCAAATAGAGGGCTACAAGTGTTTTTTAGTGCCCGCACAAAGAGGTAGGGCTGGAAGAGCGAAAGGCGGGCTGGCGCTCTATGTCGATCTAACTTTAGAAGGCAGATGGATGGTACCAACCTGGACGTCACATACCCTGCAAACCGTAATATATCAGAGTAGAGGGTTGAGGGTACAGCTTTTTAATTTCCATAACGCTGGACCCATAAATGGAAAAAATGCCGCACTTAGTGAGCTGGATGACACACTCACATTTGAGGCAGAGCAAAAAAGGGCGGGGGGGGTACCAATGACAATAGTAATGGGCGATTTTAACTGTCATCCTTGTCCAGACTTGCCACCGGACCGTCTAGCTTGGGACACCTGCCCCTTTAATGATGGGCCACACTGGGAACATAATCAGGAGGGCATACAATTAAATGCAATGATAGAAGCCCATTCACTGGTGCACACTATCGACTTAATAGTCCCGGAGGTAGAGGGCCCATACGTTCCAACCTTCAAAGGTAGAGGGAGTTCCACCACTATAGACTATATATTAATATCCTCCTTTGCCAAAAATAGGATTGCCACGGTCAAAACTAAATGGAGTGCTTTTAGTGACCATAACCCTCTTGTCATGGAAATCATACATACAAGCGGGGGGGGCAAACCCAAAGGGGGGGGGGAACCAGCCTCCAACCAATAGACCAGGGTAGGCGTCTCAAGTGGGCAAGGATAAACTCTCAAGAGTTTTACAAAACTTTAGTCCAAAATGGAAGAAAAGAGGTAGAAGGCTGTTTGGACCCTCTAAAGGAAGGATCAGAATTAGTGGAGTCATTTACAGCCCTCACAAACCTAGTGGATAAAATGTTGGAAGTCAAAGGACCGAGGAAAGAGCCCAAGAACCCACGGTGGTTCGACAAGAGCTGCTCCAAAGTCTTAAGGGATCTAAAAGCTTGTCTCAAAGTTAAACCAAGGAATAAGACAGAAGTGGCCATCTGTAGAATAAACTATAGAACCAAAGTGAAAGAGAGGAAGAAGGTGCTACAAGCAGAAGTGTGGGCAGACTTGAGAGAGGCGGGAGAAAACAGGGACTTTGTAGAATTTTGGAGGATTGTAAATCGCCCCTGTTTTAACGAGCATACTGCCCCGGTGATTAGTAGCAACATCCTCCCAGATCAATGGGTCAATCATTTCCAAGGGTTTATACAATAAGTTAAAACTAGAAATTCAGGAGGGCGAGTGGCAGGGGACCCGGAGTGGTAAAATAATCCTCTCGTTAGAGGAGATAACAAAAGCAATCAGTGGGTTGACCCCCAACAAGGCTCCTGGTCCGGATGGTACCCCACCGGATCTATATAGAAGTAATATAGACTTATGGGCTCCGATTTTAACCAGGGTTTTAAACGCGGCCATCAAATCCGGCCTACCACGCTCCTGGTCCACGGCACTGATTGTACCCATTTTCAAGAAAGGGACCAGGGACGATCCTAAATGTTACAGGCCGATCTCGCTCATAGATGTTTCTGCCAAAATTTTGGGGCGAGTGATTTTAAATCGGCTCATGGAGTGGACAAAGGAACATCATATCTTGGCTGAGATACAATATGGGTTTAGAGAGGGCAGATCGACCAGCGACCAGTGCCTGAACTTGTATCTTCTAACAGCTAAGTATACAAAGGCAGGCACGGGCACGGTCTATCTGGCATTTATGGACCTGGCCGCGGCCTTTGACAATGTCAATAGGTCTAAACTGTGGTCTATGATGCATAACCTAGGTATTGATGAGGGGCTGATAAGTATTTTGAAAGAACTGCATTGGAACACCACGGCCAGGGTCCGCTACAGTCCAGAGGGGGGGCGAACTGATACATTTTTATGCGCAGGAGGAGTAAGACAAGGGTGCATATTAGCCCCTTTTCTCTTCTCGCTCTACATTAATGCCCTAGAGAGTGCCCTCACCGCCCTAGAAGTTGACTGTCCTAAAGCAGGACCGCGTCAAATCCCAGTACTATTGTACGCGGATGACGCGGTCCTGCTGGCTAGAACCCCAAGGGCTTTACAACTTTTGGTGGACGGATTTGCTAAATTTATGGGTGACTTGGACCTATCTGTCCATTTATCTAAATCCTTTGTTATGGTGGCTGGTAAAAAAACCCGCCAATAAGAGCGTGTTTAAGATAGGGACACACACCCTGGGCAAAGTAAAGACCTTCCCCTACCTCGGTCTACTAATGGATGGTGATTTGCAGTTTAGCCAGCTGCTCGAGGACCATTGCACCAAGCTTGTCTCCTCAAATGGGGCCATATTGAGCTTTGCCCGTAGGTTGGGACGTTGGTGCCCAGAACAGATAATGGCATTATATGGATCAATCAGTACAGAAAAGGCTCTGTATGGTGCTGAGGTATGGGGTTTCAGGGACTGCAAACAACTTCAACAACAGGGAGATACATTTTTCCGCAGAATCCTGAAAATCCCACATGCCATCCCTGCCGAAATTATCCATGCTGAACTGGGGATGCCTTACATCTCAGACAATGCTAAATCAAAACCGATCATGGCATGGTGTAGAATCTGGACCAACCCGGAGGTATCCCGAACTAGGGAAATTGTGACAGACTGTTTGCAGAGAGACAAGGGACTACAAATCCCGTGGTTAAAATATGTGAAAGACTCTTTAGTGAACATTGATCAGTGTCAACTTTTTAATGATCCCTCGTTGATTCTAAATAGCTCTAAACTGAAGGTGAAAAAACTGCTTTTAGAAACATTTGCAGCTGACAGAAGAAGCCGTGGCTTGGTAAAAAAATCAATAGCAGCTTATGATCTTGTAAGAAATGGGGCGGGAATGGAATCATATCTGTTTCTGATGTACAGCCAAAATGATCGATTTTTAAAGTGCCGTTTTAGGCTCAATTGGTTACCAAACATTTTAGCTTATCCTGATGGTTTTACTGTAACTATTGAGCAGAAGGGTGCCTGCGGCTGCGACAATAGGTCTCCGCAGGACACCCTTCATTTTGAACTTTTATGTCCATTGTATAGAAAGCCTAGACGTTTGTTTTTGGTAGACATTCTTAGGGAACAGTAATTCCACCATGCAAAAACTGCACTGTTGTTTTTACAGAAAGCTAGTGATACCCGTACTCTACGTGCCATTTTAAGTTTTCTAAAAGCAGCCGTAAGATTGAGGAATACAAGAAATTAATTTGTTTTGTAAATAATCAAACTCGCTTCATGAATTATACCCTCTCCTTTTTTAAACCTGTTTTTATTATTAAAAGTTCAGGAATGAAATGTAATGATAGTTAATGAAATTTTACAATGTAATGTGCTTTTAGGAGGAATTTTTATTCTTCGAAATAAAGATTTACTGAACTGAACACTGCCACATCACTCAGGGGCACCACCACATCACTCAGGGGCACCACCACATCACTCAGGGGCACCACCACATCACTCAGGGGCACCACCACATCACTCAGGGGCACCACCACATCACACAGGGGCACCACCACATCACTCAGGGGCACACCACATCACTTATGGAAACCACCACATCACTCAGGGACACCACCACATCACTCGGGGACACCATCACATCACTCTGGGACACCACCACATCACTCAGGACACCACCACATTACTCGGGGACACCACCACATTACTCGGGGACACCGCCACATCACTCAGGGGCACCACCACATCACTCAGGAGCACCATCACATCACTCGGGGACACCACCACATCACTCGGGGGCACCACCACATCACTCGGGGGCACCACCACATCACTCAGGGGCACCGCCACATCACTCAGGGGCACCACCACATCACTCAGGGGCACCACCACATCACTCAGGGGCACCACCACATCACTCGGGTACACAACCACATCACTCGGGGACACAACCACATCACTCGGGGACACAACCACATCACTCGGGGACACCACCACATCACTCGTCGACACCACCACATCACTCAGGAACACCACCACATCACTCAGGGACACCACCACATCACTCAAGAACACCATCACTTCACTCAGGAACACCATCACTTCACTCAGGAAAACCACCACATCACTCAGTGGCACCACCACATCACTCAGGGGCACCACCACATCACTCAGGGGCACCACCACATCTCTCAGGGGCACTACCACATCACTCAGGGGCACTACCACATCACTCAGGGGCACCACCACATCACTCAGGGGCACCACCACATCACTCAGGGGCACCACCACATCACTCAGGGGCACCACCACATCACTCAGGGGCACCACCACATCACTCAGGGGCACCACCACATCACTCAAGGAACCACCACATCACTCAGGGACATCGCCACATCACTCAGGGGCACCGCCACATCACTCAGGGGCACCTCCACATCACTCAGGGGCACCGCCGCATCACTCAGGGGCACCACCACATCACTCAGGGACACCACCATATCACTCGGGGACACCACCACATCACTCGGGGACACCACCACATCATTCGGGGACACCACCACATCACTCAGGGACACCACCACATCACTCAGGGACACCACCACATCACTCGGGGACACCACCACTTCACTCGGGGACACCACCACTTCACTCGGGGACACCACCACTTCACTCGGGGACACCACCACTTCACTCGGGGACACCACTACATCACTCGGGGTCACCACCACATCACTCGGGGACAACACCACATCACTCCGGAACACCACCACATCACTCAGGGGCACCACTCAGAGGCACCACCAAATCACTCAGGGACACCACCACATCACTCAGGGGCACCGCCACATCACTCGGGAACACCACCACATCACTCGGGAACACCACCACATCACTCGGGAACACCACCACATCACTCAGGGGCACCACTACATCACTCAGGGACACCACCACATCACTCAGGGGCACCACCACATCACTCAGGGACACCACTCATGGGCACGACCACATCACTCGGGGACACCACCACATCACTCGGGGACACCACCACATCACTCGGGGACACCACCACATCACTCAGGGACACCACCACATCATTCAGGGACACCACCACATCACTCAGGGACACCACTCAGGGGCACGACCACATCACTCGGGGACACCACCACATCACTCGGGGACACCACCACATCACTCAGGAACACCACCACATCACTCGGGGACACCACCACATCATTCGGGGACACCACCACATCACTCGGGGTCACCGCCATATCACTCAGGGACACCACCACAACACTCAGGGGCACCACCACATCACTCAGGGACACCACCACATCACTCAGGGACACCACCACATCACTCAGGGGCACCACCACATCACTCAGGGACACCACCACATCACTCAGGGAGACTACACAGGGGGGACACCGACCACATCACTCAGGGACACTACACAGGGGCACCACCACATCACTCAGGGGCACCGCCACATCACTCAGGGGCACCGCCACATCACTCAGGGGCACCGCCACATCACTCAGGGGCACCGCCACATCACTCAGGGGCACCACCACATCACTCAGGGGCAGCACCACATCACTCGGGGACACCACCGCATCACTCTGGGACACCACCACATCACTCAGGGGCACCCCCACATCACTCAGGAACACCACCACATCGCTCAGGGACACCACCACATCACTCAGGGACACCACCACATCACTCAGGGACACCACCACATCACTCTGGGACAGCACCACTTCACTCGGGGACACAACCACATCACTCGGGGACACCACCACATCGCTCGGGAACACCACCACATCACTCATGGGCACCACTCAGAGACACCACCACGTCACTCAGGGGCACAACCACATCACTCAGGGGCACCACCACATCACTCAGGGACACCACCACATCACTCAGGGACACTACTCAGAGGTACCACCACATCACTCAGGGACACTACTCAGGGGTACCACCACATCACTCAGGGACACCACCACATCACTCGGGGACACCACCACATCACTCAGGGGCACCACCACATCACTCAGGGGCACCACCACATCACTCAGGGGCACCACCACATCACTCAGGGACACTACTCAGGGGTACCACCACATCACTCAGGGACACCACCACATCACTCAGAGGCACCACCACATCACTCAGGGGCACCACCACATCACTCAGGGACACCACCACATCACTCAGGGGCACCACGACATCACTCAGGGGCACCACCGCATCACTCGAGGACACCATCACATCACTCGGGGACACCACCACATCACTCGGGGACACCACCACATCACTCAGGGACACCACCATATTACTCAGGGACACCACCACATCACTCGGGGACACCGCCACATCACTAGGGGCACCACCACATCACTTGGGACACCGCCACATCACTCAGGGGCACCGCCACATCACTCAGGGGTACCACCACATCACTCAGGGGCACCACCACATCACTCAGGGACACCACCACATCACTCAGGGACACCACCACATCACTCATGGGCACCACCACATCACTCATGGGCACCACCACATCACTCAGGGGCACCACCACATCACTCAGGGGCACCACCACATCACTCGGGGGCACCACCACATCACTCGGGGATACCACCACATCACTCGGGGGCACCACCACATCACTCGGGGACACCACCACATCACTCAGGGACATTACCATATTACTCAGGGACACCACCACATCACTCGGGGACACCACCACATCACTCGGGGACACCACCACTTCACTCGGGGACACCACCACATCACTCGGGGACACCACCACATCACTCGGGGACACCACCACATCACTCGGGGACACCACCACATCACTCGGGGACACCAACACGTCACTCGGGGACACCACCACATCACTCAGGAACACCACCACATCACTCAGGGGCACCACTCAGAGGCACCACCAAATCACTCAGGGACACCACCACATCACTCTGGAGCACCACCACATCACTCTGGAGCACCACCACATCACTCAGGGGCACCACCACATCACTCAGGGACACCACCACATCACTCAGGGACACCACCACATCACTCAGGGGCACCACCACATCACTCAGGGGCACCACCACATCACTCAGGGACACCACCACATCACTCAGGGACACCACCACATCACTCAGGGACACCACGACATTACTCAGGGGCACCACCGCATCACTCGAGGACACCACCACATCACTCGGGGACACCACCACATCACTCGGGGACACCACCACATCACTCAGGGACAACACCATATTACTCAGGGACACCACCACATCACTCGGGGACACCACCACATCACTCGGGGACACCACCACATCACTCAGGGACACCACCATATTACTCAGGGACACCACCACATCACGCAGGGGCACCACTCAGGGGCACCACCACATCACTCCGTGACACCACCATATCACTCGGGGACACCACCACATCACTCAGGGGCACCACGACATCACTCGGGGGCACCACCGCATCACTCGGGGACACCACCACATCACTCGGGGACACCACCACATCACTCTGGGACACCACCACATCACTCGGGGACACCACCACATCACTCAGGGACACCACCATATTACTCAGGGACACCACCACATCACTCGGAGACACCACCACATCACTCGGGGACACCACCACATTACTCAGGGACACGACCATATTACTCAGGGACACCACCACATCACTCAGGGCACCACTCAGGGGCACCACCACATCACTCAGTGACACCACCATATCACTCGGGGACACCACTACATCACTCAGGGACACCACTACATCACTCGGGGACACCACCACATCACTCAGCCCAACCACATCATCACTCAGCACCACAACAGCACTGTCCTTGCTTGCTACCACCAAGCATTGCCATAGCCAATAGGACTGCATTAGGAAAGTGTAAGCTATTGGCTTTGTGAATAACAATGCTATTAATTTTTATATTTTCTAAGCCAACACATATTTAAAAAAATTGGCATTTACAATACCAATAGCTCACACTTTCCTAATGTGAGACCTATTGCATTGCAAATGCTCGTTATCTGGGGCAGCCAGAACACTGGAGGCGCACTGGAGGCACACAGAAGGCGCTCGGCGGCTTGAACGAGTGCTTCTCTCCCCGGATTATGCCATTACTGAGGCTGCTATTTTGCACCACTTCATCGCCACATCGATCCACTCCCCGTTTGCCGCAACGTTACCCAAACGATCAGTTTTCACCCGGTATGCAGGTGCCAGCAATTCCGGGGGCTGCGGTCCTGCCAGACATAGGTCTTTTATCTTAAATGAAAAAGGATGTTTGCCGGATATCGGATGAGGGCTACGGAGCGGCCATTCCAGTCAGCTGCCAGCCACCCCCCTCACCCCCCCCCAGGAAGTCTTACGGTATTGTGCATTTTTTTCAGAAACAAACATTTTCTGCCATTAGTCAATTTCATTCTGTTTTTTTAGATTGATGAGCAGCCGGCAGCTTCTCGAATAATAAGGTTTTACAAAAGCCAAAGCAAAACAAGATTGCCAAAAGGCTGGCAGACAATTGCCATTGCTTGTGTTTGTTTGTCTCCCTATTCAGTTCACTCAATAAAGAGGTCTACATTTTTCTCTTCCCTGTGGCATGAACTGTTTTTCTTATTTACTATTTATTGTGAGTCTGGAGCTGTTACTTTTATGTGGAGGCTCGTGCTCCTCGCTTGACTGGTTCACCCACTTTCACATTTAAATATATCTGTAAGTTTCATAAAACATTATAGATTTATTAGGAGGAGGAAATGTGGCCTAGCAGCAGGAGCTGCTGAAATCTCAGCATCAACTTAACATCGTAAGATTCTGGGCAAATCAACTTATCTCCCTGTTCCTAAAAACATTTAGCGTTGTCAAGATGTATTGTAAAGCACTCTAACAACCTTGGGACAGGTACGTGCTATTAAAACAGCAAAAATACATGTCGCCATCTGCCTCACAAGCCACTCTTCTCCGACTTTGCTGCCTACAGCTTCCTATCCGCATTTTAATATGCCTCCGCAAGATGGCATTTCTTATTGTTGGGGACGACAGCTGTAATTCACAGCATGACAGCACAAGCTAAACTCATTTGACAAGGTGTGCTAGTTAAACACATACAGACAGTAGGACAATAAAGTGCATGTTCCTATTTATTATTTGATACTCTTAAAGTGAATCTTTGATTACTCTCTATCCCTCGCCCATTTGTCTCAAATATGAAGAAAAGATCCAGCTCAGAGTGCATTCCACTTGCACAACCTTATCATGTACTTTTAAGAAGTTATTACCTAAATATGTGTCCTACTACTTTTTTGTGGACTCACAGGACCTGATTCACAGACTGCACTTTTGAGTAAGTTTACTATTTGGCATACGTTTACTAGTTTTCGGTATTCAGAGACTCAACGTTTGCAATAACGTATACTTTTGTTGTAAGCCCAGCTCTACACATGGCCAACCACTGGTGATACAACACCCTCCAATTGAAAATAATGGAGGTAGGGACTTAAAATACAACTCCATAGAAAATTATGGTCAATCTAAATATTTTTAATCATTTAGAATTTAAATATGTGTAGACTGATGTTAAAAATAGATAATAGTATGAGTGGGTTACTGAATATTTTATAATACATATTTACAATTTTTATGTGTTTTTAAACATCAATTTATATTTATTCATGTTTTTAACTATTTTAAATAATTTTATTAAATAAAAAAAAATCCTCTGGAGTTTTATTTTAAGTCCCTAGCTCCATTATTTTCTACGGGAGGGTGTTGCAGTACGTACCAGTGGTTGGCCATCTGTAGTGCTGGACTTATTACTTAAGTGTAAGTCACTACAAAAGTGCAGTTTGTGAATACAGAAAAGTAGTAAACATACTCAAAAGTGTGCTGCTACTAGATTTCCTTGCCTTGAACAGCTGATGCAATCTAGCAGATCGCAGCAGGAAAATCACTCAGTGACCCCCATGGAACTTGAGAAATCTTCAGTGGCGTCACGTGTGGACCATAAGATATTTTATCTTTTAGCAAAAAAACTTTATTCTGGGGTTTGGTCCTGGAAAATAAAAAACATAGCTGAAAGGGGACAACAAATGCTGCTGTTCATCGGAGTTTACAGCCTTTAATGCAGTAGTCACACGAGCGATTGTACTGAAGACTTTAGAGATTCCCATCAGTCAGGTAGACCTCTCTAAATGGGTCTACCAGCAGTGCTTAATTTGTAATAAAAAAATAGTGCGAGGCCTAAAGATTTCCTTAAAAGCCTGCAGCCAATGCTATCGAAGGCCATGGTGCTTAATACCAAGGCTGGTTAATCTTGATTTAACCTGTTGCCTCTTTAATCCACCACCAGTCACTCCCCGCTCTTTCTCTCGGTGTAAAAAGTTGTTTTTCATCGCTTCTTTCTCCCTTTGTCACAGTTTTCCTGTGTTTCTCTCCCTCCTTTCCCCCTATAATGCTTTCTTTCTCTTTGTGTGGATCAAAGTATATAGATGAAAAATAAGTGCCAGTCAACAAAAATAAGTGTTGATGGGCCCCACCTGCAACCACATGCTCAAATTAAGTACAGACTACCAGGAAATAAAAGGCCTGAGCCTCCGCTGACCTGCCAGGTTGGAAGTCCAACTGCTAGCCTATAAATAGGCCCATTGGTTGCATAGACTTGAAGTAATTGCATTTTGTAGCTCCCTTACTTTCTGGCTGTTTTGTGTCTACCACCAAGATAGTCTCATATTGTATATGTTGTGCTATAAAATGGCCATCTTATAGTAATAATTATGCAGAGGCACAGTAAGCACCTCTCAGTAACTCCTGGACTGTAAAATCAGATGCATGATATTGACCAGATTCTAGATTAAACTCAAATTTAATCTTTGAGGCAGACGGTGCCCAACTGTGATTCTGGAAGCTCTTGACAAGGAAGTGCTCAGGCTTGCTTTACAGTGGCGAACCATAACAACAAATTTAACGAGTGAGGAACATCATGTTTGGGTACACGCCTAAAGTTTGGCAGCTTCCTAACTACCGGTAAACATTCCTCCATAATCTAATGGGATAATTGTTCAAGAAAACTCATAAAAATCTAAATGTTAACACAATCTGCGTTAGTTTGTATCAGAAGTCAGTGGGAGCAGTACCATGTGGGTAATGAAGAAACGTAGCCATGAAGACCTTCCAACACTTCACGCACAATTCTGGTGCTCAGGATGCGTGTGTGTGGCATACCATTATGTCTATGTGGTTGTGCTCCCAGAGTTCGGATACTGTGGTACAGATTCAGTAAAACATGTTTTCCCTTCTGTACAATAAGGATTACCTATAAAAGGGAATTGCATGCCAGGGCTGTTTGTTGTTTGTAACAAACCAGTATGTCACCTTGCAGCCTTTCCACAGCCTTGGATTAAGATGATGAAATGTCTTCTGTAAATCACAGTAAGGTGAATACATTGGTGGCACATAGGTGCTGTAAACAGTGTCCACAAGCTACTTTGGCTCTGATGTTGGTATCATTTGGTAGTAATGATGTAAAATTTCAGAAACTCAAAACACTCCTCCTTTGGTGTTAGTCTATCTCGGCACCCAAAGAAAACACTCTGAATTGATCTGAACAGAAGTGAGGCTGAAAAAACCTACAGATCGCACAAAATACCAGAGGGCTTGCTGATGCCGTAAACTAGGTTATTCAAAAACAAGAGGCAATTCGAGGTTAATAACAATGAAGAGACATTATTGCTTTCCTTTCCAAATTCTTATTTTCTAGTTTTTAATATCTAGTGGTATAGTGCTACAACAGCGGCCGCTAACCCTGTAAGGGAGGAACAATCACATCTCGTTCAGCTAAAGCAAGGAACCGCCAAGAGAAATCTGACTGTAGAGTGGAGATTGACAAGAAGTCAACATTGATGTGATATTGGCACTCCAAACCCATGTGTCATTCTGTTGAATTTACTAACTGAGAAAAAAAGTTACATTGACTAGTTCATTGTATTTCATTACCCAACATGAACTCTTTTTCAGGCAGTAAACAGTCTTAAGACCGGGAAAACAGGGCCAAATGTATCATGGACAAGAGCGCATTTCAGCCCTATTATTGGCAGCATCTGCGATGCAGCCTGAACACTTCTTTGTGCTACACTGGTGTTTTCAATCCAAGACAATGCAAATAAACAGGTAGCAAGGATTTATAGAAAGCCAGCCTCACCCGGTCCAAGTGCAAAGAAGCCTGCAGTGGCGAGCAAACATCAATCTCTACATTCACAAAGGACCATTATTGCAACCCCAGTTTTTGTATCCGTGGCAATCAGTGACACTCATGTCAATCAGTGGCAGCACACTTCTTGGTTTTAAGTTGTGTTCATTGGGTCTCACAACTTTGTGTGTTTTCATAAGAAGACAGCTCTCTTCTTATGAAAACCGAGTGCATCTAGAATAAATACAATTTACGACCACAAACACCAACGTGGATTTCCTCATTCTTTTGCTTTATGTACATGCTTTATGTTTTACCTTGTATATATATTGCCTCTCATATCCTTTTGAATTAATGACGCACACACTGGTTCACGCGTACTGTTTCCACACATTGAGATTGTACTACAAGGTCATTAATAGCTTGTGATATCCACATTTGGAGTTTCATCAAAGCTTATGGTTAGGATTGGTTTATTGTGCTGTTTTTTTTTTAACAACAGTGTATGCACAAATACCAATAATATATATGTGAAATAAATGAGAAGTATATATATATTCGTAAATATATGTATTTTTGTTTGCAGTTTGAGCCAGTGTAGATTTAAATTATAGTTCACAAAAATGCAGTCAGTAAATGCACCTACGCCTTTTCTCCAAAGCCCAGGCGAACCACCATTTAAGTGGAAAACCTGGTTCAGGGCATTTACGAATAGGAGGAAATAGATATTGTCCACAGAGGAAAAGATTCCTTTTGGAGCATAGTTTTGGATTTGAGGGACAAGCTATTTATGAACACTTACCTCCGGTACACGAAGGATCAAATGAAGAGCAAGACCTGGTGAATATCAGGAGGCAATACAAGAATTGGAAAAGCAATTTGATGTACAGCCGAGTCTGACTGTCAACAAACATATTTTTTACAAGAGAGTAGCACCAGGAGGAGTCGATAGACTCATGTGTATCAGCATTATGCCTTTTAGCTGTAGATTGTGATTTTGAGGATTTCACAAGCCAATTGATTAGAGACCAGAAAGTGGTCAGATGTGGGGACAAAAAAGTACAGGAAAATTTGCCTACATTCAAAAACACATCCAAAACTGATTTGCATATGGCTTGGTCTGAACTGGGGTGGCGAAGTGAGCTAAAAAACGATGATGGATTCAGCCCAGTTTTGTGACTGCGGGTGAGTGTCTGAAAAGTTTAAGCACTCCGTCCATCATCTCCTTGCATTTGCTTTGTTCGACCTAAGTTGGCAGGGTATGCCCAGATGTGTGTCCCTTGCTCACTTTGCCACTGGATTCAAGCTAATCTGGCTGATGTGGGGTGTTACCCCGAAACTGGTCCCAGGAGGCTTGTTTCTGGTCCAGGGAAGACCTGGCTTCGCAGTTCGGACTGGACTGTTCCCATGAGGGGCAGGGCCAAGGCTGATTTGCATATGGCTGGGTCTGAACTGGGGTGGTGAAGTGAGCTAAAGAAAGATTATGGATTCAATCCAGATCTGTGACTGGGGGTGAGTGTCTAAAAAGTTTCAGTGCTCCGTCCATGATCTCATTGTGATGATGTGATATGATAGAAATTATTTATAGAGCGCACGTTCACCAATGTTTTCTTGGCGCTTGAGTGGAAGGGCTGAAGGCCACAGCTGTGTGTTGGAATTAGTTGTTTGCTTGAGAGAAAAGCCAGGTTCTAAGCGACTTCCTAAATTGAGGATAGGAGGCTATTAAGCGGAGTTCTGAAGGGAGGGAATTCCAAAGGAGTGGAGCTTGGGTGGAAAATCTCAGGCCACCATGTTTCTTGCGTCTGAAAGTGCAAGGGGACAAGAGATTGGAGCAGGAGGAGCATAGGACGCGGGAAGGGACATAGCGGTGGATTCAGGAGGCAATGAAGGAGGGTCCCTGGGAAGAGAGGGCTCTATGGATTAGGCAACCCAGTTTGAAGAGGCTGCGCTGAGTCAATGGAAGCCAGTGAAGGCTCCAAAGGAGGGGTTTAGTGTGGCTATACTTTGGCTGGCCATGGATTAGCCTGGCTGCTTGGCTCTGGACAAGTTGAAGTCGGTGGGATTGGTATGCGGGAATTCCGACATACAGAGAGTTGGCATAGTTGATGCGGGACATGACTAGTGCCAGGGTGACTTGGACGAAAGCTTCATGTGAGAGAAGTCTGCTGATTTTCCTGATTCAGCGTAGGTGGAAAAAGCAGACAGAGACCACCGAATTGATTTGAGCCCTCATAAAGAGGTCGTCACTGATAGTGACGCCTAGGCTCTTGACCGAATTGACAGGGGATGTATTTGTATTTATGACTGATTGCAAACCGTTAGTTGGTATTTTAGACAGGGGACGTTATCAGGGATCTTACACCCAGGATAGCCAGATTGAGTGCAAAGCTAGTACAATAAAATCTGACATTCAACACATCCCAGGTGGCAAGAATATTAGGGCAGACTATCTGTCGAGGTCACCTTTAATGACTGAAGGGTCTGATGCAACATAAGGAGTGTCTTATAGCTTCTGTGGATGTAGGCATTTTTTTTTTTGCAGCCTGCTTTACATAGCAGTAGTTACGTTACATGAGGACACACATTCATTTTGGTTAGGCACGGGGAGATTAAGTGATTTGCCCAGAATCACAGGATGTTCAGCGTCATTGCCAAGACTCGAACCCCATTCCCCAGATTTGAGGTAGACTACCATAGCCGTTCGGCCAACTCCTCTCCCCATTAAAGTCACACTTGATCAAAGTGAATGGATGGATTGTTTGGAGAGGGATGAAGATTTAAAAATGGTACGTAAGCATGCCATTGAGGGTTGGCCTAGAGAAAGATCTATACCATCAAGTCTACAACCGTTTTTCAAGGTGACATTAGAGCAGGAGAACATCATTTTGAGGGAAGACAAATTTATACCTCCTATGTCATTAAGAGCCAAGATTATATTAGCTTGGCATGAGGGACATTTCGGACAGACCGTCACCAAAAGGAAAATACGTTCAGTGTATTGGTGGCACAGTATGGACAACGACATTATGCAAATGGAGTGTTTATTTACTCGACTAGTAATAAGTCTTTGAAAATTGTCACACCACCACTTAATCCTGAAAGAACTTGGTCAAACTGCAGTGGATTATATTGGGCCTTCTAGTTCATAATAAGCCCGGCTGAGATAATCGTTAGTTTTGGTTGAATATTACAGTAGGTGGTGGGACGTAGAGTTTATCCAAGAACCGAACACAAGCACTGTGATTTCTTTCTTCAACAAAATGTCTATCCAAGAAGGTTTCCCAAAGGAATTGGTGTCTAATAACAGTGTACAATTTGTCTGAAAAGAGATGAAAGATTTTCTAACTAAGTATGGTATAATACATTAAACAATTGCATTATACCACCCTCAAGTCAATGGTTTAGTGGAAAAAATTAATTGTACCGTAGTTGAGTGTATCTAGTGGGCAGTTAAAAATAGTATTGAGATCAGAATGGCTGTTGACAGCATGCTATTTTCACATCATACAAGTCCAAATGTCATCACAGGAAAGACACTATTTGAATTTATGAGAGGTCGTTCACCTGCATGTGAAATGTGTCCTCCATGGTTGAAAGATTGTCAGTCTCCCTAAATGCATGAGAGAGGGGTAGATTGGGATATATGTCCAAATGTTGAAGTAGCACAGAGGAAAATTAGGCAATGGTTTAACGACAAGCATAGTGTTGACATTCATGATCACAAAATTCATATTAAAGATTATGTTTGCAATAAAGAACCAATTTATGCACCAAAAGACAATCTGGATTTAGGGAACCAGCTAAAGTGGATATAGTTAGTGGTAACTCTATCAGAGTGAAAGAGCATGAATGGTGGAACCTACCCAGGGTAGTGAAAGCCGATAACAAAGTTTCCCGGTAGAGAGCTCAGGAGGAAGTCTGTCTAATGAAATGTCAGATAGCATACCAGTTCGATAGAAAGTGTTGGGAAATGCTTAAAATCAAACCAGAATGAAAAGGAAACCAGGAAACTTGCAAGATTTAGGGCTTGAATCCGTCTGGTTGTTACGTTGGTGTAGAGAGTGAGCCTTATGTTGTTGACATGACAATTGTATTTTCTTGATGGGTAAATATTTATTTTTGATTATGGCATTTCAGTGATCAAGTTTTTGTGTTACTCATTTCTGCAAACTGTATATTTAACCTATTTTGTATATCTTTGTTTGAAATGTTCTTATTTCTTTTTGAAGTGGTATTGTGGTATTTAGAGTTTATGTATTTGGTGATTAAAGTGGGGCAATATGGTGATCTGTATTCATGTCGCGCACATTGTTTATCTCCTGAAATGCTGCGTGACATCCTTGAAGGTATAACATTCGAAGTTCTCCGTAGGAATGTTCTATTTCAAGTTCAACTCTTGAGGTTGTTGATATTTTGAAACTCCTCTGTAACTCTTTCCCACTCTAGAAATAGCCACAGAAAATCATTTTCCATGTTGGAAATGGGAAGGAAACACCCGCAAAATTGGGCTGCAGGGAAAAGGGGTTTGTCCCTGGAAAAACATTTTACCAGTGAAGAATAATAGAAAATATGATTTTACAAATACTGTGGCATTTCATAATACATTATTGTACCACATGAATTCTGAAATGTTTCCTAGAAGTATCCCTTAAAAAATGGAAGGGTTGCAACTTTCCAGCACTACCTCTGCAAAATGTTATGAATTCACAAAAAGTCGTAAATCTACACCTATACCTGATAGTTAACCTCCAGATGCAGAGCTTTTCCTTTGTTTGTGAATTGTACCCACAGCATCTGCGCCTTTCATAGATTTCTGTGTGAAGGCTTTGAGATTTCTTTGAATCTCCAAAAATGAGTAACTTTGAGAAGGTAGATCTTCTCAGTTCCTAATTTTTTTGTGAAGGAGTGCCAAGATTGACTCTTTAAGGAGTTCTTTAACGATTATGATTGGCTGTCAGGATCAGGTTGTTCTCTACGACTATTGGTTGAAGCACTTGATTTTATGACTTGTGTGTTTTTGTATTTAGGTTTTGCACGAGTATTATTGCTCAAGACTGTGAAGGGAACATTTATCATGGACGGAACCTGGATTACACCTTTCCAGACACATTGAAGAATATGACAGTTGACGTACACTTCGTGAAAAGTGAGAAGGTATGTCAGCATCAAATTGTGCTTGTTAGTGACATCTGTAGAGGCCTACTTAAATCCAGCATGTTTTACATGTACATGGCAGCAGCTATGAGGAAGAGCAGAATCTCAAGTTCCAGTGATGTTTTTGACTTTTTCAATTAATCTCTTTTGTTTTTGTTGGTGTTATTATTACCATCTGTTTCGTTTCTGACAGCATGCCCTGATCCAAACTGTTTGGCCTTGAGCATGCGGTAGGGGTGACATTTTAGGACACTTTGTCTACCAAAGTCACCAGACTACTGTTTGAGGGTTTATTGTTTAACTTAACCAGCTCATTTTTGCACCTGGCACTGCATGATGGTAAATAGTTTTGGATTAAAATGGGTAATGGCTAAATTTTCTATGTATATTGCATTTCATTCAAGCAGTAATTCTTTTTTAAGTGCTCAACACTAGAGCCGATTGCAGCACAAGCTTAGAGCTCCAATGTGATGCCAAGTACTCTTACTAGTAGCAGGTGATGCAGTTGAACGACTGACTTACATTTCTTTCGAGCACTATACCGTGAAGAGGACATTCTGGGCGCTGGGGCCAGGACACACCAGAGGTATAACTCCCTCTTCAGTTGGGTTTTTTAAAATCCATTAAGGAAACGGATGCCCAAAGGGTGACTGAGAGACTGTTCCAAATTTGTGAAAGCTTGGCTATGGCCCTCACCCTGCTTTAGTGGAAATACGAAAATCAAGAATACCTTTTGGATGGAAAAGTCAGTAGACTGCATGCTGTGGTCCACCTGCTGAAGGGATATAGGCACTTCAAATGGAGCATGGCAAGTTTTTGTAGACATTTAAATGCTACACATACAAATTTAAAATGGATCAAATATGCTCTTTGTAATAAATTCACTTTCCTACTTGCGTCTGCTTGCGTTTCCTCAGACTCCATGTTAGACTCTCAAGTTCTGCTTTATATGTAGCTTACACAGCTTCTTGGGGCACATTAGAACCGAACTTGCAGTTATTAGCAGTGCCCAGAATGATCGACCAGTGCTGTTGAGAATGATAGTTAATATTCTCCAGAGCTTAGAGTGTTGGAAATCCCTGTTTTTTTATAAACTACTGCTATATATTGAAAGGCTGGTCCTTTTAAATATTGATTCAATCAATCAATAAAGGATTTAGAAAGTGGGGCAAATCACCTGTGAGGGTCTCAAGGCGCTGAAGTTGCTAACGGCTTCGTGGGAATCTATTCATTCAAACAGCCAGATCTTGAGTCCTTTCCTTAATTGACATAGTGATGAGGCAGTTCTGAGATGCAGGGGAAGGTTCCAAGCCTTGGCTGCCAGGTGTGAGAAGGAGCATCCTCCACTGTTGCCTCGGCGGATCCAGGGGGATATCTGCGAGGAAGAGGGAGGTCGATCATGGGTGTCTGGTTAGTTGCTCATGCATTTGTTTATGTATGCTGGTCTTTTGTTGTTCAGGGCTTTATATGTGTCGGTCAGCATCTTGAACTGGCATCTTGCCTGGATCGGGAGCTAGTGTAGCTTCTTGAGGTGGGATGTGATGTGGGTCCATCTGGGGAGCTCGAGGATGAGTCTTGCCACTGAGTTTTGTACTGTCTGTAGTCTCTTCAGGAGGTGTGTGGTGATTCCTATGCATAGTGTGTTCCCGTAGTCCAGCCTGCTGGTGATGAGGGACTGTGTGAAGGTCCTTCAGGTGTTGCCTGGGAGCCATCTGAAGATCTTACAGAGCATGCACAGGTATGGAAGCAGGTGGATGAGACTGTGTTTACTAGTTTCTTCATAGATAGTTTGCTGTTCATGATAATGCCAAGCTTGCAGGCGTAGTCTGTGGGGGTGGGGGATTGGCCGAGTTCAGCAGTCAACCATGCGTTGTTCCATGACGAGGTGGTGTTCCCAAAGATGAAGCTGGTGTCAGGACGCTCCAAGTCTTCGCAGGGCAGGAGTGACGAATGTCCCAATGACCCCTCCACCGGTACCCTCGCTTCTAAGAGCAAGACCACCAGCAGGGGGGAAAGGAGAAGTGGACAGAGAAGAGAAAACCTTGACTCCAACTGTCACCTGCACCTTCTAGGGACTGCGTATTAACTTCTAGCCGTCTTCCTATGGAGGTGCCTAATACACAGAATAGGGAAAGAAAGAGAATATACCACAAACCTTCTTACACTAACGGTCTTTCTTAAAGGTAAAGCAAAACTTGTCCTACCAGTTCCAGTCAAGGTAATTTCCCCTCTTCTATTAATGTTGATAAGTATCAGGCAAGGCTTCTAGCTGTGAAAGAATACATAAACGTTAGTCTTTATTCTCACAGTAGATCTCCCTTCTACCTCCCTCAGGGCTAACTAATACCTGTGAAGCCTGCTGCTATATGTGGTCTTGGGGATTCTGTTTTTTGGAAGTTTTACATTCTTTGGTGCAATTCGAAGAACTGTTCTCTCAGCTTTTCCTCAGTTGCGCGCAAAAAGGGACCAGGAAGGAAGGTTAGGGAAGATAAAGATAGGGAAAGCGCAAGTGGGAAATGTCCTGAGGGAAAACTCCGTTGGATAGTTCAGCGCTGTAGCTCCTGCACGCTGTAACAATTATTTACATTTAGCATTACTGCCTTACTTGTCTTTACGATAATTCCTCTCCAGAAAAGAAGCCTTATCTTCACTGTGGTTGAACTTCACTGGATACAGAAACCTGTAAGATTGGACTGAATGGACTTCAGTTCATAGAACGGTCGAGAACGCTGTAGCTCGGAGACTCCTTCCCAAAGCTGACACCTCTCAGAACAACGAGAGCGCTCAGCGGAAAACGAAATTCTCACAGAATCCTAGACACTAAGATACCCAGTCTTGTCTTCAAAACACTCTGACGTTCCTAACTCCGACAACTCCCGTCATGAATTTCTGACGCGGAGCGGCGGCAAGGAACAGCTGCTTGCATGAAAATCTGCGTTGAAGTGCGCAGTTTGAAGCGCGCGACTTCCCGATAACCACTAGAGGGCGCACCACCCAGCTTAACCCTGAAGGAACATAACGCGGCCATCTTAGGAGGAGTGAACTAAATACAATCTTTTAAGCAGTGTCTGTAATCACTCGGAATTCCCTAATAATGTCGAAGCTTCTCTGAAGAACAGGGAAACCAGACATTAGCTCGGGTAAAACGGGACATTGCCAGTGAACTGAATGTTCGTCTAGGAACGATAACTATGGCGACTCGGTGAATCCTGACAGTACCCCCTCTCAAGGACCGATTCATCGGTCCTGGTTTGAGTGGAAATCTGGAATGAAAACATTTTAGCAGTTGAGGGGCATGGATATTAGCAACAGGTTCCCAGGACCTTTCCTCTGGACCATACCCCTTCCAATCCACTAAATACCTTAATTTCCCTTTCTGGTACTTGGAGTCTAAAATGTCTTTTACCTCATATTCAGTATGTCCTTGAATGTTAAGTGGGTCTGGAGGTTTACTTAACCGCATGGGTGATTTGATCTTTTTCAGTAAGGACACATGAAAAACTGGATGAATTCCTATTTTAGCTGGTAGTTTCAATCGTACTGTAACTGGTCCTAACACCTTGTCTACTTGATAAGGACCCACAAATCTCGGTTGGAACTTCCTGTTACCCTTCAAATGGAGATTCTTAGTGGACAACCACACCTGATCTCCAACCTGATATTGTGGGGCAACTTGCCTATGTGTATCTGCAAATCTTTTGTAGAAGGACTTAGCTTTAACCAAATTTTGTTCTGCAGATTTATGTAAGAAGCTCAGGTCTGTGAGTAAACTCTTAGCTGCAGGAACCCCTAACTCCTCCTGTGTCACCAAGAAGTTTGGATGCCGACCGAAGTTTAAATAAAACGGAGAGTACCCTGTAGAAGCACTCTTCGCATTATTGCAAGCAAACTCGGCCATCCACAATTTATCTGACCACTCCCCACCTTGATCTATCAAAAACAGTCTCAGATATTGCTCTAATTCCTGATTGGTTCTTTCAGTCTGCCCATCTGACTCGGGGTGGTAGCTAGTGGACAATCTACTCTCAATTCCCAACCCTTTCAGATATGCCCGCCAGAAGTGAGAAATAAATTGAGGACCCCGATCTGAAACCACAACCTTGGGGACCCCATGAATTTTCACAATATTTTCACTGAAGGCCCGGGCCAACTCAGTTGCTGTTGGAGTTCCTGACATTGGGATGAAATGACTCATTTTTGTGAAGGTATCTACTATCACCAATATTGTATCGAAACCCCTACTTAATGGCAGATCTACTATGAGGTCCAAAGAAATAGTATGCCAGGGATAAGTTGGGGTGGGCAGGGGCTACAATAATCCCTGTGGAGCCTGTCTACTAGATTTACTTCGAGCACATGACTCACAAGACTGTACATATCTTTTGATATGAGTAGACACCCCAGGCCACCAAAAATAGCGCTGCACCAACTCCTGGGTCTTTGCAATTCCTTTGTGACCAGCCAGCGGATGATCATGGCAGCTCTGTAAGGCCTTTTCCTGTAAGATGGTCGTGGGAAGATATAAAGCCTCTTTAAAATAGGGTAACTGCTGCCGACAATGTCTTTCTTCTCCCTGTTGGACCCACTGCTGGATATCCTCCATAGATAAGCTCTTACGAACTTCTTCCTGGAAGTTGTCTAAAGAAAGAGTACACACTATCTTGGCTTCAGAAATGATTGGTCTCGCTTCCACTGTATGTTCAGATTCTTCAGTATGCAATCGGGACAATGCATCTGCTTTTCCATTCTTAGGACCTGGCCGATAGGTAATCACGAAATCAAAATCTGCAAAATAAAGTGACCAACGAAGCTGTCGTGGCGTTAAGGTCTTGGCAGTTTTTAGGAACTGTAAATTCTTGTGATCCGAAAAAACAGTAACTGTATGCCGTGCTCCAAGCAAGTAATGTCTCCAATCCTCGAAGGCATCTTTCACTGCTAGTAACTCTTTCTCAGTGATGGTGTAATTCAGCTCAGCGGAATTCAGTTTTCTCGAATGGTAAGCAACCGGGTGAAGTTGGCCGGTGGCTGGGTGGCGCTGAGAAAGGACTCCCCCAATCGCTTGATCCGAAGCATCTGCTTCCAAGTAAAAAGGTTCGGTAGGATCAGCGTGCAAGAGAATGGGGGCGAGACAAATTTTATTATCAAAGTTAAAAAGGCTGTATTGGTCTCGGTATTCCACTCAAATTTAACTCCTTTTCTTAGAAGACCCGTGATGGGGGCAATCAACTGGGAGAATCCCTGAATAAATCGTCGGTAAAAATTGGCAAAGCCCTATAACCTTTGAACCGCTTTAACATTTTTTGGTGCTGGCCAATCCTCCACCGCTTTCACCTTTCCTGGATCCATCGTAACCCCCTGAGGGGAGATAACAAATCCGAGAAACTCCACCTTGGAAGCATGAAACACACATTTTTCCAATTTGACAAACAGATGATTAGCCTGCAAACGTTCCAAGACCATCCGCACATGCTGAGAGTGTTCCTGGGTGCTCTGGGAATAAATTAAAATGTCATCCAGATAAATGATCGCAATCTTATCAATCAAATCACTCATGATGTCATTGATGAAATGCTGGAACACCGCGGGTGCATTGCAAAGGCCGAATGGCATAACACAGTATTCGAAAAGACCAAACTTGGTTCGAAAAGCGGTCTTCCATTCATGCCCTTCCTTCATACGGACCAAATGATAAGCTCCCCGCAAATCAAGTTTAGTGAAAATTTGAGCTTCTTTTATTTGGTCTAACAAGACGGAAATCAGTGGTAACGGATATCTATTCTTGATGGTGATCTGATTTAGAGCACGATAATCAATACAAGTTCTCAAGCTTCCTTCTTGCTTCTTCGGAATGAAGAACAGCGGCGAGGATACCGGTGACTGAGAAGGTCTAATAAATCCATTGGCCAAATATCGATCCAGATATTCTTTAACGTGTTCGTTTTCTGCTTCCGTAAGAGCATAGATCCGGCTACAAGGGAGAACTGCTCCTGGTTCCAAATCAATGGTGCAATCATAAGCACGGCGAGGAGGCAGCTGATCTGCTTCCTGTTCACTAAATACTGTTTCCAAATCTCGATACTCCAAAGGAATTTCTTCAGTTGTAACCGTTCCAATAGATTGACCTCCAAAAGACAACATCATAGATTGTATGGGTACTTCCACCAGTGTTTTTGGACCATAGCAGTGAGATAAACAAAATTGCGATTGCAGACTGACTGTTCGATTTTCCCAGTCTATGGTTGGGTTATGAAGAGCTAACCAAGGCAATCCCAGAATCAGTTGAAATTGTGGGGCGTCGATTAAATTAAATTGTAACACCTCACGATGACCGTCCGCTTGAGTTATTTCCAATTCTTCAGTATGACTGGTGATAGGTCCAGAGGTCAGGTTGGTACCATCTACTGCGCGTACAGGCTCCGGTCGATCTTTCCTGATAGCTCGAATTCCCATCTGACAAGCATATCGTATATCACAAAAGTTTCCTGTGGCACCTGAATCCAGCATGATGGCCACTCCCAAGATCTGATGTTCACGAAATTGTAACATAACATGAATAATCACATGAGGCGTCATAGTTTGGAGAGTATTTAAGATCTGGTGAGGTTCTGGAGTCGTCTTGTCTTCTTTCACCACCAGAGCGACCCCGCCTACTGATGGTTCACCTCGTTTCCCTTAAACGGAGTCTTGGTCCTTTTGATGCATTCCTTAACAAAATGGCCTGAAGCTCCACAATATAAATATAACTTTTTCAACCTCCTTTGTTCCTTTTCTTCTTTACTCAGTGGACCTCGGACTGTTCCTATTTGCATTGGCTCCGATTCATTACTTCCCCCAGATCCTTTCTCAGTCTTCGCTCTGTCAAAACGAGGGACATTTAACTTCCAATCCTTCTTCTTTTCACCTTTTCTTTCTGAATTGCGAAAATCCAACTCCAATACCAAATCCACAAGAGCTGACAATTCTGTGGGTCGATTGGGAACTTGGGCCAGCGTATCCTTGATTTCATCCCTTAAACCACGGTAAAATAAAGCTGCTCTTTTTTCCTCTGGCCAGCTGGTCTCCAGAATCAATTTGTTAAACTGCGTAAGGTAAGTAATTAAATCTTAAGACCCTTGCCGCAGTTCCAACAACTCATTATCGGTGGCCTGAGATATCCTTCTCCGTTCAAAAATCCTGAGAAACTCCGCTTTAAATTTAGTAAAGTCACAAAGCAAGGGGTCATCTTCACTGACCAAGGGTGTAGCCCAATTGGCGGTATCCCCACTTAAGTATGATAAAATAAACGCTACTCTAGATTGAGCATCAGGGAACAAGGTAGGACGGCACATAAAATGGAGGGAACACTGCGTCAGAAAATATTGTGCCTTCTGAGGATCCCCTGAAAATCTTTCTGGAGCTGCCATGGGAATCAATGGGGATACCGAATGGATTACCTGTGCAACGGCCTTAGCATCTGTGCTCAAACCACTAGTACTAGGAACTGAGGGACTCGGTACAGGATTTCCCATGGCTAACCCATCCACCTTCTGTGCTAATAATCTTGTCTCTTGACGGGAAGCCACTAACTCTAATTTTAAACTCTGATTTTCCTCCCGGACTGCTCCTAAGTCTCTCTGTATTCCTACTAAAATCTCCCCTAAATCTTTTAAATTCATTCCTTCAGTCATACTGCCCGGGCGAAGGAAGTACGTGGGCACTTCAATCTGTCAGGACGCTCCAACTCTTCGCAGGGGCAGTAGTGACGAATGTCCCAATGACCCCTCCACCGGTACCCTCGCTTCTAAGAGCAAGACCACCAGCAGGGGGGGAAAGGGGAAGTGGACAGAGAAGAGAAAACCTTGACTCCAACTGTCACCTGCACCTTCTAGGGACTGCGTATTAACTTCCAGCCGTCTTCCTATGGAGGTGCCTAATACACAGAATAGGGAAAGAAAGAGAATATACCACAAACCTTCTTACACTAACGGTCTTTCTTAAAGGTAAAGCAAAACTTGTCCTACCAGTTCCAGTCAAGGTAATTTCCCCTCTTCTATTAATGTTGATAAGTAACAGGCAAGGCTTCTAGCTGTGAAAGAATACATAAACGTTAGTCTCTATTCTCACAGTAGATCTCCCTTCTACCTCCCTCAGGGCTAACTAATACCTGTGAAGCCTGCTGCTAGATGTGGTCTTGGGGATTCTGTTTTTTGGAAGGTTTACATTCTTTGGTGCAATTTGAAGAACTGTTCTCTCAGCTTTTCCTCAGTTGCGCGCAAAAAGGGACCAGGAAGGAAGGTTAGGGAAGGTAAAGATAGGGAAAGCGCAAGTGGGAAATGTCCTGAGGGAAAACTCCGTTGGATAGTTCAGCGCTGTAGCTCCTGCACGCTGTAACAATTATTTACATTTAGCATTACTGCCTTACTTGTCTTTACGATAATTCCTTTCCAGAAAAGAAGCCTTATCTTCACTGTGGTTGAACTTCACTGGATACAGAAACCTGTAAGACTGGACTGAATGGACTTCAGTTCATAGAACGGTCGAGAACGCTGTAGCTCGTTGACTCCTTCCCAAAGCTGACACCTCTCAGAACAACGAGAGCGCTCAGCGGAAAACGAAATTCTCACAGAATCCTAGACACTAAGATACCCAGTCGTGTCTTCAAAACACTCTGACGTTCCTAACTCCGACAACTCCCGTCATGAATTTCTGACGCGGAGCGGCGGCAAGGAATAGCTGCTTGCATGAAAATCTGCGTTGAAGTGCGCAGTTTGAAGCGCGCGACTTCCCGATAACCACTAGAGGGCGCACCACCCAGCTTAACCCTGAAGGAACATAACGCGGCCATCTTAGGAGGAGTGAACTAAATACAATCTTTTAAGCAGTGTCTGTAATCACTCGGAATTCCCTAATAATGTCGAAGCTTCTCTGAAGAACAGGGAAACCAGACATTAGCTCGGGTAAAACGGGACATTGCCAGTGAACTGAATGTTCGTCTAGGAACGCTAACTGTGGCGACTCGGTGAATCCTGTGAGCTGGCTCTGATGGTTTATTTTAACAAGGTAATAATAATAGTAAAAGAACAATAGAAGAATCTCTCTTATGATCAGCGACCTTTTCTGCCTACTAACTTTCAGATATAATGTTGTAATAATTTGTGTGTGTGAATCATGTGGAATATTTTTCCATACTTTCCTCACTCTGAAGCAATTATACAAATATGCTTGAACATTT
Organism: Lissotriton helveticus; assembly: GCF_964261635.1. NCBI lineage: Eukaryota > Metazoa > Chordata > Amphibia > Caudata > Salamandridae > Lissotriton > Lissotriton helveticus. Next base: position 1,505,128,483 of record NC_136059.1, on the reverse strand, counting down.
CTGCTTGTCTTTATTTAACAATGAGTTCCTCAAAGTCCTACATTTTGACGCAACCCCAAACTTTACTTTCTGCGGCAGGTAAACCCATCGTGAAATAGCCAGAATGGAAATAATATTTCATTATTTAGAGGCTATCACAAAGGTTGCAGTGGAAACAAGCTATCTGCACAATCCCCAATACAATGTGGTCAGTATTAAATATAGCCAAATTGGGACTGGTGCTTCATCAGACTACACTCCTGCTACCAAAAAGTGTATATAGGGTAATTGGAGAGTAATCCCAAATCTAAAAATGCTGAATTTTCTGTAGCCCACAAAAATTATTTATCAACAGTATGTCACATAACTTGATGATTTGTAAACTCTGTTCAAATATAAAACTAGTCATACAGTAGTCCACAGGAATATGTGTACAAACTCTTTGTTGAAAATACAGCCAAACATGCAATGCTGCTAATCTAGCAGCAGAGGAACAATGTTGTCCTATATGCGAGCAAGGTACAGTGAGCTTCCGAAGCGTTTGGTACGTGTTCAGATTGGTCACATGTCAAATTTTGATCTCATAGCTATAACAGATACAGCCGAACACAATAGGTATAACAAAAACAGCCCACACGTGTTTCGTCAAATTGACTTCCTCAGTGCTATTTAGGAATACAAGTCATAGGTTACGTACCAAACAACTGTAGAGAAAGAACCACAATTTCAGTCAATCATCCACTTACATGTTCCTATAAATGACAAAGGGCCAGATGTAGGTAATTTTATTTTACCACTTCTTAAATACCGAATCAAACTGATTCAGTATTTAAGAAGTGGTAAAATAGAGGGGGGGAGATGTAGGTATTTCAGATTCGGTAAATACCGAATCGTTAAGATTCGGTATTTACCGATTCTGTAAATACCAATTCGGTAATGCCCATTGATTCCTAAGGACATTGAAGCCCATAGAAATCAATGGGCATTACCGAATCGGTATTTACAGATTTGGTAAATACCGATTCCAGCAAGGGTGCAGGGGGTGTCACTTTGACACCCTCTAGCACCCCAAATACAGGCATGTGTGCCATGTGGCACACAGACATGCCCTAAGGGCATGTCTGTGTGTCACATGGCTCAGGTGTGCATGCACAGATGTGCATGCACAGATGTGCATGCACATCTGAATTCGGTATTTTACCACCCAATTGGATTGGGTGATAAAATACCGAATTCTGAAGGCCTGTAGCACTGTAAACAGTGCTACCTACATCTGGGTTTTACCGAATCGGTAAAATTACCGATTCGGTATTTTACAGATTCGGTAAATTTACCGTTTCGGTAAATTTACCGAATCTGTAAAATATTGGCCCCTACATCTCGAAAACCAATTACCGGTTGGTAACGGCCGAAATCGGCCGTTACCGACCGGTAATTGGCGACCTACATCTGGCCAAAAATGACATAACATAACCATTTCATGATTGAATGCACCAACTAGACAAGTACAGCAAGAAATATCCAAATTATGTCAATATTCTCAGCAACCAAGTTCTGATCATGGCACATCAGTACTGGGACAAGAATGCGCGTATGTGCATCAGCAACGGAGTACAAGTGAGTACAAATGAATTAGCAGCCCAAGCAGGGCTTGGTTAGGTATACTTTTTATCAGAAGAAGCAAGGTGTTTCGGAGTCTGTAAAAGGCTACATTGCGGCGTTAAAACAACCTGTCTATCACATGTAAATTTGGATGGTTACACATTCAAACAATCCTAACGTCAAGGAGATACTTGGGCTCAATGGACACTCATCATTTAAAGACATTATGGCTGTAATTAAAAAAGCTTAACTCTCAACATAGTATGTTAAAGTGTGCTAAGACTGCTTTGACTAATATTGTGGTAAAAAAATCAGTTGAAAAGGCTTTTCAAGGGAATGTTTATCAAAAAGAGAAAGGCAAACCAATATTCTTTTTTGAAAAGATGGTTGTGGAGGAAGATATACCACTGGTAAAATCAGAATATGCCTGAATGAGACTAACTATTTATAAAATGGTTGTTCTGCTGTGTCTGTTCTGCCAGCTGCAGAATTACGCCTTCCTGCTCTGGACCTCAGTCTTACTGTGGCGGCAAAGCATCCAGATGATCACCCTATCCTAGTGTTATAAATTCCCTTACGATGGAGGCATGCGGCACCAGATATAATCTCCTACTATAGGACATCTCTTCTCGTCATAAATGAATGGTTGCTCAATAACACAGCAGACCCCACCTTTGCCACCGAGCAGTGGGTGATGCAGGAGATGCCCCTCTTGCTCCTCACTGAAGCCTCGAAAGTGACTCTTCCGCTTCGGAGGGAGACCCATAGAGTCCTTGGGTGGGAGGGATGCTTAAAGAAGGAAACCCTGTTATAGCAAGGAACACAGCTGTACAGGCTATGACCCCTGAGGGCTTCAAACCTTGGGATTCCAGAGTCATCTCCAAGTTGAGGGGATGTGCTGTCAGTGTCCTCAATGAAATCTTTCCTGGAGCTGCAGGCGGAATACAGCTTACACCATTCACAATTCTTCCATACTTGCAACCATGGTACACCCTCACCCATTATATTAAGGGTCTCTCAGATATCCTCGCTAATGGCTTGCTTGAGGTCAAAATCCTCATGGAGGAATCACCCAATCATAAAACTCTCGCAGGTGTACCCGGTCTCTGGTAGTTAACATGCCTGACTCGTTTGACCGGCTGAGAAAGTCCTTGGTGGGTGATTTGGGGCAGGTGACTGACATTGATTGGAGGGAGGCCCGCACCTCCCCATGAGACTGTAATTGCCTCGCAGTTAATGTAATGTAATGTATGTATACTTGTAAAGCGCACTGTTACCTCGTTACGTGGCGTCCTGGCGCTGTATACCGCTGGGGAACCCGTCCTGGCTTTCCCTGTGAGAGGGCACCCCAAGGTGAAGCCAGGCATCCCCGGCGTTGCTGGGGCCGTTGTGGAGATTAAGCAAGCTATTGCCCAGAGTTGCAGAGTGGGACCCATGGTTAGCTTAGGCACCTAAGCGAGAATTATCAAGTCCGCGGACATTGACCCAAGCCCTGCCGCGTCGGGAATTGAACACTGGTCCCGGGCATACCTCTGCTTCAGGGTCTGCCGCTTCTAACCAGTGAGTCACACTTCTCACACTGGTTCCTCCTAATACAGTGAAAATACCTACACGGAGTCTACTATTCACTGGAGAGGCTAAGGAAAATGCCTGCGCTGCTGATCGTGAAGAGATGACTTTGCCCATATGGTTTGGTCATGTGAGCAACTGGGTTCCCTTTAGGGAGGGGATGTTGGATTGTGTACTGCCCTGGGACCCCAAGTTGGCTCTCCTTCACACTACGGAAGAGCTAGACTCAAACATATATCGCAAGGCCCTGCTGTGGCTGGTTCTGGTGTAGTGAAAAGGGATATCTCCAGGGCCTGGAAAGACAGAAACCCTCCGTCCTTGGAGCAGTGGAAACATTGTTGGCCCAATTTATGTGCATGGAGATTCCTGTCTACAAGGGCAGAGGTTCCCCACTCAAACATGATAACATATGGACTGTTTGGAGTCAACCCTGGGCATTGTACTTCAGAGAGTTGAAATCCTGGTCCTTCCCTGGACGAGGAAATGCAGTCTTATGATGGCAAAACTAAAGTGTAGTTACGGGGGGCACGAACATTACAGTCTAAGGGTTGAATGCTGGCTGGATTTGAGGAGGGGTGCTTTTCTACTTCTTGCAAATAAAGTGAAATGCAATGTCATAGTCTCAGTTAGTCGCTCCTTTGTTACTGTATTTGATATGTTCCATTTGTATAAAATCAATAAGATTTTGTCATAAAAAAATCAGGGTTTGCATCCAGGTACACCTGCATCAAGCGAGTGAAGGCTAGTGCTAATCACACAAATTGTGTTCCATCAATTTGTCCATGTGCCGTTCAGGTTGACCTCAGTAGACACAGTATTCCAGAGGCTTATCTACCAGTTGCCCAATATTTGCAAGCGTGTCATGTTTTTTTCAAGATGAAATCTTGGTCATAGCAAAAAGTAGAGGAGAACATGATGGACATTTAATAAATATACTGAATTTGTTGGGAAAAGGGCTGACAAGTGATTTTAAGAAATATATTTTTCCTGTGCAATCTATGTGATACTTGGAGCATAAAGTGAGTGAGAAGAGCTTTATGCCCTTGAAGGAAGTAGTATAAACAATCGAGGATGCCCCTGTTCCAACACATAAAAATGATGTAAGATCCTTTGTAAGGTTATCAGAGTTTTATTCGAAATTTCTACAAGACTTTGCTAGTAAAACTCATGACTTGAGACAAGACAATTGTTAAAGAACAAAGAGAAATTTTAGTGGAACGAAAAACTTCAAGAAAGTTGTGTTGCACAAGGATTTGACCCCAATGTCAGGACTATATTGAACAGGGATACAAGTGGAGAGGTATTTAAGCTGTGTGAGCCCAAATTGAACCAGATGGAAAGTAAGTCACAGTTTCCTCATGCTCTCTTTCTCCTACTGAAAAACACTACTCTGACATTGAACGAGGAACGCTAGCATTCATTGGGGGATGGAGCGCTTAAGCAGTATGTTTGGGGCTCAGTGTTTGTTCTTAGGCACAACCCTAAACAGGTTCCCAAGGTTGTAACTATTGAGGGGTCTATTTAAAGCTTACCCCGTATTGCCAGGATGTCAATGAGACTGATTCCAGAAACAGAGTGGAATATGTTTCAGGCATTAAGAACAGGGTCGTAGATTTCCTCAGAAGGGCACCTCTGACGTTGAGAAAATGTACACAAAATGATTGGGAAAAATACACTGCGGCCAGTGTGGATTTTATGACCATGTTGCCATTTCAAAGGATGAGCGGGTTAAGGGTTACCTTGGGGATGACACCTTAGTAGAAGCCTGTAGGAATGTTATTGTACACATACCCCCTCACTTATATGTAGTTGAGCGTTTCAACAGGGTTATTATGGGAGTTGTCCAGATGGCCAATAAAAAAACAAGAAATGTGGGGGCACTGGAGGTGAAAAGTGATTTGAGCATACCATTTGACATCTACCTTAACTGGGTTTAGTTCTTTCAAAATCTTGACAGGAAGAGGTCCTTCAACTAAGGACAACTTGAGTTAATATATGCGGATAGAAAGAGGGAATAGTTGCAGGATGTTGTGAGGTGAACCATCGATCGGGTTCAAGATGGGTGCAAGTACTGCTATGATTGCATGGATCTTGCTAAAATGGAGGATCTAAAGGTTCTTGTGTGAATGTGGGAAGAAGGGGACAAGTCCAGCAAGGTAAACCACAAACCCCTTTAGAGCTCCTGTCTGTTCTTGCCACCAATAGTATTGTCATACACCTTATGTTGGGATCTGTGCTGTTAAAGAGAGTGCGCTAAATTGCTAAAGCCCTTGCATTTTCTGCAGCTGACGCTTTGCCTCTCTGATTTGCAGGTAGCGTACATGGGCACCACGTTTGTTGGATATATTGGACTATGGACTGGGCAGAAACCACATCAGTTTACCATCTCTGGGGATCAGCGAGGTAAGCAAAGATGCTTCACATTGCAGATGAATGATCAGTGTGAACAATAATTCAGCAGGTTGGTTTGGTAAATTGTGGAGACATAAAAACTGTCCTGGCTGTTGCTATTGGCATGCGTCCCAACAAAGATCAGATGTTCCGAGTTTACCAACAGTTGTAAAATAATGATTGCCTTTTATGATCTACGACGTACGTTATCGGTTGTATGGTTGCCCCCACTTCTGTTGGACGAAGGACATGTTGGTGATACTTGTACCTTAATTATAACCAGTGCTTACTTTGTTAAAAAAAAGAAAAGTGCCTGGGCCCTCGTTAGAAGGCCACGCAGTCTGCACCACACATTGCCACTTTGCCTACACAACTGCCATCAGCCACTCTGCTACAAGTGTGACAATTCAGAGTGTTCGAGGCCGCCAAAGCTTTAAGAACGGCTTAGATGGCAGGCATTAGTTAATTAAAATATATATTGAGTTAAAAAGCAACTGTTTTTCTACTCATCTTTAAATTTCACAAACAGCGCTACCATGTGGGAGTTGACATAAGTGCAGTTTCCGGCAATTAAGTGCCAGTGCCGAGCACAGGAAGAACCCACTGGCTCAAATTAAGCACTGATTATAACCAGGCTTTTGCACTCAGCTGGTATGACTGCAGCTTAACATCATGGACATCACCACTGCTCTTGCTTCTCATACTTACATGAGTAACCGGTTGAATCTCTTTTGAGACCATATTAAGATATTGTTTACCGGTAAGAGTGGGCACTGCCGGATGGCTTGTTAAACTATCTAGTTTACCCCAAAGTACATTACCAGCTGCACTGGAATCCTGGGAGACCATTGAAAACCTCTTGCAAGTTAATGCGGATCATATCTAAAGTTGCATTCAAGAGAGAGAACGGTTGCAGTTTTGACACAAGGCCAGCTTTCGTGTGTGGGCTTACAGCTTCCACGAGAACAGCAGGAAAGACACTCCAGCTGTGGTTGCTCAGACCAGTGATCATCAAGGTCTGGTAAAGCCAATAGGACACACATTATTGCAGCTTTGTGCTTTGGCAGTGCTTTTTTTAATGGTTTGGCACATCGTTTAAAAAGAAAATGGTTGTTTTCTAGTACGGAACAACATCTGGAAAAAGTATGATGATGGAAATGTGCACTTTTGTCACTGTGCATGTGTGTGCATTCTTTATGATGTGGCACCAGTTTAGGTTTGGATCTAATTCATTGTTGCATTATGGTGAATGCAAAAAATGCCCATTTTCAAACACTAAAATTGCACCAAAAATTGTTTTTTTTAAAAAGAAGAGAATGGCCCATTTACAAATTGCAGCTACCAGACCCTTTAAGACAGAAAGAAAAAAACGCAGTAAGAGCGTGAGGAAAATTGACACCAAAAAGCAAATGGCAAAGTGCTTAAAAAACTGAAAAGCTGAGTGGGAGATGCAGGGAAGCGACAGACTTGCTTTGGGGGGTTGAGAAAATGCTTGTGCTCCAATAGAAAGGTGGAAGCAAAAAAGAAACCAGCATTGGTAAAGTCAAAAGGTCTGGCGCTGATCACCTGCCTTTCGGCAATTCTTGTTTTGTTTTGTCATGGTTTATGCAAAACTTTATTGTTTGGGAAGCCGTTAGGCCCTCAATAATCTAAACAACTACTTTAGCTAAAGGCAAAAGTGTTGTTTTGGTCTCAAAAAGTACACTCCCTGGCACTGAAGGTAACTACTTTGCGTGTTGATGTATTCTCTGTAAAAGGGCAACAAGCTGTAACTCATATTGAAGTCAGCCAAGGGCTGAAGTAGGCTGACACATTGCCCCTTGATGAATGCTGGAGTGGGTGGAAGAAAAACATGTAATGACAGAACCACAGGCATATGGGTGAAATGTGGATGAAAACTCCTATAGATAATTATATTATACACATGATTTTAGTAAAATCAGCAGATATTGGCTAACACAGACTTGAAAATGTTAATCAGTCTGGCATTGGCTGACGACTCTTGCCTTTGGGAAAGGAGGCAGGAAGGAAAGAGGAAGGCAAGAAGGAAAGAAGAAAAAGGAAGACAAGAAACAAAAGAAAAAGGAAGGTAAGAAAGAAATAGAAGGAAAGAAAGTAAGAAGGAAGGCAAGAAAGAAGAAAAAAGGCAAGGAAAAAGGCAAGAAAGAAAAGTGAAAGAGGAAAACAGAAAAGAAACTAAAGGATTAAAGAGGAAGCAATAGAAAGAAAAAGGGGACAAAAAAAGAAGGAAAGAGGAAAGAAAGAAGGAAAGAAGCAAAGAATGAAAGAAAAGGGAAAGAAAGAAGGGACTAGAAAGGCAAGAGAGAAAGGAAAAAGGGAGAAAGAATGAAGGAAAGATATAAGAAAAGAATTGAAAGGGAAAACCAAAGCAGGAAAGGAAGAAAGAAAAAGAGTAACAAAAAAGGTGAATGCAAGATTGGAAGAAAAAGGGAGGGAAGAAGGAAAGAAAGAAGAAGGCAAGAAAGAAGGAATAACAGAAACAAAGGGTTGCACAGACAGAGCACTCTCATGAGTTTCATGTGAGATGCTTCTATGGTGTGAAAAAGCAGCAGTCAGATCAAACAGGCAAGGCCATTTCACAAGGAATCACAACGGCATTGGTAGAAAACAGGAACTGATAAAGCTGGAATGTCCCCTGTGGTCTACAACCTTTACACCGCGGTGCCATTACGACGCGTCTTTTACAACGCAAGACTTGCGCTGGAGGGCGCTCTAGACTAAGGAATAGTAGATTTACTATTCCAACACCTTCCCTACTGTACGTAAGCTGGAGTTGGAATAGTAAATCTTACTATTCCTTTTCAGCAAGCAGTCCACACCCACAAATTGATCCTGATTTTGGTGAAGTTAAAATTCTATGCATTTGTGATCAACCTTTGTACAGTCTTGAAAAAACACCCAAAAAAAAGAAAACAAAAAACACAAAAAACATTTCTTTTTAGAACTACCTTCACTGGTCAAAGAAAGAACTATATTTCTATGTTAGTGTATAAAAGTTTCTCAGAATGAATGTGTAGTTCATAAATGAATGAATGAATACATTACTAGTGTATGGTGAATGTGAAAGTGCAGAACTGTAAGGAACTGCTACAGCATAAATCTATAAGCTGTTTACCTATAGTATACTGTAGTACCTCCAAAGCACTTGAATGTAACATATGCACATAAATATGTTACAAGTCTATGCTTCAATTTGCACTGCTGGTGAAACTGCCTGGATGAATTTCTATGTCTTACAGGTGGATTTACAAACCCCTTGTGCCTCTTTTAACACAGCCGTTGCGTCACTTTTGTGATGCACTGGTGGTGCAAAGGATGTGCTATGGTGTGTAGTATTTACAATGCGACACATCTGGAAGGTGCATCACATTATAAAGCCCTGCACCAGAAGGAGGTGATATCACAGTACACAATAACTGGCATATCTCTGGGGATGTACCACTTATTGTACATCTGCTGATTAGTGTTTTAATGTAGTGAATGGATTCTTTTAGAACAGTGTACAGATAAGCACATAGTCCTGTATGGTCACTACAATACTGAAACAGAAGTGTGATAGTGTTTACTGGAAGTGTAAGGATACAGATTGGGGAATTGAAGATATAAAAGACAAGTTTCCCGGTGCATAGAACACTACATGCATAGTGAATAGGGCTTTTCTCAGGAACTACTGAACAGATTTACACCATTTAACAAAAAGCACAATCTGCGAACTGAACTCTACCTCTCTGCCAAATTTGGTGTAATTCTGATACCGTATGCGTACGGTACGATTACCCAAAAAAAAAACAATGAAAAAGCAATTATATAGAATTCAATTTTAATATATTTGGAATTTTTTTAATCAAAAATATAATTTGCTATTTAGTTTTGTTATTATTTTACAATAAGAATATGAAATATAATTAAAAAATAAATATGTATATAAAAAATGTAAGAAATTAGTATTAAAAGAAAAATATAATTAATATATTTAAAAATTATCATTTACAAAACCTTTGAAATTCACTGAAAAAACCATAGGTTTCACACACGTTATAGTTAGGAATTAGCATTTAAAAAGCCTTGCAAATTCATTAAAAAACCATAGGTTTCACACATGTTATAGTTAGCTGGACATTTCACTCGCACAAAACCATTGGAATTCCCCCGTTATAGTTAGTTCAGCTAACTATAACTCGTGCGCCAGCAATGCACTGCTGATGACGTCACATATTACATCACTCATGACACCGTGCGGTTGTGTGGGGGTGCAGGATATGATGCGTGCAGATTAAAAACCCAATTTCCTGCTTGACAATTCAAGAAAAGCGCCTCCTCCGGTCCCCTAACTGATTCAGCCCCTGAGATCAGGATTCCATCCGGCAGGGACAGCAGTGACAGTGCACACCGCCCAACATGAGGTTAATAACCTCACAACCGCCTAATCTCTTCCCGAGATCCGAGGTGGGCCTTGACCATCCAATACCTTGGAACATGAAAGAAGCTGCCACCACAGAGCCTGTGAAGCCCAGGCCTTCTTGTGAAGCGGGAGCCTCTATTTCGCGTCTCTGGCTTGTAGTGTAGTTCCTATATTCCCAATAGGCTCTGCGCATTAAAATAATATAAACAGTAGTGTAGACGTAGGACTGAGGTCGACTAGGTCTCTACTGACTATATTAGACTTAATTAGTTTTGCCAGCTAGCTCAGAGGTCACTAGAAACTTTCTTGAATAAACAAGGAGGAGTTTAACTTCCCTGGATAGACAAGAAGGGATTAGCTTCTGACAACCATAAAACAAGGCAACTTTGCTCCCTCAGAATAAGAGTGTATCTCTAGAGTCGTGTGAAAACAATAGACAACTATTTTACTCAGTCAATCGTGCATACTTAGTTTCATCAGAGTGCAGAGAATAGAGAGACGGGCGTTTTCAATAAAAGGTGTTATTTATTGAACAGTCTTCTTTCTCATGCACGAGAAAGGAATTGCCACAATTGCAATACTTAGTATAAAGTAAAGTGCGTACAGTAAAAGGAGTATTATAAAGTAATACTGTAAAAGTATTGATATGGTTTCTTAGCCATATGATACTTTAAAATAGATAAAATATATACATACATATATACATTGACTAACGTACTCAACTGGTGCTTCTAAATACGCCTACCCCGGTGTACCTGACCTAAGCCTAATACGTGGGAAGGAGTAAGTAAGTAGCAGTTTAAGTTAAGTTGGTTTCGCCAAGAATCTGAATCAAGAATTCTCTTTAAGGGTTTAGTCAGCTCCGTACCTGGGTAATAGAAAGCAGGAGGTCTGGTATCTCTCTCTCGGGACTCAATATCCCAGCAACCCGCAAGGACGGCTGGAAACACCGGAGCTGGATTTCTCGGCTGGAGAAAAGACAGCGTCTCTCTCAGTGCGTCAAAAGGGAGGCGCGGCGTCCGTGGGCTCTCGCGTCAGCCTGGGCTCTCGGGCAAGTAGATAGCCACTCTGCTCCAAACCACCGTGTGTTTGCTTAAGGAAACGTTGGTATATTTATACCTGAAAGGTGCCGGGTTTGACGTAAGGTTGGACATAAGACGTCACCAAGAACTAACAGTTCTTTCGGACTCTAGGAGTTCTTGTGCAAATCAAAACAAGAGCAGGGGGATTTCCCGGGCTGCTGGAGGCTTGGTTTGTTTAAAGAACGCGTTGTACTTTCTAGGAGTCTAGAGGAGTAGCCATGCTGTATTTGGACTGCATGGGTTGTTACTAAATATGGATATGATTTTTATGCCTTCATAAGGATATTACTTATTATAACCACATAAGGTCATAAATCAGGAATATCGAATTAGGGTCCTAGATAGAATTACAACACCCACTCCACGATCTAATGTCCCTCATTACTTAAAACTAAGCAATAGTAAACATATAATGGTGCTTGTGTTTTCCAACCCACCCCAAAATACATAATTTGCATTTGAAATGGTATATGGTAAAATACATGAAAATGAGTATTGGTACTGTACGCTTTTCAAGCAGTGGTATCATTCAGTTAAAAAAATTGCATATATATATCAGCTGAATGAATTGCGAAAATTTACACATGAAATGGCTCTTAATACAGAAGAGAAGGTCGAGACCATTCCATCACATAATAATACAAAATGCTGTACATGTGCTAGAGGCTGAGGTAAAATATTGTCTCTAGAATGCCAAAAATAGAAGCTCTGTTCTCTAAGAATAGTTTTACTTTAAGCAGAGTACATGTGCCAGAAAAAGGTAAATATTTTGGAAATGAGAAAAAAAGTTATTCTTTCTGTTCAGGGGAGAACATCATTTCAGACAGACTCGCAAAAAATTGGTCTACGACATCAGGTGAAAGTTCGACCAAATTTGAAAATGCCGAAACAGTGCAGTCGTGAGAATGATTGCTATCATCGATGTCGGGATCAGCAATGCTCACTGAAGGTTGTACCTGTGTGATGTTGCTCTCATCTCGTACTCCACTGCCACATACTCGTAGTGGTGAAGTCTCAACGAAGGCCGTCATCAGAATAGGTAGCCGCTGGGGACAACACGATGCATGAGCCGTTACAGGACCTAGCAAGGTATCTGTATCCATTGGTACTGCTGATGGTAGTGTAAGACAGACGTCCAACACGCATTCTTCTCCGTATAGCATACATTGAAGCGCAGGTAAGATGCAATTTTGCCAGATTGGTCTGAATGAAAGAAACCAGGTCATATTCAGATCTCTTAGCCGGGCTAATCCAAGGACTTTAGTTATGCGGTCCTGATAGCGTATAGCTAGGATCGTTTCTTCCATCGTTGCTGGAGTCTTGTCTGTGACTTGGCTTGCCATATCGGAGCAGAAGAATCAAAAATAAAATTCCTGCCACTAGTCCCAAAAGTAGAGGCAGGCCGCCAAAGACAGAATGGAAAAAATTGGGGAAGATGCCCAGAACTGTTTCAAAGGGTGTTAACAGTCCCGAAAAGATTGTCTTAAATACATGTGCGATGCCACTGGTATTTGACATGTTTAGGATTTGGCTTAGCATTTCTACGAAATGCGCAGGGCAATTTGTTGATAAAAGGGTATGTATTTCTGCCGTTGTCCTTGCAACTTGCAGATCATACGTTTCCTTGGACGAGGTCAAAGGCACAGTTGTCTGTAAAAGAATAGACTTCATTCTGCTTAAAGTATCAATTCGAATAGAAGAGATATTCAAACGAGGCCATATTGCCGCCTCCATATCTGGAGTCCTGTTTGGATACAATACTTGCATACAGAAAGTGACCATGGAACTAACGCTTACGAGATAGGCTTTCCCTGGCACCATGCCACAACAGCTGTGGTCATTTATTAGAATATAGCTCCCGTTAGAAAGCTGTCTAAAGAATGGCTCTATCTGTGTTTCAGGAGTGCCGTGCAGGTGACATGAAAGGTTATTCGAAGACCCTTCGCAGGCTCCATGCAGGTTAATACCTTGACACAGGAGTGTACCACTTAGTGATCTTTTACAATTTTTACCACTAAGAAATACATCCCTTTTCTTTTCACTGTAACATTTGTGTGTATAAGGTAATTTCCATGTTGACTTGATGTACCCTTTACCCAACCTTTCATACTGGCCCACTGGTATATACTCTTGGCAGTATTTTAATTGGAAAGTTGTTATCGGAATTGTAATTATTCCGTGTATTATCCATTCAATGACAGGTCTTTCTGACATTGTATACGGTAATCTCTCAAGTTTTTCAATGCTCAGAATCGTATAGTCTGCTCCTTTTTGTGCCAAACTGATTTGTTTATCAGTAAGGATAAAGATAGAGAATAATGACGTTGTATTGATTAAACGCCATGGTACGTAGCCTGAACGCAGATTTTGCAACGTCCAGCCAAGCTGTACAATAGAACGTAATTGGGACTGACCATGTTGTAACATTAGTAAGTCCTGCTCTATTATATCAATAGTAGATGATACGATACTGTCCAGTGAATATATTCTGGAGGACAGAGTCGTTAACCCATTGTCCACAACAGAAAGTGATTTTTCCAAATTAATACGATCAATTTCTCGTATTTTTTCTGCTGTTTCAATTTGCATTACTTTCCAAGCTTCGTTGTACGCAGCGTATATACCGGCCGCTATGAAACGTTTTTGACGCTGTTTGCGTGGTCGCAGTAAGAAATCACGCAAGTCAGCACCGTCTTTAAGTAAAGTCAAGTGTTGCTTAATTTCTGCCAGTGTGGATTTTTGTAGCCATTCGAGGCATAGTTTCCCTACACTGTATGTTGAACGATCCCTGGATGTTGTCTTTGGGAGTATCTTGGGTCTGGCCTGGTCATTTTGAACCCCTGTATTTTGTTCAGGAATCTATCTTGACAGTTATTTGTGTCTGTGGGCCGGATCAACCATTTTTTCCAATCAGGATGTGTTCTGTTTTGGAATAAAATATGGGATACATCTATTTCCATATTAGTAGTGCTATTACTATCAGGTATGGGCTTTGGAATAGACGATTTGTTTAAGTCTTTAATCTTGGCTAGGCCAAGACATGTAGTCTGTTGAATGGTGTTATTCAGAAATATTAATTGTTCTGGGATCATGCAGACTCTAAACAATGCTTCTAAACCATGGACCTGCCATTCTTTTGTTCCCAAGATGGTTTTTGTTCCAGAATTCAAATCCGAATGTAATCATTTTTTCATAAAATGTTTCAGAATAGATCAATTTAGTATTTGTCAGCATTGTTTTCATTCCTGTCTTATTTAACATTTTAAAATAAAACGTTTCTGCATCACTTGTGTTAAACCCTGAGAAGTATGGGAATTTCTCAAAAAATGTTTTTGAGCTGCTTTTAGGTGGAGTTGCACAATGTTCCCATTGGTTATAATTAAAAACATTTCTAGGCTGTGCAGATTTATGCAAATAGTGATGACCAAAGTGATTATAGCAGTACATTTCTTCATAATTTGATGAACCCTGTAAGTAATCATTTTCTGTGAATTTGGCTGACATTACTAAATCTGACATCATATTATTAATATTTTCAAAGTCCCAATCATCAGAAAAAGTACTTGGTGTTACAAAGTCACTTAATGAAACCTTGAACTGATGTGGATATTTCAAGAGCTCAATCGGGCCAAAAATGTCAAAATCAGTTCTGTCCCATGCTACCCCACCGGGTATTTGATTGGCTGTGATGTTCACTGATGATAGTTCTCTTTTCTCGATGTGAGATTACTTGTGAGGCTTTAGGACCAAGTTGATGTTCTGACTTGCTGTGTCCATTGTACTGTATTTTCGTTCAATGAATTTTCCCAAACAAAGAATCATGATGAGCCAAAGTAGGAGGAAAAGTACACCTAACACAATCCAAAATTCAATCCATGGAGAAATCAGGTAGGTTTCTTTGAGTTGATGAAAGAGTTCTGTTACTTTGTCTTTGAAAGTTTTTGTTGCTGGCGTTTCTTCATGTTCACTTGGATCATCAGAAAAGTAATCAAAATTGATGAAGTAGCCAGATGCAGTTCTGTCAATTGTTGGAATTGCTTCCGAATTTTCATTTGCTTTTGGATTTTTCTTTGTTTCATTAGCATAGTCTGAGGCTACATCGTTGTAGACTGGTGTTTCTTGACAAACTGTTGCAATTTGAGTTTCAAGAGGCATAAGTTCCATGGCTTTGTTGCATAGTCCTTTTTATTCACTGTAGGTTTATCAAATGTGATTAGTCTCTCAGTTTGAACCTCTTGTATTGTAGCAAGTTTTGGTACTCTGCTATTTCTTGGGAGTCCACTGGGCCTACTACTTATTATTGGCCACATAATTGTGGTTTTACCAGGTCGATGGATACAACTCGGTTCTCCTTTTTACCAGCAAGGGGCGGTAGTACAACTGATATTGTTCCGCTGACAGCTAAGACAGATACTGCTTTTCTGTAGGAAGGCCCAAATTCCTTCTTTACCGCGATCTTCTCTCTGACCAGATCCCCAATCTTTGGAATCCAGAGAGGTCTTGCTGGGACAGGTGGTTTTTCTTCAGTGGCCGTTGGCTTTAGCTTTGTGTTACTTAGACTTCTTCTTGTTTCATTTAAGTCCTGTAAAACAGCCAAACGGTCTTTGATATCAAAGCATTTTTCTTCTACCACTGAAGTCTGCCTATCAAGGTCCTGAATGTGCATTCTAGTACCGAACAATAGTTCGTACGGACTGAGACCTTTTAGAGAATTTCTTGGCAGATTGTTAAGACTACGTTGGACACTTGTTAAATGTTGGACCCACCCATCACCCGAACCTAATACCCTCGCCGTTATAGATTGCTTTATGTCTCTGTTTTTTCTTTCCACAATCCCATTTCCCTCAGGATGGAAGGGACAAGAGTACCGCAATGCAATGCCCATGCTGGTCATGGCCTCCTTATAAGCTCAAGAGCTAAAAGCTGGGCCCTGGTCAGAATGTAGCATGCCAATTGCGTTTGTGCAGATAAAGACTCGCAAATCTTTTATAACAGTTCTGGCGTCAGCCAAGCGCTGGTGTCTACATTTTAAGTGAATCTAGTCTTAATTATAAATGGGACGCATTTCTCCTACTGGATTTTTGCTTATAGATAGCCTTATGCCTTCTAAAAGAAGGGTCCTGGCATTACTCCGGTCGGTTTGCGACTGCGATCTCTGTTGCAGTTTGGACAGCCCATTGCAAATTTGTGAAATTGCAGGCTCATCCCCGGCCACCAGTATTCCGATTGTAATTCTTTCAGAGATTCCTTGATCTCTCGGTGCCTTAGACCCAATCCCATGTGTGCGTCTGCTATTAAAAAGACTCTCCTGTTTGTGTTTGGAATTACTCTATCCCCCACTCCAGGGATTCGAGCAAAAGGAACGGAGTTTGTATCAATTATGTATGTATAATTGAGTGGATAGTTCACAGGTAATGCTTTACAGTCGCCTTTCAAAGACGTTTTTACCGCCAGCATCGTTTCCCTGTCTATATGTTTATCTGAACGCTTTTTTGTGGCTACGGGAGCCGGTTGAGCTGCTTCCGCTGTGGCTCTGTGAGCCAATGAATTCCCTGCAACGTGAACGCCATCACGTTGATGACTCAGTGTATGTATCACGTGAGTCTTTTGCAGTTCTTTCTGTAAAAGAACTACCTGTTCCCAAAGCTTTTTATGCTCTATTGTGGCACCTGTGTCATCTTTGTAATCGTTTTGAACCCAGTTCTGCAAGTCTTTATTGTAAGATTTGTCGCAGTAATGCGAATCGCACACTCTTAGTGAGGAATTCGCGATCAGCAATATCAAGCGCCATCTTAAATGCTAGTAGTTCAGTTCGTTGAGCCGAACAATCTTTTACTGATTGAGTTATAGAGACAAGTGGTCTCAATTTTCCTTCGTGCCACTGGCATTTAACAACCGCGCACGCAGCACTGTAAGCTTGCTTACCCCCAACTGCGGGTTGTGCTGATCCGTCTGTATATATTATACAGGCGTACTGTTTCAGAGGCCGAATTTCGATTGGCAGAGGATATTTTTCTTCATATTTTAGATTTTTTATTTTTTTCATTTTCGGGTCAAAATAGTATTTCACATCTTCTGCAGCTAGAGAATGTTCCCATTGTATCCATTTTGGATCTAATGCCACAGTAGTCAAATTGCGTGGGCTTGTTAATGCCTCAAGGGCTGATTCTGCTGTTAAAACAGTTATTCTTCTGCCTTGGGCTTGGGCTCTTTCTTTTGCTACAGCAGTTTGAACTGCTATTAGAATTTTCTCGGTACAACTGAATTTCATTTCAGCTTATGTGTACAAGTGTGATTTGTAAGCTATTGGTACCGTTTCTCCCTCATTAGAGGTCAGGTACGTGAATCCGCATCTTCCTGGGATGATTCGGATTACAAGGTTGCGTATGTTTTCGTGAGTTTGCAATTTTGTTTTAGCTAACATGTCTGTTTGCAATGATCTTAACATTTCTGTGTGTTTCTGAGTCCAATAGATTGGTTTGAAATCAGGTTTTTATTAATTCATAGAGAGGTTTAACCCTCTCTGCATAATTTAGAATGTATGTTCTTCCGAAATTCAGGAAACCTAGTATTGATTGTAAGTTCTTCAGCGTTTTAGGTGCTTGGAGTACAGCGCACTTCTCTAAGAAGTTGTCTGCTAGGCTTTTGCCTTCACTTGATAATTCATATCCTAAAAATAGGACAGTTAGATGGGCAATTCGTGACTTTTTAAAGTTGAATTTGTAACCCTCAGCTGCAAACCCAAGTATTATGGTGTTCACTTATTTCAAGTGAGTATCCAGGTCATCATCTGTGAGATAGATGTCATCGACATACGATAATGCTTCATCATCATATATTTGTAGTAACTCTGTTACTCTTGCTGGGAATAATCCTGGGCTATTCTTGAATCCCTGTGGGAGTCGACAGAAGTGTTTTTAAATACCTGCTCTCAGGTGCAATGTTTTGACAAAAGAATCCATTAGAGATGTCTAATGTCGTTTTGTATTTTTTGCGCACGATGTTATTCATTAGTGCTGCACTGTGTGAGTTTTGTACTGCAAATGTTTTGCAACATGAGTTAAGGTGTCTGTAGTCCAAAACTAGACGATATGAATCATCTGGCTTGGAGACAGGAAACAAAGGATTGTTCATTTGTGAGGTGCATGTTTCAATCACCCCCTGGTATTCAAGTTGATCTAAGATCTCCCTGACTTGCTTTTTAGCTTCTTGTTTAATTGGGTACTGCCTTTGTGCAGTAGGTTGACATTTTAACTGGATTTTGTGAGGAGGAGAGTCCTCATCCCATCCTACATGATTTTTGTATAATGCAGGAGCTTGAGCTTCTAGCCATTTTCTTGCATATGTATATTTTTTATGAATTGGAATATGATTTGAGAAGGCAGGCATAATCATTTCTTCGCTATGAGGGCACTCCCTGACAAACTCTGGTGGCCAGTCTTTTTCAGCTAAAAGGATGTCATAGCCTTTCGAAAGGTTATCCCAAAAGAGACCCATTACTTTCCTAGTCTTGTCTCCCTCTATACGCAATGTTATCTCATATATTTTATGAGGTTTGCTAACTCTGGTATCTGCAGTTTCCACTTGAATGTATTCATTTGTGTCCACTGTCTCCAGAAGATTCATCAAGATCTTGCGAGCTATGGTCACTTCTGCTGCGCTGTCTAGCATTGTCTGGGCCCACTCTCCGTTTTTCAGTTGTGTCCTCAGTATCCTCGGCATGTTTAATTATTTTAATACTTGCTACCTTCTTTCTTGGAAATTGTAATTTTTTACTTTGATGAGCAGGTTCCTTGTCTTTGGACTTGACGTGCTCTTCTTTGTGTTCTGACCGTCCTCTTCTTTCCGATATCTGTGAGGAAGTCTGAAAAGATCGAGAGGGACGTGTATCAATATCTTGATATCTGTCAGGTTTTCTCAATTTATCCCTATCTCTAAGGTTGTATCTTTTCTCAGAGGGCTCCCTCTGGGGAGACTTGTCACCTCGGTCCGGAGATGTTTCTCTCCGTTTAGGAGACCTTCCTCTGGACTGGAATCGTTTTTCTCTGGGAGTGGATTGTTTATTTCCATCCCAACTCTTTTTTGGAGTGTTTAGATTATTTTTAATAAATGTTTTTTCAGGATTTTCAGTTAGTTGGGGTTTCACTGGTTTCCCACCCAAACTATCTCTTCCTAGTTCTTCATAGGATTTTTCTATGATTCTGGCAAGTTCAAAAGGTTGTTCTGCTATATCTGTTTCTTTCAATTTCTGGCGGATCGCCACAGATGCTGCATCTCCTTTTATGTTGGCTAACAATAGAGCCGAGACCTGCTTGAAGTCTTTCAGTAATTTCATACCCAGAGTTAAAGCAGGTTCTGGACCGTATTCATTTTGAATTTGTCTTAGCACATCTGGTATTACCGCCATAGTTTTTTTGTGTAAATTGAAGCAAAGACTGTGGCCCAAGTGTTACATTCCTTGCACATGTGGTGCGATCCCCATTGGAAGACAGATAGTCAGAATTCTGTGTTTCTCAGTAGGCGTAGTATCAGGAAATACTGCCTCTATTTGAGTGGTTTCCTGAGTTAACCAGAATGGAATTTGTTCCCGTTATGAGGGTATTTTACCAAGACATTATTGTATGTTCTGTGGTGTAATTTTGTTTGTGTTCCCCTGATGAGGGGTCAGTTGTGGAATGTTAATTGCTGGTTGGACCGTTGAAGTCCGCATTACATATTGGACTAATGGTCTATGTATTTTAATTAGTATTTTTAGCTGAGCTAAAAGTTCCCGGTCTGACATTTTATCAATGTCTGGATGTGGTGTGTAGCTGGCTAGAACCGGCCACGTTGCTCCTGGTCTACCTAGTGGACCGAGCCTGGTGATGTGATTTTGATGTTTTAGGGCGCCTTTAAACCAGAGCAGATGCTCTTAGTAATTTAGTGGTATTTCAACTTCCTCGAAAGGAGTGTATTCATCCGGAGGTTCCTCTATTTTGTAATAGTGGAATTTGTGTGTTACAGCGTTTGCTGCTGGAAAGTTTATCCATGAGAAGAATAGCTCTGTCTGCCGATATTCATGGGCCTCTACCACGAATATGACTGTACCACCTCGTGAGGTCAGTCCGTTTTCTATAAGTTTAATAGTTATAGTTTTCCTTACATTTACCGAAATGATTATAGCATTCGGGTCATTTTCTTGGAAACTTGTGTCATCCGCTAGGAGTCGAGCTGCTATTCTAGCTGTCTCCCTTTGGTCTTAACTTTCTGTCATTTTTACCAACAGAAAGCTTTTTGTTGCAGATCAAGTTTCAAGGAAACAAAGATTAGGTGCACAATATTTTGGAACACTGTATCCTTCAACGTTGACTAAACCAAAAACTATACATAGGATTCTCATCCTACTAAGTTCCGGCAGATTTTAACCTTTTACCCACTCCAGACGTCTTTTGGAGTATTTACGGGAAAAAGGGTTCTGTGTGAAAAAGCATGACTGAGTTACTCTAGTGTCTTGCGTTAGCTTATCGCCTTACCAAACGTTGGGCGCCATGTAGTGTAGTTCCTATATTCCCAATAGGCTCTGCGCATTGGAATAATATAAACAGTAGTGTAAACGTAGGACTGAGGTCGACTAGGTCTCTACTGACTATATTAGACTTAATTAGTTTTGCCAGCTAGCTCAGAGGTCACTAGAAACTTTCTTTAATAAACAAGGAGGAGCTTAACTTCCCTGGATAGACAAGAAGGGATTAGCTTCTGACAACCATAAAACATGACAACTTTGCTCCCTCAGAATAAGAGTGTATCTCTAGAGTCGTGTGAAAACATTAGACAACTATTTTACTCAGTCAATCGTGCATAATTAGTTACAGAATAGAGAGACGGGCGTTTTCAATAAAAGGTGTTATTTATTGAGCAGTCTTCTTTCTCATGCAAGAGAAATGAATTGCCACAATTGCAATACTTAGTATAAATTAAAGTGCGTACAGTAAAAGGAGTATTATAAAGTAATACTGTAAAAGTATTGATATGGTTTCTTAGCCATATGGTACTTTAAAATAGATAAAATATATACATACATATATACATTGACTAACTTACTCAACTGGTGCTTCTAAATACGCCTACCCCGGTGTACCTGACCTAAGCCTAATACGTGGGAAGGAGTAAGTAAGTAGCAGTTTAAGTTAAGTTGGTTTTGCCAAGAATCTGAATCAAGAATTCTCTTTAAGGGTTTAGTCAGCTCCGTACCTGGGTAATAGAAAGCAGGAGGTCTGGTATCTCTCTCTCAGGACTCGATATCCCAGCAACCCGCAAGGGCGGCTGGAAACACCAGAGCTGGATTTCTCGGCTGGAGAAAAGACAGCGTCTCTCTCAGTGCGTCAAAAGGGAGGGGCGGCGTCCTTGGGCTCTCGCATCAGCTGGGCTCTCGGGCAAGTAGATAGCCGATCTGCTCCAAACCACCGTGTGTTTGCTTAAGGCAACATTGGTATATTTATACCTGAAAGGTGCCGGGTTTGACGTAAGGTTGGACATAAGACGTCACCAAAAACTAACAGTTCTTTTGGACTCTAGGAGTTCTTGTGCAAATCAAAACAAGAGCAGGGGGATTTCACGGGCTGCTGGAAGCTTGGTTTGTTTAAAGAACGCGTTGTACTTTCTAGGAGTCTAGAGGAGTAGCCATGCTGTATTTGGACTGCATGGGTTGTTACTAAATATGGATATGATTTTTATGCCTTCATAAGGATATTATTTATTATAACCACATAAGGGCATAAATCAGGAATATCGAATTAGGGTCCTAGATAGAATTACAACAGGCTGATGCGACAAAATATCCAGAGAAACTCCTTCCAGAAAGAGAGTATAGAGGCCACACAGGGAAAAATCCTTTTGGAAGCACTTTATTGAATTGGTGTTTGGTGAATGCATTTCGGCTTTTCATTTAGCCTTCGTCAGCGCCCAAGTGTCCAGGAGGTTTTGCAGTCAGCTGTTAGTAAGTTCTGCCTCCTTTTTTATTGTTCTAACCCGCTCCGCCCCTTGATTGTTCTCTCACCTGTTTGGGTTCACAATGTTGAGTGTTTATATATATATATTTTTTTTTTAAACCTGTGAGCTAAGAAGTGTGTGTGTGTGTGTGTGTGTATATATATATGTATATATCTATATATCCTCCTCTCACTCCATCATAAAGGTTCCTTCCTCTTGGAAAAAACATGCACGGACCACAGCGCTGTGCAAAAATATTTATTGTTGCTCCAGGACCTCTACAGCCATGACGCGTTACAGGCCTCCTCGGGCCTTGATCACATGACACGCTCTGTTAGGTGAGATATTTTTTTATACCATTTTTTCTTTTTTTGTTACCCCTCAACCAGTGTTTAAAGTGACACGTGCAACTTTATAAATAACGTTAAAACAGTAGATCACTTTTGAAGTTTGGTGGAACTTGATCCAAAGTAAAGTAATTACATTCATATCATTGATGCAATAAAATGAAACCATGACATTTCCTTAAAAATTACGATAAAAATATATTAATAAACTTCATTCCATCATTTGTACTTGTTATTGAAATTGCTTATAAATAATTTCAAAACCGGGGAACATGATTATAAAAATATCTAAAATCATGTAAAATGAACATTTCGATATGAATACCATTTCTTAACTAAAAATCCCGAATTACTTGTGCAAAATTCACTTTTACAGTACAATACTTCTGTGGTTTTATGGAAACTTTACACGTTTTAAAGTGCAAGTGCTGTGCAAAATTGCAAATTGCAATTACTAATAGCCATAACACCCAATTTAATAATCTTGCTAAAAGACTCTAATGACTTACCCTATGTGTAAAACTTAGTGCAAACTGCAACAGTACTAATGACTTAAATAATACCAAAATATATATTTTACAATTGCTGAACGTCTATGATAAATAGTTATCGGCTCAGTGGACCTAACCATTTTCAGAATGTGTTTCACTTGCAGTTGCATCAGTATTAAAGACAAGTATATAGATCCTCTGTGGCATTTAGGCCCTTGGGAAATTTAGTGTTGAGGTTAATGATGTAGTTTGCCTCGAGAAATCTGAGCGCTCTTTCTGTATCTCATCCTCTCTTGTTGGGGGTGATAGCATCTATTAGAACGTATCTCAGACCACTAGGGTCAGATTTGTGAGTTTCACCAAAATGCCTTGCGACTGGGTACGCCTGATCTTGATTTTTTATCGCCCTTAGGTGCGGGAGTACCCTCGTGTCTGCTTGCAAAATAGTGCTACCCACATAGCGAAGCCCACAAGGGCACTCCAGCATATAGACGGCATAGTCAGTTTTGCAGTTGAGGGACTTAGTTATCACAATTTCTTTGTCACTAAAAGGAGTTTTGTATCTTGTTGGGTTGCAGCCATGCTGGCATGCCTTACATACTCGACATCTGAAAAAGAACCTTTCTTTGTGCTAACCACGAACTCTTGTTGGGACCTATAGGGTCATTCTGGACCAATATGTCTTTCATGGACCTCACTCTGCTGTACGTTATAGCTTGTTTTCTAGGGAGCAGGTGCCCTATTGTGGGATCACTAAGAGCTAAAGGCCAATTTCTGGTAAATAGTTTCTTAATGTGTCTTTCTTGTTTGTTGAACTGTATAATAAATCTAAAAGTGTCACCTTCACTCTGTTTAAAACCATGTTTCGTTTTAGGGGTGGGTTCCTCACTGTTTTTTTCTCAAAAGGGACTTTGTGGAGAGGGCCCTGCTCTTTCGAATGGCGACATCTATACAGTGTTTCGTGTATCCTCTTTTTAAAAAAAAAAAAAATATTTATCATTTTCCAAATAAAAGACAATGACGTATCTTATGTTACATATAACAGCACATATACATTTTCGGTTGGAGGAGAGAAAGTTCATATAGCACACATTGTAAAGCATTGTGGCGATCAGGCACTGAAAAGTCAATTAGCATTACAGTTGGATTCACGTGTATATTATGTACTATTACATGGAAGGATGTGAAAAACAAAAGCGTTAGAACAAAGGTCTCCACAGCCACTTTGGCACAACCTCAAGCATGTTTTAACCATAGTGTTGGTGGGGTCCAGTAAACAACGGCAAGGAAACATCTCCAAATGAAATACATATGCATAATTATTGACATGCACAACACCTCAGCCCACTCCCTCGGGACTAGCTGGCTCACCAACTGAGACTGCTGATCAGCAGTGATCTTAGCAATGTAGGATCTGTGTGGTCCCATATATCAATAGGACGGGATAGACTGGGAACCTGTGTCAAGTACTCCACACAATTAACATTGCAAAAGGCCATGCTTCTGAGCCAAGACTTCAATCTCGGCGGCCGTCTATCACACCAGAGTAACACAACTTCCCTCTTTGCCAGCAGGAATCCTAATGCTGCAAGTTTACGAACAGTGCGTGGGAAGTTAGAAACATATCCCAGCAACGATATTTCCGGGGTGGGAATCAAGTGCA
This sequence comes from Lissotriton helveticus, assembly GCF_964261635.1. NCBI lineage: Eukaryota > Metazoa > Chordata > Amphibia > Caudata > Salamandridae > Lissotriton > Lissotriton helveticus. Next base: position 1,505,103,968 of record NC_136059.1, on the reverse strand, counting down.
GACCTAACATGTCGCTGAAAGTTTGGTGTACCTGAGACCAATAATCATGTAAAAGGGGACAGATCCAAGAGAGGTGGGCAAAGTCAGCGTATGGGGCCTTGCATTTGGGGCAATGATGGGGACAATTAGAATCTATTTTGTGTGAAAGTGCTGGGGTGTGATAAATACTGCGGAGGAATTTAAAATGGATGAGTTTGTGTCTACTATTTAGGGACACTTCCTTCTTAGCTCTGCAGCACTGCGCCCATTGATCGTCAGATATGGGTTTGCCCAAATCCCCATCCCATGCAGTGCGCACCTTGGTGTCCAGGGTGGGAAGTGAGGTACTGCACATTCTGTACAATTTAGAAACAAGGTGTGTTCCCGATGGGTGTTGAATGATGAGTGTGAGAGGGGGGGCAGCATCGGGAGCGAGGGGGAATGTGGGAAACACTGCCCACATCATGGATTGTAATCCAGTCAATACAAAGGAGTCCATGAATGAACGGTCTGAGAAACGTTGGTCTTCGGTCACAGAAAAAGCATGTCCCTCCGGGAAGAGGTCGCCAATGATATGGATATGGAATTTGGTCAATGTGTGTTTGACTACTGCGTCCCCGGTAATTGGGAGCCAAGAAGCATTGGGCAAAGGAAGGGCCGGAGAATACAACTAGTCCAGGCCAAGGAGTCTGCGCACTCTATCCCAGGCCCATCAGGTTGATGAGACAGTCTGTATATCCTGCGGGTCTCATGGGAAACCCCTGGGAAGAACAGTGGAAAGCAGTCCGGGCAGGACCAAATCCTCTTCAGGTTTCAAATATAAAATACGGGCATCAAGGTGAAACCAAGAATATGCATACGAACATTGTGCGACTAAAAAATAAACATAAAAATCAGGAACACCAGGATACACGTTGATTTTTATCACCCCAAACTAATCGCAATAACAAGGAGCGCAGAAGAAGATCTTGGTGAGAGGGATTGGAATATTATTGCAAAGATACAAAAACAAGGAAGTACAATCATTTTAATTATAGCATTTTAATTATAGCAATCCTCCCGGCCATAGATAAAGGGAGGCGGATCCACCTCTCAATCTGGCTCTCCAAGAAATCCAGCACACTACCATACTTTAGCCTAATGATGGACACAGTGTCTAAATGAATATGAACCCCTAGATATTTGACTCAGTCATGACTCCATTCAAGAGGGTAAGAGCAATTCCACACTGTGATGCTCGAGGTGAGTGGAAAGATGACCGACTTGTGCCAGTTGATGTGGAGACCGGAAAATTTGGCGAATCAAATTATTTCCAGAATACGAGGTTCCAGATTTATGTGAGGCTGTCTGACGTATAAGATCGTGTCATCTACATACAAAGATATCAAAAGAGGACCAGAACGGAACTGGAGCCCCCTGTGTAGATGTTTTTCTTGAAAATGACGGACCAGAGGATCCATCGCAAAGATGAAGAGCAGCCGGGAAAGGGGGCATCCCTGACGTGTGCCGCGTGACAAGGAGAACTGCTCGGTTATTGTGCCATTAAGGCACAGTCTGGCCGTAGGTGCAGTGTACAAGAGTGCAACTGTGGAGACAAAACAGTCTGGCATACCCATGCGTCTCATGATGGACAGAAAGAAGGGCCATTCTAAGGAGTCAAACGCTTTATAGGTCTTGTAGAACTCGGCAGAGAAGCCATCAAGGCCTGGTGCCGAGGAACCCCTCAACACCTCAATGGCTTCAACTATGCTGTCTTGAGTGATGGGTGTAGCTAAAAATTCCTGCATGTATTTCTCAAGATAGACCATAGCAATCTCGTTTAGGTAGTCTCCCCGGTCCTTCTGGTCCCCCGTCAATGTGGATGTGTAAATGTTTTTGTAATAGGACAAGAAGGTGCTGCAGATTTCTGGCATGGAACAAAGCATATCTCCCTGCAGTCCCGCAATCTCTGTGATGTAGGAGGAATGGTAAGGGGGCCGAAGCAGCTGTGCCAGTAGTTTACCGGGTCTATCACCCTCCCCATACTGCCGTGCCGTGCACTGTCTGGTCAAAAATCTCAGTTCTCTCTCCGCCTCCTCTCTGAACTCCATCATTAATGACAGGCGTCTGGCTTCCTTATCGCCTGATGGGCTATGAAATTAAATGAAATGAAAAAGATACTTGGTTGAGCGCACTGCAGCCAAGCGGCTTCCTGGCGCTAGAGCTAGACCTGACTCTGCGGCCGATCCTAGGGAACTAACAGGGGAATGCCTGAGAGAACAAAAACGTTTTCAGGGCCTTACGAAAGTGAGTATAGTTGGGAATAGAGAGAATAAAAAAAGGAAGACTGTTCCAGAATTGGGGAGCAAGGACCGAAAAGCGAGTGCCCCCCGTTCTGGATTTGCGGAAGCGGTGAACTTGAAGAAGAGAGAGAGAAGAAGAACGAAGAGTGCGGGTCGGAGTGTAGGGAGTGATCATAGAAACAATGAAAAGAGGGGCGGAGTGAGTGTAAGCCCGATAGGCCAAACAGGCCAATTTAAAGAAGGATCTTAGGTGCACCGGGAGCCAATGGAGAGACTTGAGTGCCGGCGTGATGTGGGAGGATTTGGGAAGACGGAGGATGAGGCGGGCTGCCTGATTTTGGATGGCCTGTAGGCGTCGGGTTTCGTAAGCAGGTATGCCTACGTACAGGCCATTCCCATAGTCAAGGCGGGAGGTGATAAGGGCCAAGGCTATGGATTTTAGGGCATCAGTGGAAAAGTACCGAGAGATCTTCCGGATGAGGCGAAGGGATAGGAAACAGGAACATACGACGGAGCTAACTTGGGCATGCATGGTAAGGTCTTGACTGACCTTAATGCCCAAGGTCCGAACAGCGGAAACCGGTGAGGGAGGGGGACCAAAGGAAGGGGGCCAATGAATCGGGGACCAAGGGTTGGAGGGGCCACCCGTGAGGACAAGCTCCGTCTTGTCAGGATTGAGCTTCAGATGGTTGAAGCTCATCCATTCAGAAATAAAAACTAAGGTGGAGCAAAGATTGGGAAGAGAGTCCGTGGGAGTAGAAAGGTCGAAGACGAGCTGGAGGTCATCCGCGTAATTGTACACGGAAACCCGCAGCTCGCGGAGGGAAAGAATAAGAGGGTAAATATAAAGATTAAAGAGGAGAGGAGACAAAGAGGAACCCCGCAGGAAACTGAGCGGGGGGGGCGGAGAAACCCGATAGATGGACCGCTTGGGACCTGCCTAGAAGGAAGGACGCTTGCCAGGAGTGAGCCGTGCCCCTAATGCCCGCCGCGCTGACACGGTCGAGGAGGATGGCATGGTCGACCGTGTCAAACGCAGCGGACAAGTCGAGGAGGACCAGGGCTTGGGGAAGATTGATGTCGGCTTTCCCCTTGAGTTCGTCCAGGACCGCGATGATCACTGTCTCCGTAGAGTATCCTGGTCGAAAGCCCGCCTGATGGTGAGCCAGGAGGCAGTTCTCCTCGACATAAGAGGACAAGCAAGATGTAACGTGGCTTTCAAGGATCTTCCCCAAGTAGGGGAGAAGGGAGATGGGCCTGAAATTAGAGGAGAGAGAGGGGCCAAGACCGGGTTTCTTGAGGATAGGCAGAACCATAGCGGTTTTAAATGAAGTAGGGACAGAGCCCAAAGCCAGGGAGGTGTTAAGAAGGGCAAGGGGGGGAGCGGTACAGCTGGTGAAGAGAGCTTTGAGGATCCATGCCGGAGCACAGTCCATCGGAGAGCCAGACTTGACTTTAGAAAGCAGGTTAAGAAAGCTATCAGTAGAGATAGAAGGAGAACGGTCCAGTGAAGAGGTGGGCAGGGGGGCGGATCGCCACAGATGCTGCATCTCCTTTTATGTTGGCTAACAATAGAGCCGAGACCTGCTTGAAGTCTTTCAGTAATTTCATACCCAGAGTTAAAGCAGGTTCTGGACCGTATTCATTTTGAATTTGTCTTAGCACATCTGGTATTACCGCCATAGTTTTTTTGTGTAAATTGAAGCAAAGACTGTGGTCCAAGTGTTACATTCCTTGCACATGTGGTGCGATCCCCATTGGAAGACAGATAGTCAGAATTCTGTGTTTCTCAGTAGGCGTAGTATCAGGAAATACTGCCTCTATTTGAGTTGTTTCCTGAGTTAACCAGAATGGAATTTGTTCCCGTTATGAGGGTATTTTACCAAGACATGATTGTATGTTCTGTGGTGTAATTTTGTTTGTGTTCCCCTGATGAGGGGTCAGTTGTGGAATGTTAATTGCTGGTTGGACCGTTGAAGTCCGCATTACATATTGGACTAATGGTCTATGTATTTTAATTAGTATTTTTAGCTGAGCTAAAAGTTCCCGGTCTGACATTTTATCAATGTCTGGATGTGGTGTGTAGCTGGCTAGAACCGGCCACGTTGCTCCTGGTCTACCTAGTGGACCGAGCCTGGTGATGTGATTTTGATGTTTTAGGGCGCCTTTAAACCAGAGCAGATGCTCTTAGTAATTTAGTGGTATTTCAACTTCCTCGAAAGGAGTGTATTCATCCGGAGGTTCCTCTATTTTGTAATAGTGGAATTCGTGTGTTACAGCGTTTGCTGCTGGAAAGTTTATCCATGAGAAGAATAGCTCTGTCTGCCGATATTCATGGGCCTCTACCATGAATATGACTGTACCACCTCGTGAGGTCAGTCCGTTTTCTATAAGTTTAATAGTTATAGTTTTCCTTACATTTACCGAAATGATTATAGCATTCGGGTCATTTTCTTGGAAACTTGTGTCATCCGCTAGGAGTCGAGCTGCTATTCTAGCTGTCTCCCTTTGGTCTTAACTTTCTGTCATTTTTACCAACAGAAAGCTTTTTGTTGCAGATCAAGTTTCAAGGAAACAAAGATTAGGTGCACAATATTTTGGAACACTGTATCCTTCAACGTTGACTAAACCAAAAACTATACATAGGATTCTCATCCTACTAAGTTCCGGCGGATTTTAACCTTTTACCCACTCCAGACGTCTTTTGGAGTATTTACGGGAAAAAGGGTTCTGTGTGAAAAAGCATGACTGAGTTACTCTAGTGTCTTGCGTTAGCTTATCGCCTTACCAAACGTTGGGCGCCATGTAATGTAGTTCCTATATTCCCAATAGGCTCTGCGCATTGGAATAATATAAACAGTAGTGTAAACGTAGGACTGAGGTCGACTAGGTCTCTACTGACTATATTAGACTTAATTAGTTTTGCCAGCTAGCTCAGAGGTCACTAGAAACTTTCTTTAATAAACAAGGAGGAGCTTAACTTTCCTGGATAGACAAGAAGGGATTAGCTTCTGACAACCATAAAACATGACAACTTTGCTCCCTCAGAATAAGAGTGTATCTCTAGAGTCGTGTGAAAACATTAGACAACTATTTTACTCAGTCAATCGTGCATAATTAGTTACAGAATAGAGAGACGGGCGTTTTCAATAAAAGGTGTTATTTATTGAGCAGTCTTCTTTCTCATGCAAGAGAAATGAATTGCCACAATTGCAATACTTAGTATAAATTAAAGTGCGTACAGTAAAAGGAGTATTATAAAGTAATACTGTAAAAGTATTGATATGGTTTCTTAGCCATATGGTACTTTAAAATAGATAAAATATATACATACATATATACATTGACTAACTTACTCAACTGGTGCTTCTAAATACGCCTACCCCGGTGTACCTGACCTAAGCCTAATACGTGGGAAGGAGTAAGTAAGTAGCAGTTTAAGTTAAGTTGGTTTTGCCAAGAATCTGAATCAAGAATTCTCTTTAAGGGTTTAGTCAGCTCCGTACCTGGGTAATAGAAAGCAGGAGGTCTGGTATCTCTCTCTCAGGACTCGATATCCCAGCAACCCGCAAGGGCGGCTGGAAACACCAGAGCTGGATTTCTCGGCTGGAGAAAAGACAGCGTCTCTCTCAGTGCGTCAAAAGGGAGGGGCGGCGTCCGTGGGCTCTCGCATCAGCTGGGCTCTCGGGCAAGTAGATAGCCGATCTGCTCCAAACCACCGTGTGTTTGCTTAAGGCAACATTGGTATATTTATACCTGAAAGGTGCCGGGTTTGACGTAAGGTTGGACATAAGACGTCACCAAAAACTAACAGTTCTTTCGGACTCTAGGAGTTCTTGTGCAAATCAAAACAAGAGCAGGGGGATTTCACGGGCTGCTGGAGGCTTGGTTTGTTTAAAGAACGCGTTGTACTTTCTAGGAGTCTAGAGGAGTAGCCATGCTGTATTTGGACTGCATGGGTTGTTACTAAATATGGATATGATTTTTATGCCTTCATAAGGATATTATTTATTATAACCACATAAGGGCATAAATCAGGAATATCGAATTAGGGTCCTAGATAGAATTACAACAGGCTGATGCGACAAAATATCCAGAGAAACTCCTTCCAGAAAGAGAGTATAGAGGCCACACAGGGAAAAATCCTTTTGGAAGCACTTCATTGAATTGGTGTTTGGTGAATGCATTTCGGCTTTTCATTTAGCCTTCGTCAGCGCCCAAGTGTCCAGGAGGTTTTGCAGTCAGCTGTTAGTAAGTCCTGCCTCCTTTTTGATTGTTCGAACCCGCTCCGCCCCTTGATTGTTCTCTCACCTGTTTGGGTTCACAATGTTGAGTGTTTATATATATATATATATTTTTAAACCTGTGAGCTAAGAAGTGTGTGTGTGTGTGTGTGTGTGTGTATATATATATGTATATATCTATATATCCTCCTCTCACTCCATCATAAAGGTTCCTTCCTCTTGGAAAAAACATGCACGGACCACAGCGCTGTGCAAAAATATTTATTGTTGCTCCAGGACCTCTACAGCCATGACGCGTTACAGGCCTCCTCGGGCCTTGATCACATGACACGCTCTGTTAGGTGAGATATTTTTTTATACCATTTTTTCTTTTTTTGTTACCCCTCAACCAGTGTTTAAAGTGACACGTGCAACTTTATAAATAACGTTAAAACAGTAGATCACTTTTGAAGTTTGGTGGAACTTGATCCGAAGTAAAGTAATTACATTCATATCATTGATGCAATAAAATGAAACCATGACATTTCCTTAAAAATTACGATAAAAATATATTAATAAACTTCATTCCATCATTTGTACTTGTTATTGAAATTGCTTATAAATAATTTCAAAACCGGGGAACATGATTATAAAAATATCTAAAATCATGTAAAATGAACATTTCGATATGAATACCATTTCTTAACTAAAAATCCCGAATTACTTGTGCAAAATTCACTTTTACAGTACAATACTTCTGTGGTTTTATGGAAACTTTACACGTTTTAAAGTGCAAGTGCTGTGCAAAATTGCAAATTGCAATTACTAATAGCCATAACACCCAATTTAATAATCTTGCTAAAAGACTCTAATGACTTACCCTATGTGTAAAACTTAGTGCAAACTGCAACAGTACTAATGACTTAAATAATACCAAAATATATATTTTACAATTGCTGAACGTCTATGATAAATAGTTATCGGCTGAGTGGACCTAACCATTTTCAGAATGTGTTTCACTTGCAGTTGCATCAGTATTAAAGACAAGTATATAGATCCTCTGTGGCATTTAGGCCCTTGGGAAATTTAGTGTTGAGGTTAATGATGTAGTTTGCCTCGAGAAATCTGAGCGCTCTTTCTGTATCTCATCCTCTCTTGTTGGGGGTGATAGCATCTATTAGAACGTATCTCAGACCACTAGGGTCAGATTTGTGAGTTTCACCAAAATGCCTTGCGACTGGGTACGCCTGATCTTGATTTTTTATCGCCCTTAGGTGCGGGAGTACCCTCGTGTCTGCTTGCAAAATAGTGCTACCCACATAGCGAAGCCCACAAGGGCACTCCAGCATATAGACGGCATAGTCAGTTTTGCAGTTGAGGGACTTAGTTATCACAATTTCTTTGTCACTAAAAGGAGTTTTGTATCTTGTTGGGTTGCAGCCATGCTGGCATGCCTTACATACTCGACATCTGAAAAAAAACCTTTCTTTGTGCTAACCACAAACTCTTGTTGGGACCTATAGGGTCATTCTGGACCAATATGTCTTTCATGGACCTCACTCTGCTGTACGTTATAGCTTGTTTTCTAGGGAGCAAGTGCCCTATTGTGGGATCACTAAGAGCTAAAGGCCAATTTCTGGTAAATAGTTTCTTAATGTGTCTTTCTTGTTTGTTGAACTGTATAATAAATCTAAAAGTGTCACCTTCACGCTGTTTAAAACCATGTTTAGTTTTAGGGGTGGGTTCCTCACTGTTTTTTTCTCAAAAGGGACTCTGTGGAGAGGGCCCTGCTCTTTCGAATGGCGACATCTATACAGTGTTTCGTGTATCCTCTTTTTAAAAAAAAAAAAATTATTTATCATTTTCCAAATAAAAGACAATGACGTATCTTATGTTACATATAACAGCACATATACATTGTCGGTTGGAGGAGAGAAAGTTCATATAGCACATATTGTAAAGCATTGTGGCGATCAGGCACTGAAAAGTCAATTAGCATTACAGTTGGATTCACGTGTATATTATGTACTATTACATGGAAGGATGTGAAAAACAAAAGCGTTAGAACAAAGATCTCCACAGCCACTTTGGCACAACCTCAAGCATGTTTTAACCATAGAGTTGGTGGGTTCCAGTAAACAACGGCAAGGAAACATCTCCAAATGAAATACATATGCATAATTATTGACATGCACAACACCTCAGCCCACTCCCTCGGGACTAGCTGGCTCACCAACTGAGACTGCTGATCAGCAGTGATCTTAGCAATGTAGGATCTGTGTGGTCCCATATATCAATAGGACGGGATAGACTGGGAACCTGTGTCAAGTACTCCACACAATTAACATTGCAAAAGGCCATGCTTCTGAGCCAAGACTTCAATCTCGGCGGCCGTCTATCACACCAGAGTAACACAACTACCCTCTTTGCCAGCAGGAATCCTAATGCTGCAAGTTTACGAACAGTGCGTGGGAAGTTAGAAACATATCCCAGCAACGATATTTCCGGGGTGGGAATCAAGTGCAGACCTAACATGTCGCTGAAAGTTTGGTGTACCTGAGACCAATAATCATGTAAAAGGGGACAGATCCAAGAGAGGTGGGCAAAGTCAGCGTATGGGGCCTTGCATTTGGGGCAATGATGGGGACAATTAGAATCTATTTTGTGTGAAAGTGCTGGGGTGTGATAAATACTGCGGAGGAATTTAAAATGGATGAGTTTGTGTCTACTATTTAGGGACACTTCCTTCTTAGCTCTGCAGCACTGCGCCCATTGATCGTCAGATATGGGTTTGCCCAAATCCCCATCCCATGCAGTGCGCACCTTGGTGTCCAGGGTGGGAAGTGAGGTACTGCACATTCTGTACAATTTAGAAACAAGGTGTGTTCCCGATGGGTGTTGAATGATGAGTGTGAGAGGGGGGGCAGCATCGGGAGCGAGGGGGAATGTGGGAAACACTGCCCACATCATGGATTGTAATCTAGTCAATACAAAGGAGTCCATGAATGAACGGTCTGAGAAACGTTGGTCTTCGGTCACAGAAAAAGCATGTCCCTCAGGGAAGAGGTCGCCAATGATATGGATATGGAATTTGGTCAATGTGTGTTTGACTACTGCGTCCCCGGTAATTGGGAGCCAAGAAGCATTGGGCAAAGGAAGGGCCGGAGAATACAACTAGTCCAGGCCAAGGAGTCTGCGCACTCTATCCCAGGCCCATCAGGTTGATGAGACAATCTGTATATCCTGCGGGTCTCGTGGGAAACCCCTGGGAAGAACAGTGGAAAGCAGTCCGGGCAGGACCAAATCCTCTTCAGGTTTCAAATATAAAATACGGGCATCAAGGTGAAACCAAGAATATGCATACGAACATTGTGCGACTAAAAATAAACATAAAAATCAGGAACACCAGGATACACGTTGATTTTTATCACCCCAAACTAATCGCAATAACAAGGAGCGCAGAAGAAGATCTTGGTGAGAGGGATTGGAATATTATTGCAAAGATACAAAAACAAGGAAGTACAATCATTTTAATTATAGCATTTTAATTATAGCAATCCTCCCGGCCATAGATAAAGGGAGGCGGATCCACCTCTCAATCTGGCTCTCCAAGAAATCCAGCACACTACCATACTTTAGCCTAATGATGGACACAGTGTCTAAATGAATATGAACCCCTAGATATTTGACTCAGTCATGACTCCATTCAAGAGGGTAAGAGCAATTCCACACTGTGATGCTCGAGGTGAGTGGAAAGATGACCGACTTGTGCCAGTTGATGTGGAGACCGGAAAATTTGCCGAATCAAATTATTTCCAGAATAAGAGGTTCCAGATTTATGTGAGGCTGTCTGACGTATAAGATCGTGTCATCTACATACAAAGATATCAAAAGAGGACCAGAACGGAACTGGAGCCCCCTGTGTAGATGTTTTTCTTGAAAATGACGGACCAGAGGATCCATCGCAAAGATGAAGAGCAGCCGGGAAAGGGGGCATCCCTGACGTGTGCCGCGTGACAAGGAGAACTGCTCGGTTATTGTGCCATTAAGGCACAGTCTGGCCGTAGGTGCAGTGTACAAGAGTGCAACTGTGGAGACAAAACAGTCTGGCATACCCATGCGTCTCATGATGGACAGAAAGAAGGGCCATTCTAAGGAGTCAAACGCTTTATAGGTCTTGTAGAACTCGGCAGAGAAGCCATCAAGGCCTGGTGCCGAGGAACCCCTCAACACCTCAATGGCTTCAACTATGCTGTCTTGAGTGATGGGTGTAGCTAAAAATTCCTGCATGTATTTCTCAAGATAGACCATAGCAATCTCGTTTAGGTAGTCTCCCCGGTCCTTCTGGTCCCCCGTCAATGTGGATGTGTAAATGTTTTTGTAATAGGACAAGAAGGTGCTGCAGATTTCTGGCATGGAACGAAGCATATCTCCCTGCGGTCCCACAATCTCTGTGATGTAGGAGGAATGGTAAGGGGGCCGAAGCAGCTGTGCCAGTAGTTTACCGGGTCTATCACCCTCCCCATACTGCCGTGCCGTGCACTGTCTGGTCAAAAATCTCAGCTCTCTCTCCACCTCCTCTCTGAACTCCATCATTAATGACAGGCGTCTGGCTTCCTTATCGCCTGATGGGCTATGAAATTAAATGAAATGAAAAAGATACTTGGTTGAGCGCACTGCAGCCAAGCGGCTTCCTGGCGCTAGAGCTAGACCTGACTCTGCGGCCGATCCTAGGGAACTAACAGGGGAATGCCTGAGAGAACAAAAACGTTTTCAGGGCCTTACGAAAGTGAGTATAGTTGGGAATAGAGAGAATAAAAAAAGGAAGACTGTTCCAGAATTGGGGAGCAAGGACCGAAAAGCGAGTGCCCCCGTTCTGGATTTGCGGAAGCGGTGAACTTGAAGAAGAGAGAGAGAAGAAGAACGAAGAGTGCGGGTCGGAGTGTAGGGAGTGATCATAGAAACAATGAAAAGAGGGGCGGAGTGAGTGTAAGCCCGATAGGCCAAACAGGCCAATTTAAAGAAGGATCTTAGGTGCACCGGGAGCCAATGGAGAGACTTGAGTGCCGGCGTGATGTGGGAGGATTTGGGAAGACGGAGGATGAGGCGGGCTGCCTGATTTTGGATGGCCTGTAGGCGTCGGGTTTCGTAAGCAGGTATGCCTACGTACAGTCCATTCCCATAGTCAAGGCGGGAGGTGATAAGGGCCAAGGCTATGGATTTTAGGGCGTCAGTGGAAAAGTACCGAGAGATCTTCCGGATGAGGCGAAGGGATAGGAAACAGGAACATACGACGGAGCTTACTTGGGCATGCATGGTAAGGTCATGACTGACCTTAATGCCCAAGGTCCGAACAGCGGAAACCGGTGAGGGAGGGGGACCAAAGGAAGGGGGCCAATGAATCGGGGACCAAGGGTTGGAGGGGCCACCCGTGAGGACAAGCTCCGTCTTGTCAGGATTGAGCTTCAGATGGTTGAAGCTCATCCATTCAGAAATAAAAACTAAGGTGGAGCAAAGATTGGGAAGAGAGTCCGTGGGAGTAGAAAGGTCGAAGACGAGCTGGAGGTCATCCGCGTAATTGTACACGGAAACCCCCAGCTCGCGGAGGGAAAGAATAAGAGGGTAAATATAAAGATTAAAGAGGAGAGGAGACAAAGAGGAACCCCGCAGGAAACTGAGCGGGGGGGGGGGGCGGAGAAACCCGATAGATGGACCGCTTGGGACCTGCCTAGAAGGAAGGACGCTAGCCAGGAGTGAGCCGTGCCCCTAATGCCCGCCGCGCTGACACGGTCGAGGAGGATGGCATGGTCGACCGTGTCAAACGCAGCGGACAAGTCAAGGAGGACCAGGGCTTGGGGAAGATTGATGTCGGCTTTCCCCTTGAGTTCGTCCAGGACCGCGATGATCACTGTCTCCGTAGAGTATCCTGGTCTAAAGCCCGCCTGATGGTGAGCCAGGAGGCAGTTCTCCTCGACATAAGAGGACAAGCAAGATGTAACGTGGCTTTCAAGGATCTTCCCCAAGTAGGGGAGAAGGGAGATAGGCCTGAAATTAGAGGAGAGAGAGGGGTCAAGACCGGGTTTCTTGAGGATAGGCAGAACCATAGCGGTTTTAAATGAAGTAGGGACAGAGCCCAAAGCCAGGGAGGTGTTAAGAAGGGCAAGGGGGGGGCGCGGTACAGCTGGTGAAGAGAGCTTTGAGGATCCATGCCGGAGCACAGTCCATCGGAGAGCCAGACTTGACTTTAGAAAGCAGGTTAAGAAAGCTATCAGTAGAGATAGAAGGAGAACGGTCCAGTGAAGAGGTGGGCAGGGGGGGGGAACAGAAAGCACGGAGTTGGGACACCACGGGAATATTAGCTTTTATGTTGGCAATCTTGTCAATAAAATAATCGTTGAGGGAGGAGCAGAGGGACTGGGGAGGAACAAGACTGGTGCTCGTGCGGTCAGAAGTGGCGAGATGATGGACTAGAGAAAAGATTTCTCGGGGTTTATTGGCAGCGAGAGAAACTCTCTCGGTGAAATAATTGGTTTTGGCCATCAAGATTGCTTTTTTGTAGTTATTGAGGAGAAGTTTGTATTTTGCACGGAGAATGGGGCAGTAATTTCGTCTCCAATGACGTTCCGAGCGCCTGAGATCAAGTTTAAGGTCTTTAAGCTCCCTGGTAAACCATTTGTGAGCGTTGTGGGGACAAACGGATTTAACCTTTTTAAACGGGGCAGCCTGGTCACAGGAGGAAGAGAGCCAGGAGGTGATGCTATCTGACTGTGAATCTAAAGAGAGACCAGTAAGATCAGGCGCAGAGGACGCCAGGGAAGACGAAAGAAGGGTGATGTCCGTGTGATTCCAACTGCGAGCTAGTAAGTTTTTAGGTAAGGGGGATTTAACGGAGGAAGCAGAAGAAATGTGAAAAGAGATAATGAAATGATCAGACCAAATGCACGGAGATATAGAAAGGGGAGAGACATCACGGCGCAATGACCATATGTGGTCAAGAGTGTGACCCTTGACATGGGTAGGGGCGATGATATGAGACGTGAAATTCAGGCATTGGAGAGTGGCAGAGAAATCTTTGGAAGAAGAATTTTCCCTTGGGTCGTCGGGCCAATAGTTGAAATCGCCGAGTAAGATGACCGATGAATTGTTGACCGCCATGGTGGCCAGGAGGTCCTGCAAGATGGGTACAAATAGAGCCATGGGTTGAGGGGGACGATACATAAGGACACTAGTAAGAGGATCAGGGAGATTAAGGGATCGGGCCACCAGGTAGTCCACATTGGGTATGGGGGGGTGGTCAAGGAGTTGGAATTTTAAAGTGGAGCGAACAATCATCGCCACACCGCCCCCAGCCTTTCCGACCGGGCGATCCGCTCGGAGGGCATAATAAGTATCGGGAAGGATGGCCAGAAGATCCGGGAGAGAGTCGGTGGAAAACCAAGTTTCAGTAAGGAATAAGTAATCTGGAGAATCCGTGCTCAGGAGATTAAAAAGTTCCAGCTGGTGCCTAACTGCCGAGCGAGTGTTAAGCAGATAAGCTACAGCTGTAGGAGGGGTGGGTGAGGGGCAAGATACTGGAGAAAGAACGGGGGAAGAGGAAGTGGAACAGGGAGTGAGGGGAGGTGAACAAGGAAAGTGGGGGGCAAGGATACCGAGGGTGTCAAGGCGTTGCACTAGAGAAGAGGAAAGTGAGCAAGGAGCCAGGAGAGCAGAAAGTTGAGCTGATGAATAGACCAGAGGACGGGCAGGGTCTGTGGCCCCTGGTCCCGGCCGGTCGCGGACGGGCATGCCTTAGGCACGCCTTCGGTGCGCAAACGGCGCGCCCGCTGCGCCCGTCCGCTGCGCGTAAGTGGGAAACACGTTTTATAGTGACGATCAGGGCGTGGCCTCGAGCAGGTGGGCGTGGCCAGAGGGGAGGCTCGCTGATGGCGGCGAGTGAGGGAAGCCTGACCCGCGGCAGCGATCACCTCGGCTGCGCGGGGGGCAAGAAGAGAGCAAGAGTCCCTGAAGGAGGTAAGTGAGGAGTGGAATTAAAATCAAACAAACACAAAAAGTTCAAAAACGGGACTTGAATTGAACTCTGCTCCAAAGGGGTCGCAGGAGAGTCTAGTAATAATCCAAGCTCGTAGTCAGCTCCGAGTTAGATAAAGAAGTGGGCGTGGCCTCGCGCAGGTGGGCGTGGCCAGAGGGGAGGCTCGCTGATGGCGGCGAGTGAGGGAAGCCTGACCCGCGGCAGCAATCACCTCGGCTGCGCGGGGGGCAAGAAGAGAGCAAGAGTCCCTGAAGGAGGTAAGTGAGGAGTGGAATTAAAATCAAACAAACACAAAAAGTTAAAAAACGGGACTTGAATTGAGCTCTGCTCCAAAGGGGTCGCAGGAGAGTCTAGTAATGATCCAAGCTCGTAGTCAGCTCCGAGTTAGATAAAGAAGTGAGCTATGTAAGAGCTATCTATCTAGTGCAGCAATGTCTTTTTCAACGTGAGTCAGTATGGAGCGGATGTCTCTTAAAGCACCGACATGTTTGGCAATGCAGACACCTTGAATAGTTGCCTTGAACCATTCCCAGAGAACCGCCCAAGACTCCACAGACCCAGTGTTAAGTTCAAAATATTCCTCAATGGCTTCTCGAACTTCTTCAGTGAAAACAGGGTAAGTCAGTGCCCTCCTGGGAAGCCGCCACTGCCTCTCATATCCACCCAATCTGGGGATCATCAATTTAAGAGCTGTAGGAGAGTGGTCTGACAGCGTCCGCGTGAGGGTGAGAAGGCTCTCAATCCAACCAGCGACCCCGGGGGAAAGGAGCCAGTAATCAATTCTTGTCCAGGTATTGTGAAACCCAGAGTAGTGTGTATAGTCAGGGAGCTGTGGGTGAAGTTGTGCCTCAATGTCGATTAGAGAGAGGTGTGTGCATATATCGAGCAGGACTGGACGGGATCTAGCCTTAATATCAGGGGAGGAGGATGTGCTGTCCCTAGGGGGATTCATCAATAAATTAAAGTCCCCTCCAACAATCAATAATCCAGGATCGAGCGTGAGGAGCTGCACCTGTAGGTCTTGGAGGGGGTATCGACATTAGGGCCATATATCCCCACCAATGTGATCTTGTATCCAATAAGTACCCATGTGACGATCAGGTAACGGCCCTCCTTGTCTTCGATGCTGTGGGACAAAGCAAATGGCACTCGCTTATGTATTATTATGGCTACCCCTCTAGAGTGTAACAAAGGGTAGGGGAGGATAAGGATCAACTGTGATCCAGTAGGGCTTTGATTACCATTCAGAGAAAAGAGAATGGAAGGTCCGGCCGCAGTCGTAGCCCCAGATATCAAGACAACAAGAGAGATGACTGGGCTGTTCGTAGGGGGAGAAAGAAAGAAGGAGAAGGTCACTAAGGTATAAGGGCTAGTGCTCAATGGAGGACCACCCCTGGGTATCCAATTTGTTGGATATAATGGCCTCACACTCCCTTGCGAGTGTCATGCTTCATCATAGGCAATGCTCCTCGTCGGGCAGGCGGTCCAATGCCCAACGGGCTCACCTCAAAGAGGGGCTCTTTATCGGAGATCTTTTATCCAACTGCCTATGGGTGAAGTGGGGGTGAGGGGCCAGGACAGAGTAGATAGTGCGGGTGAGGATAAAATGTGGTACAAGGTACCGGAAAACAATTTTATTCTGGTGGTCCTCTACCACAATTAAAATCAAGGGCAGCCGGTGTTCAGAGCACTAGCCCTTATACCTGAGTGACCTTCTCCTTCTTTATTTCTCCCCCTAGGAACAGCCCAGTCATCTCTCTTGTTGTCTACCCCTCTAGAGTATCTGCTATAAGAAGAAAAAAAACGATGGGCACCCCAGCTTTTAGCGACCTGAGGGGAGTCCGAGGGGCCAAATGTGTTTCCTGTAAAAAAGCAATATCAATCTTGTCTCGAGTGATGTAATTGAAAACCTGCCTACGCTTTTTAGTGTTCAGTCCCCGAACGTTCCAGGATAACAGTGAAAGCCCGGATGGCCCAAGCTGAAGGCCTAACTTGGCCATATGGGAAACAATATAAAAAATAGACAGGATAGTGCGCTATTCCCGCTACTCCAATTCAATCTGTGTTCATATGAAGCAATGTAACAATCATCAATGAAAAATAACAAAACAAAATCCGCCCACCACCCGCCACCCAGCCTCATGTTAACCCCCAAGAGGCAAACCCCATGAACCCCTGTAGCATTACATCGTAAAGTATAGGACATTGACAGCATAAATGAACTATAGCAAATTCCGAAAAAAAACACAAAAGTCAAACAATCAAAGGCATCCACCATGGGGGGCAGCAACGCCTCGACGGTCAGGCAAACTTATATATCAACTTACGAATGAGCACTCAAAGTTTTCAAACAACATGTAGTCCAACAAAAAGGATAAAAAATTAGATAATGGGTCCGTGAACAGATCTGCACTGGCCTGGGAATCGTCGCGCACAGGAGAAGTCGGGCCAGAAGTGTTAATCGCGCCCGACCCTTGTTTCTTATAGTTCTGGCAAAACTCCTGCGCCTCCGTGGGGGTATTGAAAATGTGAAACCTGCCGGACACGTCCACCTTCAACCGTGCTGGGTATAGCATACCGTATTTGAGGCCCAGGTTTCTCATTGCAGCCTTGACGCCGTTGTACTTACGTCTCGCCTCCTGCACTATGAGGGTGAAATCCGGGAAAAAGGATAAGGTACTGCCCTGCTACTGGATCTTTCTTTTCTCGCACGCCGCCCAAAGGGCAGCATCACGGTCTCGGAAATTCATAAGCCTTGCGATGATGGGGCGCGGCGGCTGGCCAGGGCGATGGCGGGGGCCCAAAGATCTATGAGCCTGCTCCACCACGAACCCCTGTGTGAAGACTTCTCTGCTGAATAGATCCACGAGTAACCTTTCCACAAAGGTATCCATGCGTCCAGTCGATGTCGCCTCTGCCACGCCAAGGATGCGCATGTTGTTGCGTCAGCTACGCGCTTCGAGGTCCTCGTTTTTAATGGCCACCTCCTTGAGGATCTTTTCAACTCGCTCCAGGCGCTTCAGCGATTTCCATGCGCCATCCTCAATATCCGAGACTCTTGACTACACCACGTCCAGGCGTCGGTCATGAGCCTGCACCTTGGTTCCCATGTCGGCCAGTTTTTTCTCAAGGCTGTCGAATCGGCTGTCCAGGGGTTTAAAACCGCCCCTCATCTCGCTCATCATGGTTGCAACCAGATATGCGGCATCATCTCTTGTCGGCAGAACCCCCGTCGCCCGTGGAGGAGCCAGGGGGGGCATCCGAGTTGACAAGGGAAGCCTTGTCAAAGTTGAGTTTGCGCTGGTTTGGATCCCTCTTCCCCAAGGTGTGTGAGGGAAAATGGCAGGCAGCAGCAGGTATGCACAAATGGCAGTGGCCAGATGACTAGCGCACGAGGTGAGAAGCAGGGCCTGGTAAATGATGCGCCAATGTCACAATCGAACCAGCAGAATCCGCCCCAGAGATGACAGTGGTCAAGGAAGCATAAAAGGAGCACTAGTGTTGAGGCCGGAATCAATCAACACCACATCTTGAGTGCAATCCACCCTCCGGTCCAAAGCAGTTATGGTGCGAGAATACAGCGCCTCGGACCTAGGAACGGTAACATGAGGTCACGTCTGTCCCAGAGATGGCGTAGTAATGTAGATCGGCAGGCACGCCTCAGGCCGGTTCACGGGCAGTCAGCGCCGGAATCCCATGCGCCCCTCCATCGCCAGACCCATCCACCAAATGGCCAGGGCGGGGGGCCCAGAGAGATCTGAAGGCAGCGGCCTGCAGCGGGAAACTTGGGGCCGCAGGGCTCCGGCAGCCGGGGTAAGTGTGGGGGGGCCGGCATCAAGGATAGAGCCGCGGCTGTACAGGGGGCAGTTGAGAACCGGCGGGGCCGCCACAGGTCAGAGGTGGTGCTCATCCACGCAGGACCCGACGCCGCGCCCCGCTGCGGCCCCCGTGAAGTACTGAAAATTATATTATCACCCAATTAGAGCCATACTTACAGATAGCCAATATACCAGTTACCAATAATCAGTCAGTTGGCAGTGTAGAAGGTCCAGTCGTTTATTATAACAAAGAAACTCTGCCAGAGGAGCTCCTTGCAACCTAACCCCACGAGGTCCGCCAAGAAGACTGAAAAGCACATTATCAGCAAACCACATATATACTGTTGCATTTTGAAACCGTTACCTAAGATGGAAAAATACAGGCTGGTACAGGTTGGTGCGAAGGAAAGACCATGTATAGAACACAAAACCCTCCTTAGTAAAGTTCAGCTCATTATAGCAAGGTCGAGAGGGCGACTCCCTCCTGTTAGCTCCGAGAGAGTCCGCACAGCACTCTCCTGGAATGTGCTTACCCAATCTACCCCCACCTATAACCTTGACAGGCCTAACGTGCAGAAGCAGCAGGTTGCTACAGTTGTACTATTTCACAGGGGAATTCATCAAATTGTTGGGTTTAGAAATTGGTTAAAGCATGGTTAAATGTGTAATTGCAAGCCCGACCGACGGAGCTTCCGGCAGAGGTGGCCATCTTGGACGCCTCCGTGGCCATGCCCCCTTTCGTGTATCCTCTTTGTAAGAAATGTTGTTTACTATTTTCCTGTTCTATCACCAAATCTTCCTAGCAGCTGCAAATGCATCTAAGCCTTAGCATCTATCCGTAAGGAATACTTCGGTTGAGATGCTTTGGGTGTGAACTATCAGCATGTAGCACTGCGTTGCCCGCTTTCGGTTTTCTGTGTAGTTTAGTTAATAGCTTGCCTTCTACCACACAGACCTGTACATCAAGAAAATTGACCATAGTGGCACTGATAGAGGCCGTAAAATGCAAGTTAAGGGCGTTAACATTCAGTGCCTGTACAAACTTCTTTGCTTCACTGATGGACCCATCCCAAATTAAGAAAAGATCATCTATGTATCTCCACCAGCTTTTAGGTTATTCCTTATGGTTGAAGATAGGATCAGCTCCTCCCACCAGCCCATATGCAAACAAGCATAGCTGGGGGAAAAGCTGGCTCCCAGTGCTACTCCTCGCAATTGTTGGTATAGGGTGTTTTGAAACATAAAGTAATTGTTACGTAAACAAAACTCTACCATGTTTAAAATCATCTAACTATGTTGGGTGTACTCAGGTCCTCTTCTAGACAGAAAAAATTCAAGGGCCTTTGGACCATCCCTATGGTTATGGAGGTATATAGGGAGGACACATCTAGCGTGATTAAAAGGTATTCATCGCGCCATTGATTATCAATTAATATAGCTAAAAAGTCACTGGTATCACAGATATAGGAAGTTAGGTTCTGGACATGTTCTTGTAGATAAAAATCAATATATCTGGAAGTATTTTCAAGCAAACTGTTGTGAGCAGATATAATTTGTCTACCTCGGTGATGCACGGGCATTCTTGTGTATCTTCGGGATGAAATATAAAATAGACATCACTGGTTTGTCATTTTTCATATATTTAAATTCATCTGAAGATAACTGTCCAGAATTCTTCCATCCAATTAGTTTCAAGTAAAATTCATTATTTACTTTGCGCCATGTGGGATAATCGCTTGTCGGCATTGCGAACAACAATGTCTGAGTTTTTCTTAAGTTTGGACATTAGTGCATTAAATTGTATCTCCTGTCTGTTGATTTTCCGTTTGGTGGGATTCAACATTTTGTAATTTAAGTCTTTAAGGCCTCCAACCACATTCTCATGGAAACTATCAATGGAGTCCTTGATCATCAAAGGATTGAATGTTAGCTGAGGCTTGAAAGGGGTCTTTGGTCTTACTTGTATTTCTCTGGTACCCTCATTTTCAGCCCCTATTGTTTTAATACTGGAGGTCTGATTTTCCATCATTAATTCCTGTATGCAGTTAACAGACCCTCGTCTGATGGAGTGAGATTACATTGAGTGGCCTCTTGTTCGTATAATGTATCCTACTGTACTGTTGTCTCAATTGTCAATGAATCTTGTTGTGTGTTATGGTGTAAAAAATACTTTTTTAGTTTTAGCTTGTGTATCCCTTTGTAGAAGTCAAATCTGGTAAAAGAACTGACCGGGCAATAAGATAGTCCCAAAGAGAGGAGTTGTTGCTCTGCTTTGTTGAGGACAACATCTGTGAGGTTCAAGACTGTGGGATTAGCGTCAACTTTGCTTACTTTTACTGTCTCCCAATTCCTTTTCTGTTGTTTCTTTTGTTGCAGTTTGTTGCCTGTTGGAGCACTTCCTGGCCCTCCTCCTTTTGTGGTATTTTGTTGTTCTGGTTTTAATTTGTTTGGTATGGTCTCGGGCGCAGGGTCTGCCTGCGCTCTTCTACTAAAAAGTCCACTTCATCGGCCAGTTGACAGAGAGGTTGGTATCTGTTTAAGCATCTGGTTACGGGTCACAATTTCTGTTTTGCTTTCAGGGTCTGAACTTAGATCTGAGTTAGATGTGGTATCTGCTGTATTGGATCTTGCAGGTGGTACCTGTTTTTCTGTTCGCCCTCCTCCATATTTGAAGACCTTTAGGGAATCATATTTTTTGGCGAATGTAAATATGCGCCCGCTTTCTATATCATTGCGATCCCTATGAAATTTAAAAGCTTTCCTTTCCCGTATGACTTCTTCCTATTTTTTTAATCTTTTTTTTCATTTCTTCCCTCTATTTGGTGCTCTTATCTTTTTGTTCCATGTTTTCAATTTCCTCATTCAATGTATTGATCTGCTCCAAGAGCTTAGCCCAGTCGTTTTCAGCATATTTTACTAGTATGAGCAGGAGCTTGCGAGATGAATCTAAATTGGCCTCTGCCCACTCCTTCATCATGTCCCGGTACGGGTCTTCGTAGCTGGGTACTAAGAGGATTCTCAACCCTCGCGGCATCCTGCCGACATCCAAATAGCATGGGAGGGATTTAGCCTCCCACCACTTCTTTTGTTCTGCCCTCATAAGTATTTCAAGTTGCCTTACTTTGTCTCTAATACTGTTACTTGGAAATCCCACTGGTGCATTGTAGGACGTGAAGTCCACAGCCGGCCGTTTGACGTCATCAAACATGTCAGCTGCTGCTGCCTCTCTCTCACGGAGCGCGTCGGCTGTCATGGTCACTGCGAGCAATCATTCTTTAAAGGTTGATATTGTGAGTGAAACACTGGTAACTTGTCCGCTTCACTCGTATAACAACCAAAGTGCCAGCTACCTCGCACCGACTTTTCCCAAGTACACAGCGTTGTTATCCTTTTGCTCTACGTCCGCTAGCAGGAAGCAAACTGACACGCCACGACCCGTAGTCACCAACCTGGTCCGCGGCTTCGTGGCTGCCGGATATTGTATTGCTGGTATCTGTTAGTGGTGGGGTGGCACCCTTGGTAATCCTCCCGGATATCGATACTGCTTTGGAGACCAAGCAAATGCTTCATTGTGGGCTTCACCCAATTCGCGGGGGGGCGTGTAAAGCCGGAGATGTCCAAACCGGCTTGACTTATCCTCCTTTCACTCCATCTTAAAGATTCCTTCCTCTGGGAAAAAACGGTCACGGACCACAGCTCTGTGCAAAAATATTTATTGTTGCTCCAGGACCTCGACAGCCATGCCTCGTTTCAGCCCTCCTCGGGCCTTGATCACATGATACGCTCTGTCAGGTGAGCCGTTTTTTATACCATTTTTTTCTCTTTTTTTCTTTTTTTGTTACCCTTTACTCAACCAGTGTTTAAATTGACACGTGCAACTTTATAAATAACGTTAAAACAGTAGATCACTTTTGAAGTTTGGTGGAAGAAATCCGAAGTAAAGTAATTACATTCATATCATTGATGCAATAAAATGACACCATGATATTTCCTTAAAAATTACGATGACAATATATCAATCAACTTCATTCCCTCATTTGT
This sequence comes from Lissotriton helveticus, assembly GCF_964261635.1. NCBI lineage: Eukaryota > Metazoa > Chordata > Amphibia > Caudata > Salamandridae > Lissotriton > Lissotriton helveticus. Next base: position 1,505,081,596 of record NC_136059.1, on the reverse strand, counting down.
ACTTGTTATTGAAATTGCTTATAAATAATTTCAAAACCGGGGAACATGATTATAAAAAATATAAAAATATCCAAAATCATGTAAAAAGAACATATCGTGAAAAGTAGTCCAGAAGTGGTAAGTGGTAGTGATGAAGCAAAGCTTCGCATATTTTGCGGCTTGCCGAAGTCAAGAACCTCGTTTATGTATAACAAGGTAATCAATGTACGTCTTACTAACATTTATATTAAGTTTGAGTAAAGTTTATGACGCTTGCCTATGTGTATTCCTAACTATTTTAATCCGTGTTTATAAAATGGCCGCCGCTTGTATTTAGTTACTGCGCATGCGTCAGCCACACTCACGTGTCCTGACGCGTCTGCAGAAGTGGAGGGAAAGTTATGCGCATGCGTAATTCATAGCTGTGCTTATCATGTGGTACTGCTCGTGCCACTGCTCTTGTACCCGTATCAATGTAGCTAACATTTAAACGCATAAGTTTATTTCTTGATGATGAGTTAAAAGTACAAACCCTGTGATGTGTTTTCATAATGACATTATTATGTATTAATTTGTTTTCGCTTACTTTTCATGTACCGCGGGGAATGGGGTTCTGTTTGTACCGAGAACCATCTTGGAGGTCCCTTCTGCGCCTGCGCGACTTGCCGAGGCACAGCAGACCTTGACTGATGGAACACAGCCAGTTGGCAGTGATGAGCAAGATGCTCCTGAGAAACGACCTGAAAACTCGGCTGAACCAATCACATGTTCTCGCAGTGCAACATTGTTAAAATTGCCATTGTATTTCTGCACCATTTCTCATGGGAACCCCAATCTAGTTAGGCGGTACCCTACTATGCAAATGCAGGCTTGAAACGCTATGTTGTGATTGGTGTGTTACCCAAATCCTACCTTAGGACCAATCCAAATTGAGGGATTCTGACACTTTGCAACATTGGGGGGTGGTACACTGTCCCCAAACTGTATATCTACCCTGGGTTCCCCTGGGGAGCCGTCCGACTTGTCTGGTTTAGCTGACCTGTCACTGACCCATCGTACTCAATAGGTGACTGAAGATACAGAGCGCTGCGGAGCACTCTGTCCGAATTTGACCATAGACTAAGGTTCTACTGAACCTTAAAGTGCTGGCGGAGCACTTTGCTGGGAGTTCGCTGACCCAATCGGGGTCTTGATCGATAGCTGCAGAGCGGGTGGAGCGCAGGCGTTGCTTCCAAACTGTGGGTTCCGGTCCTGTCCTGAGCGGTCCTGTCTTGAGGGTTTGCTGTCCTGTCCTGAGGGTCCTGTCCTGATTCCTATTCCGAGGGTATCCTGTCCTGTCCTGGGTGTCCATTCTGCACCTGCTGTCCTTTGAGGGGTATCCTTCCTTGAGGGTTTCCTGTCCTTAACTGACCCGTGGCCAGGGTTTGGTTTCCACACCATTCTAGGTAAATATTGCTCTGAAATTCTTAAAATTCTTGCACCTTCTGAATTTCTAACTTTTGCTTTAATAAAGTTCATCATTGCATATGTTATATTTTCCATGCCTTTCCGCAACTATTGAAAGTCAATTACATATTTTCATAAGTTTGTTCCTATGTCTTCTCACTTGTTAGAGATTATATTTTGCATTGCAGTTTGTAATTTTCTGATATGGTCTAGAACTTCATTACCTAGACTGTTCAAAGGCCCCTTTACTTTAAGTGAAGCGTGTTACTCATTATAGGCCCTCCTATAGTTACCCATACATAGTCTGCCCATGCTTAGATATTACTGAATTGCATAGTATTTTTCTCTTGCATTTTATATCAGTATTTCAATGATTACCCTATCATTATTTTTATATAGCTACATAATTTACATTATCTTGGTCATTGATTGTCTCATTCTTGTATACTTGATGCATGAAGAGAACGAACTTTAGATAAACATTTTAAAACTTCCAGTTGTCCGTGGTCATTTAAACAGTATTTGAATGTTATTGGTTGGGTTTGTATTTTGCTGCCTTTCTTTTCAGCTAGCTCCCTGATTCATTGTGGTCATTAGGTACCCGTGTTAGTGGATGGTAAGTCGGGTACACTGAAACAAATAACAGGGAACACACACAAATTGGTAGAGCTCGTGAAGTCACCTGATCGATGTGTATGGTGATTTGAAAATATATGGGCCCTGAAGCCGGAAAACGGCGAAAACTATTGGTCGGGTGGCCTCGCGCGCTCTATCAGTTTTACTGGTAGCCAGAGGATGGTTAGGGACGAGTTGAGAGTAAGGCAGGGATTAGTTGAACTAGTTGAGTCGGAAGCTGCTAGTATATTGATGCTGCTAGAAGAGTGGCTGTTCTAAGAGACCTGATCATTCTCTTGTGAATACGCTGCTGAAACTCATGAATTTTTGTATTGTTATTATACTTGTTCTTATATTGTTATATGTACTAATCCATGCATTTGTAAACCGTATTGTTTCTTGTTGTCCGAACTCCCCGGGGAATTGAAAGGGCAAGTGGTGAATAGAATCCATTGTCCTGAGGTCACAGGCTCGAGGAAAGTTAGGTGCAGGTTAGGATAACCGGGAAGCACTAACTAGGGTTTTCTGAATATATGTGTGAATAAATGACAGTAACGGGGTTCATTGGCAAAATTCCCATAGTGGCGTAACCTAGTAAGGGTCACATCGGAAGAGTAGCAGGTTCCTCGGAGCTAGCGTGAAAGCAGAGGGGTCCGCTGAGAAACCTTAAATTCGGAATATATCCCGGAAAGAAGTGGATGAGTTTAGGGGAATAACAGGTTCACCGATGCTAGAGTGAAGGGTAGGCGGAAGAGATCTGCCCGCAGCGAGTGAAAAGTAAATGGAAGTAGTTTACTTGCAGTAAAACAATTCTTTCTCTGTCTAGACACTTGAGCACTGTGGCAAATGTGTATTTGTTGTAAAATAACCAAGCACTGAGCACTTTAAAAGAAAGAAAGTTTCCGTTACCTTGTGAAGGGAGGGAGTCAGTCGCGAAGCGCCTCTGACGTCACTCTGTGCCGCGCTGGGATTGGTAGAAGCAGCGGGCGGGTAGCGGAGCTGAGATTGTAAAGGAGGGGTGAGCGCCAGAGCGTGGGAACTGTCTCACGAAGGGGCCGCGCACCCATTGGCGGAGCTTATTCAGAGCCGCGCACCCATTGGTCGCACGGATTTCTGAAGCGCGTTCTGATTGGAGGTAGTTTGTAAACAAAGTTTAGCGTAGAAGTCGTATGTGGCACTCGCAGACTACAGGAACTCGACCTGATCCAAGGCACCTAGGGTTTGAAAGGGATCAGTGGAAGACTAATAGATACGATATCATGTACGGAACCAAGAGAAAATTGTCCCTTGTAAGTAAGGTGAAAAATTATTTCAAAACGGACAAACCAATTAAATCTAGGGAAGGTGTTCTTGTCCCACCACCTAATACTCCTGCCTCATTCATGATGTTTGACCGAGGGTATAATACCTGTGTGTGGTTGGAGAATTGGGTGAAGTACACAAAAGATGACGGAGTATTGGCTTTTCCGTTAGATGGTACTTTCAATGGTAGGATCCTATTTAATTTAAGGACTCGGATGAACGAATTGCATCCCAGACCGAGACTAACGCAGTATGAGGCATTAGAGGAATGGGAGATTGAGGCTTTTGAAAGAGAAAGACCCCGAATGGACAAGGGTTTGACCAAGTGGTACCCCAGGCTGAAACAGGAGTCCAGGGATAAAAGGATGAAACAGTGGAGGCAGAGCATGATTGTTGAGGGTCTGTTTCCCATGATGCCGGCATGTCATAACCCTGCAGCGGGTGAGAAAAGTACTGAAAAGTGTAAGCATTGGGGGGCCCCGGGGGAATCAGATGATGAACTGATAGATGACATCTGTACCAGAAGTCCGCCACCTTATAATGAGGGAACCCGCCCTTCCAGTGTAGGAGATGCTCCCCGACGCCACTTCCTAAAGGAAGAAGACAGGTCCCTAGGACTGGGAGGGGGTGGTCAAGTATTGCCCTATCCTGAGAAACCCGAACCGGCGGAAACAAGGGATATATATCCCAAAATGCCCGCAAGCCAGGAAGAAAAATATTCACGTACGAAAGTTTTTTTCCCAGACCCTTGTATGAAAGCGAAGAGAAACCATCGAATTCAGGACTGCCTTTTGTTCAACCTCCATATGGGGAAGAGCGCAGGTCCTTTAACACTGGAACTTTATTTCCGAAGCCCAATTATGGTGGAGGACCAAGTGAAACGCATCCCACTGCCCCGAGTTTTACTCCTCCCTTGACCCCACAGATATTACATGACACGACTTTAAGAAGGATACTAGTGGAAAAGGAGCAAGAGGCTCTAGCTAGACAAAGGACAGAAATAATTCAGAAAATCTCCCAGTTAAATACCAGCCCTGAGGCATTGACTATTCCAGTAACTATTGGACCAGTGGTCCCGTTATACGGAAATGGTCAGGGAAATCCGATTACTCCAGTTATGACCCCAGTCATGGCACCCCCGAGACAGGAACCGATAATCATAGATGATCAGTCCAGTGAGTGCGAGTCTGAAGTTGCGTTCTTGGACTTGCCAAACAAACCGACCGGAAAGGGAATGCAGCAGAGGCATAACCCTTTTAATGCGAAAGAGATTAAATTAGAATCCGCAACAGGCACTAGGAATGTCTCTCTGGTAACTCCGGATGAAATTGAGAGTTGGAGTCGTGAATTAGAGAAACAGACTCCGCAAACGAAACCTTTAGACCTCTACAAGCTGAGGGTAGAAATAGAAGAATTAATGGCAGGAAATGTGGGGTTGGATCGATTGAATACCTACTCTGAAGAAGAATTGTCGTTTATATGTAAAAGCTTTACAAGGAACACCAGAGTGCTCCACGAAAAACTGACCGAAACAGCAGTTAGTATGGGGGTAGATATCTCAAAATCCAAGCCCTTACAGAAACCGTACAGAGCAGACTTCTCAGACAAAGATATAGAGCACTTGAATGTGGCAGGAAAAAAGCTGCAGATTAAAGAATTATTGGGAGTACTGCAGAAATGGGGAGATGTGGAAAGATGGAGAAGCAGGTGGGCGAAAAAGAGGGAAGAGGCTCGCTCCCGACAAGTGACTCCTGAATTTGCTTTAAGGGAGGTGGAGAAACCTGAACAGTTATGCCCCATGCGCGAAGTACCTGGAGGGAAATATGTGCATGTCCCCTGGTCTAGACAGGATATTGTGTCCTTTACGAACGATTTTCCAAAATTACGAGAGAAACCAGTAGACTGGTACAGGCAGGTGGAAAGGTTCGTGAAGGTACAGAAATGTCTGTGGAAAGACCTGGATGGGTTTTTCGACATTGTGGTTCCGGTAGATTTATGGACCCAGTGTAAAATAGCCATAGACTGGCCCAGTGAGGAGTACCCAAGAAATAAGGAAACAGGGGAGCCATCAAAGGATGTCATGCGAAAATATGAGCAGGTGATTCAGCATTTGAAAGAAAAGGTGCCCGCAAAGGAAACTGATTGGACAAAAATAGATAGAACAACACAGGAAAGGGACGAGACAGTGCACTCCTTCTATGAGAGGTTATTGCAGGTATTTAAAACATACAGTGGTATTGATAACATCGATTTGAAGGACATGACGCATTTTATTTACAGGTTTGTAAATGGTTTAAGACCTGAAATTTGTCAGTGGATAAAAGATAATAAAATCTGCTGGCATACAAAGAAAATGGATGAGGTCCTGCGGTACGCTAAGTACTGCGAGGACGAGATGGCAGAAAAGAAAAAGGCCCTTAAGAAAAAGGTGATGTGGGCTCAGGTGAAGCTCGCAGAACAGCAGGAAAAACAATTGAGTAACATGGTTAAAAATGCTGAGAACAAAAGTCCTGGGGGAGGGGGTGGAGGAAAGCCCCGGCCAAAATTTAGCAGGGAAGAGGCTATGAAGAAATTTCCCTGCCATCAGTGCGGCGAAATTGGACACTGGCGTAACGAGTGTCCTCAATTAATAGATGATAATGCAAATACTCCTGATTTAACTCCACAGACGCACAAAGAAAGGCCAAGAAAGACTCAACCCCAGGTAAAAACAGTTCAGGTGCCTCGAGCACCCAAGCAGGTATACAGGGGAAAGCAAGCAGAGGGTGAGGAGATAGAAGTTTGGGAAAGCGGTGAGAACAGAAATACAGCAACTTCGCAGTATCTGCTAAATGATACCTTCCTTTGTAATGATCAGGACTGACGGGGCCTGAGAGGGGAGGACGAGGAGTGCGTACTTGGCGCTTCCTTGCCGGTAGACCAGTCTGGACCATACATTGAAGGAAAGGTTGACGGAAATGATGTCACCTTTCTGTTGGACACTGGCGCTACCCGTTCTACTGTAAGAACAGTAGACGTTCCAAACCTACCCCTCTCGGGAGAAAATATCCAAGTAGTGGGTGTATCTAATCAATTGATTAGTACTCCTGTTACCGAACCAATGGAGATTTCAATTGGAAATTTTAAACAAATGCATAGGTTTGTTGTCTGTGACACCAGTCCAGTGAATCTACTGGGTCGTGATTTGCTGTGCAGAATGAACTGTACCATCTTTTGCACACCAAAAGGTGTTGAAATACAGACCCCGGATGAAGATGGCATTTATAAACTATTGTTACTTAGACCTGACTCAGAAATTAAAAGATTGACCCTGCAGGACCTGCCCCAAGAACTCCAGGAAGCGGTAAAGCCAGAGGTGTGGGATTTCACTGGAAAGGATGTGGGATTAATGAAAGATGTGGACCCCATTCAGATAGCCATCAAGGACAATGCAGTATATCCTAACACTAAGCCCTACCGAATGAATGCTGAAGTGAAAGCAGGTGTCACTCTGGAAATACAAAAATTATTAGAAGGAGACATCATACAGGAAGTGATGAGCAGCCCATGCAACTCACCGATTATGGGCATCAAGAAGCCTAGTGGCAAGTATAGGGTAGTGCAAGACCTGAGAAAGGTAAACAAAATTGTAGTTCCTTGCTGCCCTATTGTCCCGAACCCTGCAGTGATTCTGTACCAGATTCCTTGGGATGCTGAGTGGTTCACTGTGATTGATTTGTGTAATGCATTCTTTTCGATACCCCTGCACCCCGACAGCAAATTTCTTTTCTCATTTGCCTTCGAAGGTCACGTGTATTGCTGGAACAGGGTCCCTCAGGGGTATACAGAGAGCCCCTCTATCTTTAATCAGATCTTGAAGAAATGTCTAGAGACTTTGACCTTACCTGGGAACTCTGTCTTAGTGCAGTACATAGACGACCTTCTACTGGCGTCTAAAAGTCATAGGGACTGTGTAGTTGACACCATTGCCCTCCTAAATCATCTGTGTGAGAAAGGGCATAAAGTGGCCCCTGACAAACTACAGTTCTGTGCAAAATCAGTGAAATATCTAGGACACCAGATAGAAAAGGGTGTCAGAAAAGTCACATCAGAAAGAGTGAGAATAATTCAAAAGATGCAGTTGCCCCGTACTCAAAAAGACGTCAGAATGTTCCTGGGTGTACTAGGCTACTGCAGGCAATGGATTCTGGGATTTGCAGCCTTAGCCAGGCCTTTGATAAAAATGACCACGAGAGGAATGCCAGATATTGTAGAATGGGACGATGAAAGCCTAATGGCTTTCACAAGACTGAAAAACTGTCTGTGTACAGCCCCTGCGCTGGGAATGCCAGATTATTCCAAAGAGTTTGCCTTATTCTGTGACACTCGCGATAATTGCGCATTGTCAGTCCTGACTCAAGAACATGGCACGACCAGAAGGCCTGTGGCCTATTTCTCTGCCACCTTGGACCCAGTAGCTGCTGGGTTGCCAGGCTGTCTGAAAGCAGTAGCTGCTACCTGTGCAAGTTTGGAACAAAGTGAGTCCATAGTCATGGGACATCCTGTGACTGTGTATGTTTCACATGGAGTGGTAATTCTATTGACCAGAACTAAAACGCAGTATCTCACCCCTAGTCGGCTGACTAAATACGAGAGGATTCTTGTGGGTGCAGCAAATGTAAGCATTGTTAGGTGTGGTATTCTGAACCCTGCCACTTTACTCCCCGACTCCCTGGAAATGGAAGGTGGGGATGATGATGAACATGATTGCATTGATCTGACAGAGTTCAGCACAAAACCACGCCCAGACATAAAAGAAACGCCATTGCCTGAGCATGATAAAGAGCTGTTTGTAGATGGTTCCTGTCTAAGACATGAACTAGGAGGCCTGAGTGCTGCTTATGCAGTAGTCTCTTTAACAAAAATTGAAGAAGCAGGTTACCTATATAACATCAAGTCTGCACAAGTAGCCGAATTGATTGCTATGATAAAAGCTTGCAAAATTGGGAAAAACATACGCATAACAGTGTATACTGACAGTCAGTACTGTTATGGAGTTGTGCATGACTTTGGCCAATTGTGGCTACAGAGGGAATTCCTGACTTCCTCAGGTACTCCCATTCGGAATGCAAAGGTTGTGCATGACCTTTTGGAGGCCATCCAGTTACCCAAAGAACTGGCAGTGGTAAAATGTGGTGCTCATAAGAAGAGCATGGACAAAGTATCACTGGGAAACGATTATGCTGACCGAGTGGCCCAATGGTGCGCCAGAGATCGGTATATCGTAAATCCAAAACGAGGGGGGCCAGGAACCAGCTGCCAACTTCAGGTGTTTGAGGAAGTGCCTACTTGGGATGAAGTGAGAGAGTGGCAGGAGTCGGCTCCTTGGCAAGAAAGAGAGAAATGGAAGGAGGATGGGTGTAGACCGAGACGTGTGGATGGTGTCATCTTGGGCCCAACTGGTATGCCTGTATTACCCCGACACTTGCTTGGCACAATGGCAAGATTAATACATGAAGGATCACACATTGGTAGGGATGCCATGATTCTGGTATTTCAACAGACTTGGTATAGTAAGAAGTTCAGGAAAGTAGCAGAGTCCCTCTGCCAGAGGTGCCTGTCATGTCAACAGATGAACCCAGGCAAGAGGACAATGGTTGAACTGAGCAAAATTGGGAGATCAGGGGGTCCCTTTGTAAGGATACAGATTGATTTCATCACCATGCCCCGTTGTGAAGGGAAGCGATATGTCCTTGTCATTGTTTGCGTATTTTCAAAATGGGTAGAAGCTTACCCTACTCCCCAAAGTGACGCACTGACAGTAGCGAAGTGTTTACTAAAAGAACTGATACCTAGATTCGGGGTGCCATTCATTATTGAATCAGATAAGGGTGGACATTTCCAGAATGAAATACTGGCTGAACTCTGTAAGGCCTTTGGAATAAGGCAAAAACTCCATTGTGCATACCACCCAGAGGCTTCTGGAATAGTGGAACAAGTAAATGGAACTATCAAAAACAGACTAGCAAAGCTGACAGATGCTACTGGCATGACCTGGGTGAAGGCCCTGCCCCTGGTCCTGATGGGACTGAGAAGTGTTCCTGACCGCAAGACAGGCCTAAGTCCCCATGAAATCATTATGGGAAGAGTGATGAGACAAGCATGGGTGCCAGGAAGCAAACTGTTGAGTATTACTGATGATTTGGTGCTTGAATACTGCAGAAGATTGGGTGACCAAGTGCGTTCTATCTCTCGCCAGATTGGAGACGACGGCATCCTCAATCCAACGACTCCTCTCCACAGCTTGGTTCCAGGAGACTGGGTCAAAATAAAGAAGCACACTCGATCAAACTGTCTGGCACCAAGGTGGGGAAAGAAACGCCAAGTAATCCTGGTAACAACCACTGCAGTGAAGGTCGCAGGTGTTCCCCAGTGGATCCACGCTGGCCACACCCAGAAGGTATTACCAGATAAAGAATTTGCCGAAGAAGGGCAACCAGCAGAGGACTCTGCAGGAGACAGACCAGAAGTAGCTGACAACGAGCAGCCCAGCACCAGTCAGGCTGCAGGAACAGCAGACGTTGGCCCAGGAGTAGTTGACTACGAACTGCCAAGAATCCAGCCTGCTGAAGAGGTCCAGGAAGCTGAGCCAGGAGTAGCTGATGACGAGCTGCCAAGCATTTGGCCAGAAGAATGGATACTGATGATTGATCTGACTGAAGATCCTATCAGAACAAGAGAGCGACTTAGTGAAGGTAGAGAGTGGACTAGTCAGAAAAAGCAAGGCACAGGCGAAGAACCTCAGCCACTTGAGATTCACATCAAAACTGAGGAAGGAGAAGGTCAGACAGGGACAGAACAGGTGTTCGATACACCTCCACTAACTCCTGATGAGGATAAGGGACAGCTTAGACATAGAGTGATAGTTCGAGCTGAAGAAAATCAAGAGATCGAAGTGCTTGAACAGGATCAGATAGGGTTAGAAGAACGGGTTCAGGAAACAGAAACAGAAACAGAAACAGAGACAATCGAAAGCCAAAAACAAAATATTCCTGAACTAGGCCAGATTAGTAACCAGGCAGAAGAAATTGATGATAGCCCTGGAACTAGCAAGATAAGGGAAGAAGAAGAAGAAAGTGAAGCAGAATTGCCACAAGCTAAAGAGAACAAGAGAATAAGAGAAGAAAGTGAAGTCCAAGTACCCACTAAGAGACTAAAGAAAAGAAACAACCTTGAGCCTAGGTTCATAAAGAGATTAAGGCTAAGGATAAAGACAGTGGAAGAAAAACGTGCAGAAGCAAGGAGAAGTGCACGGATAGCAGAGCAAGAGGAAAACTCTTCCAAAAGAAGGAGTGAACGATTAAAAAGACAAAACAAGAAATACAAGTCTCCTGAATGGACACTCGTTTTGGAAGAACTTGAAGATCTTGATATAACTGACGTAAGCGACGGAGAGCCCGTCCCTGAGTACTCTGCTGAAGAAGAAGACGAACCACCGTGAATTTGCACAAAGTAAGCTAGCTGTGTAAAGACACAAAGAGGGGTCGAGAAACTTCTTCTGAGCCGAAATGTCTGATTCAACTGTGAATGGTAGACCTAGTTGCAGTCGTTTCAAGACGTGCTGCAAGGTGTGTATATGTAGTATAGTAGTACTGATAGTGATTTGGATAGGACTAACAATCTTTATACCCTTCACTGTAAGTAAAGATACTAACATTGTCCCCACTGAAATTGTAAATACCGACAGTGAGGAGTTGACAACACAGAGTGTAGCAAGACATGAGAGAGCACTGAGACAAACAAAACGAGACTTAGAAGCATCAGATGAGGGAGGACTACATTATCATGGAATTAAGAACAGGACACACTTAAATGTTTTCGCAAACTTGTTAATACACTATGTAGAGACTATGGAAATTGAAGATTGCTATGTCTGCATGAAGCTACCTACTTCTGTGGCTGAAGGCGTGACATACCATCACTTGCCATTAACATATGGAATCTCCTGTAGCATTTTAGCTAGTTTATTTTACAAAAGAGGACCGTTACAGTACTATTACTCTAATAATGACGTAATATTTTCTGAACTTCCTATACGTGGGAACTTGAATCCTGTACATACCAAAAGCGACACCATAAGATATATGGGAGACTACTTCTTGACCATAGGTAACATTGACATAGCAGATGCACACAGAGATAACTTGACTTGTTCTTTGCGTGAACAGGAAAAGATGTTCCTGAACATGGCAGAGAAAAGAAGAATTAAAATACAAAAGAAGGCTAATGACGAAAGTCAGAAAAAGCCAAAGTGGGCAGAGAACATGGAAGGCACCTCAAATGGTGGGGCGGGACCTGCTCTGTTGCTGGATTTTGAAAAGAAAGGCAAGCTATGTCTTCATCTCGAGAAGACTAGCTATTATAATAATGTTTTCATTGGTTCCAGTGAATGCGAACATAATTACAAGGTAATTGGAGGTTGGGGTTTCAAAAATGGGTCAGAGCCTGTGTTTCCTGGAATTTATTATATTTGTGGGGACAAGGCTTATTTCAAATTGCCGGATCACTGGTATGGAAGCTGCTATTTTGGCATTGTTTTCCCGAAAATATACCATGTGAATGGAAAAGCTGGAAGCAATGAAGATACTAATGGCTTAGTGCGTAGTAAAAGAGAAAGTATAGGTGAAATTATGGGTAGTATTTTCAGTGCACTGATACCTGGAGTGGGAGTGGTTCTGAACACTCACAGAATTTGCAAATTGTCTACTATAGTGGATGTGCTGTCTACTGAAACAGCTCATGGATTTCTGCTGGTCAATACCGAAATGGTTGCGATCAGATCAATGGTTTTACAGAATCGACTTGCTCTTGACACCTTATTAGCGAAAGAGGGCGGAGTCTGCCGGATGTTGAAGGCGCAACATTGTTGCACTTATATTCCGGATAAAAGTGTACAGATCAAAAGATATGTGAAAAACATTACTAATTTGACAAAGGAACTCAAACCACTCGAGGTTGATAGTGCCTGGAAGAGACTGGTAGATGGTCTCTCAAATGTAGGTCATTGGCTTGCTAGCGTAGGTAAAAGCTTGTTGTTCAAGATACTGATGCCAATTGGTATTATAGGTCTTATTATATTTCTCATTTTTATCTGTTGTAAATGCCGCAAGCGCACCAAGAAGCACGAGGTAAATGCAAGAGGGTTGAAGCGGAGTGTGGATGAGATTGAATTAGAGGAAGTGAATGATCAGATATACAAAAAGGTGAAGACTTCTCACCCTACTAAAACTGAGAGAGAAAAGTTAGAACGATTGCTGGAAGAGATAGAACTTTATAAAGTGTGAAAGAAAGTTGGCATCTGGTTCCATTTTTGTGATGATAGTAAATATCATCAAAGAGGGGATTGATGAAGCAAAGCTTCGCATATTTTGCGGCTTGCCGAAGTCAAGAACCTCGTTTATGTATAACAAGGTAATCAATGTACGTCTTACTAACATTTATATTAAGTTTGAGTAAAGTTTATGACGCTTGCCTATGTGTATTCCTAACTATTTTAATCCGTGTTTATAAAATGGCCGCCGCTTGTATTTAGTTACTGCGCATGCGTCAGCCACACTCGCGTGTCCTGACGCGTCTGCAGAAGTGGAGGGAAAGTTATGCGCATGCGTAATTCATAGCTGTGCTTATCATGTGGTACTGCTCATGCCACTGCTCTTGTACCCGTATCAATGTAGCTAACATTTAAACGCATAAGTTTATTTCTTGATGATGAGTTAAAAGTACAAACCCTGTGATGTGTTTTCATAATGACATTATTATGTATTAATTTGTTTTCGCTTACTTTTCATGTACCGCGGGGAATGGGGTTCTGTTTGTACCGAGAACCATCTTGGAGGTCCCTTCTGCGCCTGCGCGACTTGCCGAGGCACAGCAGACCTTGACTGATGGAACACAGCCAGTTGGCAGTGATGAGCAAGATGCTCCTGAGAAACGACCTGAAAACTCGGCTGAACCAATCACATGTTCTCGCAGTGCAACATTGTTAAAATTGCCATTGTATTTCTGCACCATTTCTCATGGGAACCCCAATCTAGTTAGGCGGTACCCTACTATGCAAATGCAGGCTTGAAACGCTATGTTGTGATTGGTGTGTTACCCAAATCCTACCTTAGGACCAATCCAAATTGAGGGATTCTGACACTTTGCAACATTGGGGGGTGGTGCACTGTCCCCAAACTGTATATCTACCCTGGGTTCCCCTGGGGAGCCGTCCGACTTGTCTGGTTTAGCTGACCTGTCACTGACCCATCGTACTCAATAGGTGACTGAAGATACAGAGCGCTGCGGAGCACTCTGTCCGAATTTGACCATAGACTAAGGTTCTACTGAACCTTAAAGTGCTGGCGGAGCACTTTGCTGGGAGTTCGCTGACCCAATCGGGGTCTTGATCGATAGCTGCAGAGCGGGTGGAGCGCAGGCGTTGCTTCCAAACTGTGGGTTCCGGTCCTGTCCTGAGCGGTCCTGTCTTGAGGGTTTGCTGTCCTGTCCTGAGGGTCCTGTCCTGATTCCTATTCCGAGGGTATCCTGTCCTGTCCTGGGTGTCCATTCTGCACCTGCTGTCCTTTGAGGGGTATCCTTCCTTGAGGGTTTCCTGTCCTTAACTGACCCGTGGCCAGGGTTTGGTTTCCACACCATTCTAGGTAAATATTGCTCTGAAATTCTTAAAATTCTTGCACCTTCTGAATTTCTAACTTTTGCTTTAATAAAGTTCATCATTGCATATGTTATATTTTCCATGCCTTTCCGCAACTATTGAAAGTCAATTACATATTTTCATAAGTTTGTTCCTATGTCTTCTCACTTGTTAGAGATTATATTTTGCATTGCAGTTTGTAATTTTCTGATATGGTCTAGAACTTCATTACCTAGACTGTTCAAAGGCCCCTTTACTTTAAGTGAAGCGTGTTACTCATTATAGGCCCTCCTATAGTTACCCATACATAGTCTGCCCATGCTTAGATATTACTGAATTGCATAGTATTTTTCTCTTGCATTTTATATCAGTATTTCAATGATTACCCTATCATTATTTTTATATAGCTACATAATTTACATTATCTTGGTCATTGATTGTCTCATTCTTGTATACTTGATGCATGAAGAGAACGAACTTTAGATAAACATTTTAAAACTTCCAGTTGTCCGTGGTCATTTAAACAGTATTTGAATGTTATTGGTTGGGTTTGTATTTTGCTGCCTTTCTTTTCAGCTAGCTCCCTGATTCATTGTGGTCATTAGGTACCCGTGTTAGTGGATGGTAAGTCGGGTACACTGAAACAAATAACAGGGAACACACACAAATTGGTAGAGCTCGTGAAGTCACCTGATCGATGTGTATGGTGATTTGAAAATATATGGGCCCTGAAGCCGGAAAACGGCGAAAACTATTGGTCGGGTGGCCTCGCGCGCTCTATCAGTAGCTCCTGGCTACGAACCACGAAAGACTTTATCAAATGTGCCTCGTGCAAGGAATGCAAGCTGGGGAAAAATAGGACATCCTACACCACTCCATTCAGTGAAGTGCCAGTGCCCATCTCCAAGAAAATAACATGTAAATCAGACTTTGTCGTATATGTGCTGGAGTGTGTGTGTGGCCTGCAATACGTTGGGAGTACCAAGTTGCAGGTCCACAAACGCATATTCCAGCACATGCGTGCTGTCAATAATCAGGATGAGGCCTATCCAGTGGCAAGGCACATCAATTCTTGCCATGGAAATGACTTGGGGTGCTTAAGCTATTTTGTGATTGATATGGTTCCACCACTACGTAGAGGAGGCGACAGGGAGGCCCAATTAAGATTATTGGAGACCCAATACATCCTCGAGCTCAACTCTAGGACACCTAATGGGCTGAACATCAGTGAGGATATGCATACGTGTCTCTAAGGGCCCGGACTTATGTAAGGTCGATGAAGAGCAGAAATAAGGGTTCAGGGGACGATAGTGGTCGTTTGCCTAAGCTAGGATATTGGATCTTTAGAATATGCAACTGTATTTAAAAAATAAAATAAAAAAATAACTGACACATTAGTATTTGTTTGAATTTTAGGTACACAAGGGTTGGGCTATGGGACCCACATGTAGATCTTATTACTTAATCTCGCCTTTTTTTCCTTTTCTTTTTTCTTTGACTCTGAGTAATGCATAGCACTGATCAACCACAGTAGAAGGGCAGTTGGGACGCAGTAATTTCGGGATATTGATTTGAGCCCACTGGGGCTATATTAGGAAACCACTACTTTAATCAAATTGTTCACAGCTGTTACCTGCATATTTGTACAACTATAGCCCATCTTTGCACACTTACAGACAGATTTGCACAGAACATTGTTGTAAATAGAATGGTGTATATTTATCCATACTAATATTATAAAGAGAGAGCCCAAACCTTTGAGGCGGGTAATCTCAGTAACCACAGCACCAATCACAACACCCAATACAGCATTGGAAAGGGCAGTTGCAGCAGACGGACATAGGCTATGCAAACGGATAAAAAAAATTAATAAAAAAATTGCAAAAATCTACATCATCCAGAAGGCCGAGGGCCAAAATAACATCAAACAGGAAATGATGTAATAATATGACTCACTATATTGAGACTCAGAGCCTGGAGCCAAATTGATCGTGAACAAGGGATATGCTTTCCCGAAACGCGTAGATTTGTGCCTGCCTGCTTGAGAAACTCCATGCTGTGAGGATTAAATAAAAAAGCACATAAGTGAAGACAAACGTGAGTTCGTCCTGTTTTTCTCCCGGCTGGGGGAATTGGTTGTGGATTTAAATGCGGCGTGGTTCTGCCGAGGGATTTACGAACCGGCTAGAGAGCGCTTTAAATTCTGCCGAAAAGGAACCGAGGAGTATCAATATATATATATATATATATATCCATACTAATATTAAAAAGAGAGAGCCCAAACCTTTGAGGCGGGTAATCTCAGTAACCGCATGTTAAGGTATGTAGGCAGCACCATTAATCCTGTTAAGCTGAGGGTATTGGAACACATGCGGGCCATTACGAATAAGGATTTTTCATATCCAGTGTCCCGCCACTTCTCCATCAGACACAATAGTGACAGGAACCTTCTGAGGTATTTTTGTCTTGACCGAGTAGAAGAGAATCCGAGAGGGGGCAATAGATTGCTCGCATTAAGGAGACTCGAGTCCCGATATATCATAGATCTTGAGACGAGGGCACCCAAAGGCTTGAATATGGGAGAAGAACTGGCCTCTCACTTGGGTTGATAAGATGGATTGCAGTGTTTTGATAATGAAAGAAATTTGCATTAAAGTTTTTGAGATGAAATGTATTTTAGAGACGTTGGGTTTAGGGCTGAAGATGCTGCCTTTAGCGATATTTGCTCTGTGTATTGCTGTATAGTTTGTTACACCTTTATTGTGGCAGTCCTAAGGGGCTGCCATTGCCGATCCACGGCAAGATTTGCCCGATGCTTTCATGTCCCATATGTGACCTGATCTAGGGGCTGGAGTTGTGCTTTATGTTATCTTAGCCACAAATTTCGGATATAAATTGTTTCCGATTATTTTCATAATGTGGGTGATTATTAAGATAACGACTGTGCCGATACACGGCTTGATCAGTGGTGTAATCAATCTGTTAGCAATGTTTTGTATTTGCACATTCAAAGATGGCGCAGAACAACGCGCTCTTGGCTTAGTCCTTTGTTTGTGTCTAATGTTGTGACAAACATAGATAATGGTGCTGCATACAGTTTTTCAGATGTGAATACCGACGAAGGGAGTGTTCTCCCGAAACGCGTCTATTCTGATTAAATAAACCCCCTGCTAACTTACTGCCGTGTTTGAGAGTGCTGTTTCCTGAAACCCGGCTGGGTATTTTTGGGAATTCGGAGCTGGTATATATATATATATATATCCATACTAATATTAAAAAGAGAGAGCCCAAACCTTTGAGGCGGGTAATCTCAGTAACCACAGCACCAATCACAAAACCCAATACAGCGTTGGAAAGGGCAGTTGCAGCAGAAGGACATAGGCTATGCAGACGGCCACCATATACATTTAAAAGGTAAAATACCCGTGCCAGCAAAGTAGTCCCTTTTGGGCGTGTCTGCGTTCTGCTGTGGGTGTGTGCTGGGGGCATGACAAATGCTGGGGGCGTGTGGTACGTTCCGCCCTTCATGCCATGTGAGTCCTAATTGCGTCGCATCAAGGGGCATGCTGGGGGCGTGACACGATGGGGCCGTGACAAACGCTGTGGGCGTGTGTCCGCCCTTCATGCCATGTGAAGCGCCAATTACGCAATTGCGCCGCATCAAGAGGCACGCTGGGGGCGTGACAAATGCTGGGGGCATGTGCTACGTTCTGCACTTCATGCCATCTGAGTCGTACATTAATCAGATCGTCTGCTGTGGCCATGAGCTGGGGGCGTCACAAAGGCGTTCACCACTAAGAAGGTAAGTAACCATTCGCAAGACTCCCTTGGGGGACTGCCCGTTGTCTCACACTTACTGGGGGTGCCAAATGCAGTGTGTGCCTTGGCCTTGGTGCGTCTGAAAGGGCCGAACGCAGTGTGTGGCTTGGCCTGGGTGCGTCTGAAAAGCACTCAGGGCCGAAGAGCGTCAGTGTGGGTGATAAAAAAATAAGAACAGCGGGAAATAATCATTCAAGACTCACACAATTATAATTGTTAGACGGTCGCCGCTGGCCCTCAAGCGGGGGCACACGCGACTGAGCGTGTCTGCGGGGACAATTACTGCAGCCTCTCATGCGTGCTGTTACTGAACTATCACATTAAACCAAATTACACATGCCTGCTAACATCAGCCAGGGCTGTAGCCGGGCACAGGCGGCAGATCATTACACTAATTACATGCGCCTGCTAACATGAACCAGGGCTGCAGCTGGGCCTCAAGCGGGGGGACACGTGCCTGCTAACATCAACCAGGGCTGCAGCTGGGCCTCAAGCGGGGGAACACGCGAATGACCGTATCTGAATACACACATTACACACATTCTATTTCATACCCGGACAACGTCGGGACGGGCTGCTAGTATATTTATATATTTATAACTTATATATGTGTTTATTTATGCATTCCATTTTAATCTATTTATATATTTGCGGAATTTTGCACAAAATGAAATTTTGCACAGCAATAGATTTGCAGACTAACTTGTGAATTGTTTAAAGATTTGGTGATGATTGAGAGGTTTTGTTACGGAAGTATTTGATATTTTAAATTGTATAAATACCTCTCTTCAATAATGAACCTGGAATTAGGCTGAAGTCTGTTGTTTATGTCCTTAGGCCCAGTGGTCAGGTGACTTGCATTTGCACTTTATAGGGTGGGGACTTGCTAAACAGCGTCATGTGATCAAGGGCTCACAGGGCCCGAAACGCGTCATGGCGGAGATTGTTTTGCACGCAGAATAAAAACTTGCAAATTACCTACATGGGTCCGTGTTCGTTTTTCCGGAGGACTGCAGAGGAAGAAAAAAACGGAGTTCTTGTAACATATATATATATATATATATGGACACTTTGTGAAAGCATAACTAACGGCTGTCCCGCCGTGAGAGCGCACCGCCTTGGGGAAAAAAATGTGCAAGGTGCTGCTGGGGCGATAACCTGTTCGAGCCTCGGCGTGGCCACAGGAGATTTTTAATAGACTGTGCGGCGTGTTTTGAGGGTCACTGGAGGGTTTTAATATCAAGGAATGAATCCTGGCAAACGGAACGACCTACTGGAAGGGTTTGAATGAAAGCACTCCAATAACCAGAGTGCACGGCGTAAAAGGAAGTTACCTGTTAAAATGCCGAGAAATTACTGTTTCCGTTTGTTTCAGCAGAGCCTGTGAACAAGAGCCAGGAGGCTCGAAATGCATTAGGCGAATTGAACTCAGAACATGTTTGCACAGTATCCTCCTGCAATCAATAAAGCTGTGCCTTAATCTTCTGTGGAGTGGCGCTTTCTTTTTTGGACACTTTGTGAAAGCATATATATATATACTAGCAGCCCGCCCCAGCGTTGCCTGGGGCAGAAGGGGGCTGGGGGCAGCATTTCCGGATTGCGGCAGCGTTGCCCGGGGCAGAAGGGGGCTGGGGGTAACATTTCAGGCTTGGGTGCACTCCCGCCCCGGCCCCCGCCCGCCCCGACATTGCCCAGACCACCTCCCGCCTCTCTCCCGCCTCCCTCCGGCCTCCGGCCTCCGGCCTCACCTTTGCCTTTGCCTTACCTGAGCCGCCGCTCTTCCCCGCGCTCCGGACTTCACCGCCACTCCTCGCTGCTCGTCACCGCTCCTCCCCGCCTGTCGTCATCACGCACGTTGCGGACATCGCTAGGTCGCGGCCAGCGCTACGTCGTGGCCGGCGCTACTTTTAGGGGACTACTTTGTTTTTAACGTTTAATTTTTTAATTTACGTTTTTTTAAATTTTATGCAGCCTATGTCCATCTACACACCCTGAGGATTACACCAATGTATTGGGTGTGTGGATTGGTGCTGTGGTTCCCGAGTTTACCTTGCCAAAAGGTTTTTGTTCTCTCTTTATAATAGTAGTATAGATATATATATTCCAAGGATATCCGAATCCAAATGCTGAGTTTCCAAAGCTGCAGAAACAGATACGGACCCAAGATAGGTGCAAAAGTTAGTTCTTTATTTCGTGTTGGTTTTTCAAATCGCCATGACGCGTTTCGCAGCTTCCCGAGCACTTGATTACATGACACAGGACACAGTACATAGACAGGTATTGGTTTAAATAGTCACATTGCGACGTCACATGTTACAG
This sequence comes from Lissotriton helveticus, assembly GCF_964261635.1. Taxonomy (NCBI): domain Eukaryota; kingdom Metazoa; phylum Chordata; class Amphibia; order Caudata; family Salamandridae; genus Lissotriton; species Lissotriton helveticus. The sequence goes on along the minus strand of NC_136059.1, from coordinate 1,505,061,444 downwards.
CCTAGATAGCTCATAGACCTAGACGAGTTTTGTAGTTTTGAAAAAACTACACCCTGTTTGCCTGAATTAAAAGATACATTGATCAAACAATTTGTAATTTTGGCTGTCATCTAAAATAGTTAAAACATGTGCTATTTTAAGTAAAACCAAACTCCTGTGAAAGTCTATATACAAGTGCACAGAACAAAAATATTGTTTGAAAACCACAAATTAATGTTTTTCATTAAAAAGCAGCTGTTTAAATTTTCGAAAATTACTGATGAATACTCTGTTTTATTTTGTGTTGTTTTTCCATAATTATAAAGTTATTTGATGATTTTATTTTTTTCTCTTATTTTCTTTTTTTCTTATTTTTCTGTATATCTATTGTCACATGTTGATATACAAAGTCAAAGTGAACCTGATGACTAGCATCGGAGCCCAAAGTGAACCTGATGACTAACATCGGAGCTCCGGTGTTAGTAATGCCTATTTCATAAAGTTAAAGTGCTACGTGCTTGTGCAGAGGAGAGGGTTTTTTTTTTGTTCATATGTCGGTGCAAATACCTAAAAAGTCCCCAACGCCTTGGGATAATAGGTTTGAAAGTAATTTCGCAAAGTTGTGCAATAGTTGGCCCGGGATGAGCATGCCAGATGTAACTCTCATAGGTATAAATACTCCTTCCAATTGATTCAGATGCGACAAAAAACAATTAAAGCAAATGTCATACAATTAATAAAAACCTTAAAAATGGTTAAATGACGGCTAAAATTGTAGTTGTGCCACATACATAAAGACCTAAAGGGGAATATACACACGAGAGAATCCACCATAATATTAAATCTATAAATCTATAAATATATCAATAAATATCTAAAAGGTATAAAAAGTTATTAAATCCTTATATATTTGCACATCCCTGAAGCACAGTTTTGCTGGGTATTGGAATGATTTGTGAATACATTAGAGGCATGTGTAAAGATCTTCCGTGTTGTTTAACCCCGATGGTTGTTTGGTATTAAGTTCTAATATGTAGCGGGTCTCGAGGCGGCGTAATTTTTCTTCTCTGTTCACTCAAAAAACGAAAGGTTACTTGGAGTGTGTGGGTGTATAAGTGTCTGGGTCTGTGAATGGGTGTGTGAGTGGTTTTGTGGGTGTGTGCGTTTCTGTGTGGCTCAGTGAGTGGGTCTATTAGTGCCGGCATAGCTCTGTGAATGCCTGTGTGAGGCTGTAAGTGGGTGTGTAAGTGGATGCATGAGTCTGTGAGTAGGTGTGTGAATATCTGCATGGGATAGGAGTATCTCTATGAGTGCCAGCCTAGGTCTCAGAGTGGGTGTGTGAGTGGATGGGTAGATCTTTGATTGCCTGTGTGGGTCTCTAAGTAGGTGTGCGAGTATCTGCATTGGTCTGTGAAAGGGTATGTGAGGGCTTGTGTGGGCCTCTGAGTGAGTGTGAAAGTGTCAGCATAGAACTGTGTGTGAGTGCCTGCCTGTGTGGGTCTGTGAGTGGGTGTGAGACTGCTTTTGTTGGTCTGTAAGTGAATGAGTAAGTGGATGCATGTGTCTGTGCATCAGTACCTAAATAACAGTTGGTCTGTGAGTACCTGCATGATTCTCTCAGTAGGTGAGAGAGTGCATGTGTGGGTCTGTGAGTGAGTGTGTGAGTGGTTGTGTTGTTCTGTAAGTGGGTGTGTGAGAGCCTATGTGGGTGTGTGAGGATGTGTGAGTAGCTGTGTAGGCTTGTCAGTAGGTGCACTTTCAGTTCCCGAGTGGGTGTTTGAACGGGTGTTTGAGTGTCTGCATGGGTCAGTGAGTGGTTGTGTGAGTACCTGCATGGGTCTGTGCCTGGTTCTGTGAGTTCCTGTGTTGATCTGCGAATGGATCTGTCACTTCCTGCACAAGTCTGTGACTGGGTGTGAGACTGCCTATTTAGGTCTGTGAGTAGGTGTGCAAGTAGCTGTGTGGGTCTGTGAGTAGGTAGGTGTGAGTGTGCCCGTGTGGGTGTGTGAGGGTGTGTGAGTGGCTGTGTAGGCCTGTGAGGAGGTGTGTGAGTTCCTGAGTGAGTCTTTGAATGGGTGTTTGAGTGGCTGCATGGGTCTGTTAGTGGGTCTATAAGTGGCTGAATGGGTCTGTGATTGGGTGTGTGACTTCCTGTATGGAACTCTGAGTGGGTGTGAATGTACCAGCATATAACTGAATAGGTGTGTGAGTGGCCTACATGTGTATGTGAGTGGGTTCTGTGAGTGGGTGTGGCACTGCCTGCATAGGTCTGTGAGTGGGTGTGTGATTGCCTATGTGGGTCTGAGAGTGCATCTGAGAGTGCCTGCATGGCTCTGTGAGTGGGTGTGTGACTGCCTCTGCGGGTCTGTGCATGGGTGTGAGAGTACCTGTGTGGGTGTCTGAGGGGTATTGAAAGTGTTTTTTCTTTTTTTCCAAAGTGTATCAAGATTTCCGGATCCATCATGCATTTACACATTGGGCTGCACTGAGCCTCGTGGGCGATCCACGGATTACCGACGTGGAAAAAAAACCTGATATAGCTCAATTTAGTACCCAATATAAGTCCCTCCTGCACTCCTCTAACACACTCACGGAGACAGGGTACATCTACCCTGGTCCCTTAAAACATTTTCCAGAAAAATTTTAAGTCTCTGATACCTAAAATGGCGATTGCAAACTCCTGGTCAGGTTGTCGTCAGCCAATCACAACAATCACTTGGGAGTGTAAATGGCTTTTCATTGCAATGGAGTATGGTGGATGAGATAGCTATAATTAAGACATTGGTGTGTAGATGTAAAATTGCCTTTGAGACATATTTGTCAGAAACAGCCGTCCCAGATAATATCTCAGCCGCATTCCTGGCGATATCTAAGACTATAAAAGAATCCCTTCTTAAGCGGAAAAATAGTAACCGTCCCAAGAGTGGATGGTTTGATTCCAGGTGTACTCATGCCCATTCCCACTTAAAAAGGGAGCTACATAAATCCCCTAGAAACCTGGTTGACCTGAGGATAGCTAGACGGGACTATAATCAAGCAGTTGAGGACAGGAAAAACATCTTGAAGAAGAAGGCCTGGGAGGCATTATACATGGCCTCATTGGCAAATGAGAGTATGGCATTCTGGAAGGCTGTTAAAAGGCCTTTACTTCTATGTGAGTCCGGCCCAACCATCGAAATTGCTATAAGTGAGGCCCAATGGATCGAGCATTTTTCAAAAGTATATAATGGTGAAGGAAATCCTGATACATTAGACAGCAATGTCAAGGACGATCATAAATCGAATCCATCCCTTTATTACTTTGATTTGTTGTTCACTTTGGATGAAGTGGAACGGGCACTCTCTAAAAGTCGGGGAGGGAAGGCCCCTGGACCTGATGGAGTCCCCGTTGATCTTTTTAAATCAAATATTGCCCTTTGGGGGCCCATCTTAGTCCAGGTAATTACTGCTAGTTGTAGCACCTCATTTCCTTCTACCTGAGTAGAATCCACTATTGTGCCTATTTTTAAAAAAGGGGATAGACAGGACCCTGGATGTTATAGGCCTATTTCTCTACTTGATGGTGTAACAAAAGTATTAGGCAGAATAATTTTGGAATGCTTGCAGGATTGGGCAGAGGAGAACTCTGTTCTGTCCGACCTACAGTACGGTTTTCGTGCTGGTCTTGGAACGATAGAGCAGGGGATAAATCTGTCAATCCTGGTAGGGAAATACACTAGGGCCAAACAGGGGAATTTATGCTTAGCATTTGTGGATCTCTCAGCTGCATTTGATTGCGTGATTCACAGTAAACTCTGGTCTATTTTAGAAGACATGGGAGTTGAGAATCATATTATTTATTTTCTTAAGCGTTTTTATAATGACGCCAAAGCACACGTGCGCTGTGGCTTGAAGGGGGAATGCTCTGCTACTTTTTCGATTAAGAGCGGAGTCAGGCAAGAATGTGTCCGGGCTCCGTTTCTTTTTAACCTTTATATTAATGGCCTGCGGGATGCCCTCCTTGAAGACAACAAAGATTTCCCATACGTGAAAGGACGTCCAATACCAGCGCTCCTATATGCGGATGACACTTTGCTGATGTCCCGCACTCAGGTTGGCTTGCCGAGGGTCCTAGACAGTTTCTCTCTGTTTATGGAAAATCTTGGCCTGAAAGTAAACTCCTCCAAGATCTTTATCATGCATTGTGGCTGTGGAATTAAGAGATTTAAAGATGTTTGTTGCAGGTCAGAAGATAGGGGCAACTAAGAGGTTCTCTTATTTGGGAATCCTTTTTGCCCATAATGACACTTGGGTCCAGGCAGTTACCGCTAAAATGTTGGTACTCCTAAGGACAACGTCTGCCCTGATCACCTTTGCTAGAAAGCTGGGAAAAAGGCCACCAGAGAGCTTATTAAGATCTATAAGGCAAGGTGTGTTTCATCCACAATATACCGGGCAGGAATTTGAGGGTTTGCTGACCTGCTCCCAATCCAGCGCACAGAAAATTCTTTTTTAAGATATATTTTATCACTCCCGAATAGTACCTCATCCTGCATATGTCATGCAGAGTTGTGTCTATCCTTCATTTCTGATTTAATAAAGCTTGAACCTGTACTTCTCTGGCACAGATTATGGACCAAAGAAGAGGCAAAACTAAACAGGGAAATCTTATCAGATGCTTTAAAATTGGAAGGGGGTTTGAAAATTCCATGGATAAAATATGTAAAAAATTTCTTAAAAGACCTTGGGCACCTTGAATATTTCACTAACCCTTTCTCTATTCAGCAAATATCAAGGAAGGAATTGAGAAAGGAGGGTCTACTCTTGTTGGATTCTATTTGAATGTCATCAGAGATATTGAAACCTACTGTACTCCACAATCAATTGATTTTAACTACTTTTAACATCCAACCCTATTTAACTTTTGTACCAGGAGTTTACGATAGATTTTTATTGACAAGATTTAGGTTGGAGGTATTTCACAGATTAGTCACCCTGCCTAAAATGAACGACTGGTCCTCAAACCCCCAACTATGCCCCTGTGACAATAGCCAATCTAGCATCCATGTCATACTGTTTTGTACATTTTATACCTTTTTAAGGAGATTCTACCTGGTACCGGTTTTAAAAATGATTGGGCTTCGACAATGCAGACCCGCCCTACTTGTATTACAACAGCTTGAAGATGTACACTGCACATTTAAAATAGTGACTTACTTAAAGAAAGTCTTGAGACAGAGGAATTCTATGATTATTTAGAGCTTTATTCTGGATATAATATAGGTGAATTTAATAATGTTTTAACTTAATAATGTACTAGGCACATTGTCTATATAAAATTATCAAGATGCTATTTTTTATGTTCTTATACTATGTATATTTTTTATCATCACAGATTATTAATTGTTGCACTTTCTAACTTGATACGATAAGTACATTTCTCTTTTTAAAATGTAAAACATGTAATGATGTATTTTCTTTTCTTTGTGCTTTTATGATTGTTTTATGAAGCAACCGAATAAAGCATTCCTGACTGACTGACTGGCTCATAACTTCATGGATATATCGTGGGGAATCCACAAAAGGTTTCAATCCCTAGATATACAATTAATACTTTACTGACTTGTGGTTGCCAGTAAGTGGATACAGTTAGGACCTAGCGTCCATAGGAAACTATGTTTTTGATTTGCCTATATCTATGGCGCTGTTTGACAAATCTTAACAAAATGTTCCAAAAACTCTAAAGTTCAGTCTTGTCGTAGATGGAAAGTTTTGGGATGAACCGTCAAGCGGGAACTGAGAAAAGGGACGGGGTCATAAAATTGCATTTCCAATGTTAGATATTACTACAGCCCGAATAGCTGAATGAAATTACACCAAATTGGGAAGCAAGGTTGCTCTCGGTCCAGATAGTGATTAATTTTTTGTGATTTGGTGTTAATCCATTCAGTAGTTTTTGAGATATTATAAGAAAACCAAATGTATTTATCTAGGGGCGCAAGCCCTCCCAATCTCGTGCAGAGATCTGATCGGCTGCCAACACTTCATCCAGGAAGTGTTTGCAGCCATCTTGGGTCTAGACCTCAGCAAACTTCGAGCCCCAGGGATCATCACCTTAATTTACATATTGGAGTGGTCCATGCGGACACCCTCCAGGGGTTCTTTTGAGCCCCGGGGGACACGTCCCGAGGGCTTTCGTTAGGCCCAGATCCTTGTACTGGGGTGAATGTATGACATTGTTCTACATTCTGTTCATCAACTGTGTTTTTTGCAACTTGTTAAAATAGTGGCAGCGAACCTCGCGGACCCCACACCCTGGGGACACCATCTCCCTGGGGCCAGCTAATGAAAAACGCTTGGGAGTAGGGCAGCGCAAGGCCCCCCCCCCCCCCGGGCAATACATGATCCCGGAGACCAACACCTCTTGGTGGTGGCCCGTAAAAACAGAAGGAGGGGTTGCACGCCCTCATCCAGGAGCCAATAATAGCCCTACGGACTGCCACTCCCCAGGACCAGGACCAGGGCTTGCTATGTCCTGGGGTGCCTTTCCAGCAGCTCCCTCCATGCAGCAGCAATGTTGGCTCAATCAGGAAATGGGGAGAGGGCTGGGACTGTGGGGGCCTTAAGGCTCCCCTGTGGTAAAGAGAAGAAAGAGGCTAAATTAAGGTCAGAAACGAACAGCAAGAGGCAAAATAAAGGTCATAAACGAGAAGGAAGAGGCAAAATACAGGTCAGAAACAAGAAGAAAGAGGCAAAACCGAGATCAGAAACCAGCAGCAAGAGGCAAAATGAAGGTAAACAAAGAGCAGAAAGAGGCAAAATAAAGGTGAGAAACGAACAGAAGGAGGCAAAATAAGGTCATCAACGAGCAGAAAGAGGCAAAATAAAGGTGAGAAATGAGCAGAAAGAGGAACATTGGGGCCAGGAGCAAGCAGTAAGAGGCAAAATAACAGACAGAATGAGCACAAAGAGGCAAAATAGAGGGCAGGAGCGAGCAGGGAAGAGACTGAAAAATGTGTTGAAAATTGGTCGAGGAGACACACAACTGAAAACAGCAGAGGGTGGTGGGCTTCGGGCAAGCTGGACAAGAGGATCGTCACGGGGGAGCTGACACAAGGACATGCTCCCATATGCCTTCCTGCTTTTTCTATTATGTACTCACTGACTCACTCAGACACTCATGCACCAAGTCACAGACCCACTCAGACACTCATGCTCCTACTTACCGATCCACTCAGACACACGCACCCACTCACAGATCTGCACAGGCACTGCTACACCCACTTACACAGCCATGTACACACCCATAGAGTCACTCACACACCCACTCACAGACCCATACAGCCACTCACACACCCACAAACTCATTCACACACCGACTCAGAGACCCATACAGTCACTCACACACCCACTCACCTACCTATACAGCGCTCACACACCCACTCTCAAAGGTTAGAGGTTACAGTTAGGAAATAGAATGTAAAATAGAATAAAAAAAACATAGAAATTCACTGAAATATCCATAGGTTACTGAGACGTTATAGTTAGGAAATAGAATTAAAAAAACCTTAGAAAGTCACTGAAAAAAACAAAGGCTATAGGGACGTTATAGTTAGTCTCAGATTTTATTGTTACAAAATAAGTGAAATTCAGCAGTTATAGTTACCTGAGCTAACTATAGCTTACACCCTCACAATGCTCTGCTCATGGCCTCACATATTACACTGCTAAAGACATGGTCAGTGACAGCACTCATGACATCATTGATGACATCTCAAATGACATCACGTATGACATCAACCATGTTTGATGGAGAAAGCACAAGAACTTTAGCACTGGTTAGCAGTGTCAAAGTGTGCAGAGTCCTAAAACCCTCAAAAACAAAGTCAGCAAAACAGGAGGGGGGAAGGCAAAACATTTGGGGAACTACTGTGCCATGGGTGTCAGGTCTACCAACTTCATTAGCAGCATTAGCTCTAAGACTCCTTGCTGGTTGGTACAGAGTAGCCAGTGATTTTAGATTAGCTGGAACACAAATTAATGATTTGTGCCAGAGGGTTCCATCCTTAAAATTAAAGGAGAGTGTTTTTTGCAGTGCACTGGTTTCTTTATGGAAGAGAACTCTTGCAAGTACACCAAAACACAGCGTTGAGTACTTCCTATATTTGAGCAAAATGATCTTCTTTATTTCATTCCAGACAAAACTGTTCTAGCCACCTCTGCCAACACATATTTCTTTAGGCGGGTATCGCCTTGGCTTCCTAAATCCCACAATATACATATGAAGTCATGCCCGAATTTGGAGTCGGTTATAATCAACATCTGTTAACATTGATTCTTCTCAGATCTTATTTTAGGTCTGACATCACATTGCAGCTACTGCCAGACCTTATCTGAGAACCAGAAAAAAAAGCTTTAAGAATGGGGTACTGAGATTCTGGCTTCAGCTTCACCTTGATCTACTAACTTCAGGTTTGGCAGAAGGTGTGTACTTCTGATGAAAACGTATTTTGCCTTGTTGCAAAGTTGCTTTTTTGCCAACTTTAATTTTGAACATATTTGTAATTTTATGAGTCTGTGACTGGTGGTTCTTCTGTGGGACAGTCTATGCTGAGTAGGCCTAAGTTGGTTATTTTGCAAAGCTAATAATAAAGGCCAAATTTAGTCTGATTAGTTCATAGGGACAAGTTACGTTAGATGCCATAGGTCTGATACATTTCCTATGGAAAGTCACAACAAATGAAATACTGGTCACTTATTTTTGTGAAAGGTAGATGTTGAAGCTAGAAGGCTTTGGAGCATAGATTGCTATCACACCATGTTAAACCTTGTAGGCGGGTATCTCTTGAGATGGAATCTCACAAATTATAGTAGTAGGAAAGAGTTATGTTGTTGGTCACCCCTCTGAAAAACCCCGGGGGCACACTCTGTGAGAAACCTTGTTTGGCCATCTTAGCATTTGTTCAATGTTGTTTTCCCAACTGTCACATTATGCATATTTGTAATTTATAACTGTAATTTATAACCATATGCCAGGTGGTTGCCTAGTGGGAAAGCTTATGCTCAATACTGTATGCCTGGGATGGTTAGGATGACAAACCAATTATAAAGGCTATAGGCCTGATTGGTGTATTAGGAAAAAATATGTCAGATGCCATACGTCTGATCTGTTTATTATAATTTTTTGCAACAAAAGCCATAGGCGCACATATTTATTTTGGAAGCCATCTTTTAAACATAACTGGCCTTTAAGACTGTATTGATGTTACTGCATTAAATCCAGTAGACAGATAATTATCACATGGAATTTCACATGTTACTGCAGTAGGTAGGGGCTTTGATGTTGGTCATCCCCAGAGAAACCCTGGAGGTAGAACTTTTGCACTGTGCAGTGCTGGGGCTAATGACACAGTGCTCAATTGTTCATTTTTTCTTTTATGCATCCCCTTTAATTTGTTTACATTTCCCTAGATAGTGCTACCAGCCTACTCACTTGCTGCTCGTTTATTCTGCAGCTCACCTCATCCTGCGTTCCTTTTGCTTCTAAAATGGGAATGGTATTGTTCATAGTGTAATTACTTTACTGTTCCAAGAAGGTTGATACTTTGCTTCTAAATATAAAGGCCAAGTTGGAACTTTAAACCAATGATGCGCTATGCTCAAGACCTTTCCAAGATGGCTGCACACTGCTGTGACTAAGTCAAAATACTTTATTCGGTTTTACATGTGATAAAAACCATAAAAGCCACATTCCAACTCACACATAATTCAGGGCTGCATTTTATCCCCCTTCCTTTTTAACTTATATATCATTGAGCTGGACGCGTCACTGGTAAAAACGAATGCAGATTTTCCTTATGTTGGGCGCAGGGATCTGCCCGTCTTGCTGTATGCAGATGATGCAGTTCTTCTGGCAAGAACCCCTAGAGGCCTACAATCTTTATTGAACGCATTTCATTGTTTTATGGCTGATCGTGACCTCACCATAAACAACACCAAATCATATATTATACAGATAGGAGTGCGCCCAAAGAAACAGTATTTATTTGTGGTAAACGCAGAGAAGGTACCCTTAACCACATCATTTTCATACCTGGGCCTCTTGTTTGACGACCAGTTAAAATGGGGCCCGCTGGTACAAAGGAAAAGAGGCGAGTTAATACGGGCAAACTCAGCAATACTCAATTTTGCGACTAAAATGGGCAAACGCCCAGTAGCCGCTCTATTGAAGATATACCAGGCAAAAAGTGTTGCCCTGGGTACTTACGGCAGTGAACTATGGGGGTATGCTCCAGTTGAGTGCATCAAGGTGGCCGAGAACACCTTTTTGAAACAGTTACTGGGGGTACCTAAGGGAAATGGCAACTTAATAGTACACGAAGAAACTGGAACACCCCATATCGGCGACACCATAGCACTACGGCCCCTATTGTTTTAGCTTAAGTGCTGGCTAAACAAAGACCTGGCCCTTAATCATCAGCTGATAATAGAAGTGTTGTCCCAGGATTATATGCTTAACGTACCATGGCTTAAATACCTAAAGTGTTGTTTTACCGGGCTGGGGCGTCCAGATCTCTTCTCAAACCCAGATCTGATTGTGACCGCCGACGTAGAGTATGTTAAGAAAAACTTTACTCTAATGCAAAAACTAGCTAGAGATGAGGTGGAACTGGTAAAACCTAGCATACGTAACTTTGTAATGCTCAAAACCACACCCGCAATGGAGCCATACTTATCTTGGCCCATCACAAACCATGAGCAGTTTTTATTAACAAGGTTCTGGTTGGGTTATTATCATCTTTTACTTGCCGTACACAGGGGATCACATGTTACCTCCCTGCGGCTGCGACAATATGTCTCCGCAGGATCTAGTGCATTTTCTATTTATTTGTCCCCTTTATAATACCGCCCGGAGATTTTTTCTGAAACCTCTGCTAAAAAAATTAAAGTTCAAACAGATCTTTCCCGCCCTGTGTTACCTGCAAATGTTAAAACCCGAAAGCACTTTATATACGGTTGGATTTCTTAAATCAGCACTAAAATCAAGAAATGTAAGAGAGGACTGATAGCTTTTTAACTTGTTATTAAACCTGTATTTTAACGACATATTTTATATGCCTCTGTAAATGAAATGAACTGTCCCTAAATCGAGGAAATTATTTTGTTATTCATCTTTTAAAATTTGTATGTGTGAGTTGTAATGTGGCTTTTATGGTTTTATCACATGTAAAACCGAATAAAGTATTTTGACTCACTGCTGTGACTAATTTCTGACTTATTTTTTTATTGAAAGCACATATGTGCAATATTTATGTTGTGCCATATTTTCTTCTTTTCTACATTGTATTCCTTAAATATTCTTGAATGAACTAGTTGAATTGTCTGTGTATTTGTTTGCAGAGGGGTGAGTACATGACCAAAAAAACGAGTTTGTGGGTTGGTGAATGAATAGAAGGGTTCTCCTATTGTGATTCAGCATTTCTACCTTAATTTATGCATCTTATTTTCATCCATGTACCTGATGTCCAGTTAGCGCCTTGTGTACTCAGTACCTCCAATTTCTTCTTTATTTCCTCTTCCCTTTCAAACAGATCTACCCATGATATTTAGTCCTCCTAGATTTTCCAGGATCTATATTATTACTCATGCATTTCCCTTCACCTATTCTGTCTGTTTTCTAATCCTCTACCCTCAGTACTCTTTGCTTCTCCAAATTGTGCCCTCCCGTTCTTCCAGTAATAAATCAGGGGGCTTTTTACAAAGGTAAACTTACATGTGAGAAATCTACATATTTAAGTTTAATCATACACTTTGCAGTACATGTACTGCTTTAGCCTATTCAGCATTTACGAGTATGTATGTACTACAGAGAGTAGGCTTGCATATCTCCACCGCCTTAATATAGGGGGTGGAGCTAAATTTACTAGTGCAAAGCTACTATTTGTAACTTTTTACATGTAGGCTGAGATCTCCTCTACCGGGGCAGAGCACTCCAGAGGTTAAAGTATAAGGACATGTATTATTGTTTAAAGAAATAAAAACATATTCAAAAGATGAATATTAATGTATTAAGTTATGTAAAGTATGTATTTTTAAATGTAGAATGAAATTTAAAAAAATGCCACAGCATTATAAATGTATTTTTGTATTCAATATTTAATTAGTTGGAATATATTAAATTAAGTAAACATTGTTTTTCTTAAGATTTAATAAATAAATCCCACCTAAAGTATAGAATGTGTATTATTATATACTAAAAATGATTATAGGTTATGTACAGAATGTATTTAATTATTTTATAAAACAATTAAATCTACATTTTCAAATATAAAAACAGTTATTAACAAATGATAAACTAATATTTATGTTTTAGTTTTGTATAATTTTGTAACATTAAATCAAATTTATTTAGAGTTTCAAAATGGTAACATAAGTTAATTTAACATTGGCTCTTATGGGCTTTTATTTTAAGTTCTTGCCTTCATTATTTTCTATGGGATGGTGTTGCAGTACAAGTAGTTGTCCATGTGTGGTGCTAGAGCTATTCCTCCTCTGAGCTGGAGTGGATTTACAACTGTTTTGGATATAGAAACGCAGTTTGTGAATAGCAAGGGTCTTACTCGTTTGTGGATGGGTGCATATCTTTCCTTACACCCTTACCAAGCCCTCCCTTAATCGGATACTTACTCTGTCTTAATCCCACCCATTTAGTTGTAAGTATGTCCCATTTGCCAGCGACTCCTCTCTGTGCCTTTCACATTTACTACTAAATCATATTCCTATGTGTGCTTAGATCTCTGCAGGTGGGTCGCAGATCTCTGCACATAAAAGATGAAATAGGTGGTGTCGTGCACCTTCACAGTTAGGTTAGTGAATAGCAATTTCTAGTATGTTAGTAATACTATTCTAGTGCTCCTGAATGCACTAAATGCAGTTGATAAATAGGTCACTCAGTAACCATTCAAGTTTTCTATCTCAGTTCCTTTTATAATAACTTTTTTCATATATGAGAGACCTATCTCAAATTATGTCGTAGTCTACCGCATTCTGCCATCACTGTGGTTGAGCTGTACTATATAAAAATGTAATTTCGTATTATACAATAACAAAACGACTGCAAGGATAAGTGACAGACTGCATGTATGATACATTATTCAGTGTATACGCTCATTAGTGACTGTAGAGGCAATTTCAGATCTAATCCAAAAGTATTTGCATTCCCAATGATTGTCTCGCTTTTTAATGTTATAACATGCGTTGAAGAATGCGGAGTGCATTGGTTGCACCTCTGCATGGGATCACTTAGTTCTGCGGACAGAGAAGGACTTGTGATGACTGTCCAGAGAGATTGAGAGCTGGTCCTTTGCATGATTTGTGTCATACCATCTCTCTTGAAATAACCCATTCTGGAGTGGCTCCATCCATGAGCAGCAAAGGGCATTTTGTAGGTGTACAAACCAATGGACAAAGCTAAATTCAGTCATCTCTGTAACAATTAACCTAAAATATTTACTTTGATTTATTCATTTGTCTCACAAAGCGCAAACTTCACCGAACCTGGTTCCGTGGCACTGCATGGAGGAAAGATGTGTGAAAGTCCCACAAAATCAAGCATGTGTTGATATCATAATAAGACTGATCATTGGTAGTAGAACATTGGTCAGGTGTTATAGAGCATTACAATACATGGGATATACACATGAATAGTGAGGGATATATACATATGAAGTTGGAGGTAACAAGGTTTCTAACAGACATAAGGTGGGTTTCACATCATTATGCAAAAATACATATCAGATATGATGTGTCATTTTGGTCATATAAGCAATATTTATTCAGCGATAAAAACCGCAGAAACCTCAGTATCTTAGGTTATCTTAGTGTATTTACATTTGGTTTAAGTCAGTAGGTGGAGGTGTGGGGACATAAGAAGAAGGTGCAGGGAAGTTTTAGATTGGGTGTAGGTTTTAGGGTCAATCTTCTTTGGAAATAGGATTGAGAATGGAGCCTCTACCATGAGTAGGTCTCTTACAGAGTAAAAAACGAACATTATCTAATGAGGAAGGAGACCAGTTCCGTAGTGGGTTTCTTCCTCCTGAACTTAAAGTCTCCAAGATGATGGAGTGAGAGGGAAAATGAAGGTTGGAGGTGAGGTGTGCAGTGCACACAAATAAACTCATTTAAAAAAAGCGGGGTTGTAATATTGACCATGAAATGTCAATTGCTTTTTTCTTATGTTTGCATGCTATCCTAAGATCTCTATTCAGACTGGGTCTAGTGGTCTGCTTCTGGACAGCAGTGTTTGAAATTAAACCAGTCAACATTTCTTTAAGCGTTTATGATGGATATAAAAATCAGCAATGCAATATCTGCTGTATTTATTTCCGTGTTTTTTCCAGGTTCTCAACTGCCTGCAATATGCAAAAGTTATTTTAATTTGAAATCAGAATCTTAATAGGCAATGATCTTAGTGACAAATAATTTTTGAAATCTCCAAATGTGCTGATTCCCACCGAGAAGATGTACAATTCTTTGACTTCTTCACCGTGCTCCTAGGAATGAAAGTTGCTTCAGGATTCAGGACTTATAATTGTATAACCTTTATTTGAGTTGGCCCATGTTTATAAGTGGTAGTATCAGCCTGGTATTCCCAATATCAAGGTACTAGTAATTTCGGTGCCCGATATTTCTCGGGGATTTATAGTTTATCCCCTTATTAACCTAGCTGGAATATAGAATGAAATGCAGAAATTGCAGAATCGGGCCCATATTCTGCTTGTTTTTTTTCAAACTCCAGACAATTTTATAGCCACTTAATCCTCCAGTAGTTTCCAGAAGTATCGCAAAAATTGTGAAGTTTTTGAACGGAATGGAAATTCTCGTTAACTCAAAATAAGAGCCTTTATGTACACTGCTGCTATGATTTTCTACCCTAAACCTGCTTTTCTGAACCATATGCATGCGGATTTTTTGAATTACAAAGAATCTACATGTGCACGTTTAGGAAATTAGAACTGTACAAAATATGGTTCCTTTTTTTTTTTTATTGAAGATGTCTTTCGGTTAAATCAGTTTTTACCCTACTGCCACCAAGTTAAAATGGTCAACATATTGTACTTTTTCAGTTACACGTGGATCATTGAGGTATAAGTTTGGAAGTGCTGATTGTAGGGAAGCAGTTAGAAACATTTGTGAATTCCCATTAAGGGGCCGATTATGATGGTGTGGAACTGAGTTTGCCCGCCATCCCCTCGGATTTAGGACCGGCGGGCAGATATGCGGAGGTCCAGCACCACGAATCAGGATGCGACCGCCACCCTGGCGGTCGCATTCCGCAGTTTAACATGGCGGCATGTTCTCTTACAGCAGCACCCACCGCAATGCCAAATTGCCATGTTGTGTATTTCCATGCACAACGTGGCAGGCACCTCGCGGTGCCTCCCACCTTATGCATGGAAATAGAGGGTGGTACCATGGGTACCCCCCAATCGCCCGGGGGCACGCAACGGCCCCCCAAAGTATATCCACGCCAGCCGATGCCGCCATGGAAAGGCCTTACACCGCACACATCCTAATATGGATGGCGGTGCCTGCTAGGCACTGCCTCCATATTGTGGCCCAAGTCCGCCCGGCCGGCAATTGGAACGATTGCCGACCGGCAGAAAAGCAACGGATGCACTTTACGTCCGCCGCAATACCCTCGCCATTATAATATGGCGGGGGTATTACTCGTTACGATGGCGTAGCGGTTGCCACCGCCGGCTCAGTGGTGGCGATCGCTAGTCCATCATAATGAGCCCCTTAATTTTATGCTTGCATTTATTTTCCTGACAATAGCCGTGACTCTTACCAGGAAACATCAGGGCCGATGCAGCCTTTTTTGTTCTTCAGTAAATCGAGTATCAGCATATTGGATCATATCCACCTGAATTTATCAGGTGCTCCAATTTTCACTCCATTTTTTTATTTTTCTGTTCTCAACCAAAAATTATTCATGGTGCCCTGAGGACATTGCATCTCACCGAGTTTGGGAGATGTGGGTAATGCCTTCAATTTGCACCTCCTTTGCAGCCATGTCACACCAAAATGAAAGACAGTTCACGGATTACAGTTGACGATGAACCACAATAATGCACTCCTGAAGATACGAGCCATACAAACTTGAGTTGACCCCCATTTCACACCTATTCATATAAGAGATAAGGTTTCCTTCCTTATTAGTCCAGAAAGGACAAAGTTCAGTTGGAGTCACAAATAAGATGTGGGAGGTTGTACCCTTGTGCCTTCTGCCTGGTGGTGGGGAAATTATGTTTTTCTTTTTTCTTTTTGGTAGGCAACAAGGTCCCTTTTCCAAAGAGTAGATGAAGCTAGTAACGTAAGGCCTGAGACGAGGCAGAGGGACAAGCTTGTAAGTTGCATATCCGAAGCTTAGGATGTATATTTTCAGTATCATAGCTTTAATTTAAAGACACTTGTGTGTTGTTATTTTTGCAAGTATTAAAGCATGTTGTCAGAACATTAATGAACTTGTTTGGATAATTATGTACGTCTCTCTGCAGATGCGGGTAGATGGTGGGAAAATGCAATCGCCGCTCTATGGAAAAGAAGTACTCCAGTCAGCTGGCTTATCCGGGATGTGAGTTCATTCAGAAAGGAGTAGTTTTTATTATTGAATAAGTGTTGTGTTGACATTTTAGATCTCTTTATTTTTTGGAAATACAGTTGCAATAGTTAGAATGTTTCCTGACCTCATCCCCACATGAATGAAACAGTGCCCAGTGAGCTAGGAACAACTGAGCTCATCAATGTGTGGTGAGAAAAAGCTTCCTAATTCCATCAACAATATCTAGAACATTACAATACATTACATTAAATGAATCTTTCTTCACAGCTCGAGGTCTTTCAGTATTTAAGATAATCACATTCACCAGTTTACAGATACACTATGAATATTCTAGAGATAAGTAAAAGATTTATTCAACTTGAACGCATCCAGATTGGAGACTCGTTTAGGAATTCAGTTCTGCTGAGTGGCTGCAGGGTCTGGGAGAGGCCCTCCCCCACCTAGAGAGCACAAAACACTGGGGTTTTATTTGGTTCCACCTAGAAAGCACAAAACTCTGGGGTTTTATTTGGTTCCGGTCACTAAATTGTCCCAGAGATCAACGGCATGGTCAGGCACACCAGCTTTCAATTTGTGTTGCCAATGAAAGTGTTACCGCTCTTCCACACAAACCATAAGATGGAAATCACTGGTTCTCTAGTTGTGTCCTCTTCGTCCTAAAGCATTACTGCCCCATTGGGTGCCTCAGAAAACAAAACTGGAGATTAGGGAACTACAGAGGATCCAGAGTCATCCCACCTTGGTCAGCCCACAACTGAGTAAAAATGACAGTCTAAATATACATTTTGCAAGCTTTTAACTGGTTACTGTCGGGTCAGATAATCATGTTTATGACAGTGTGTCACTTGTACAAAGCTATATGGGGCACAGGCTGGAATACCTTCCTAATATGGTGTTTCGCTATACCTCTGTAGGTCTTACCCAGCAGGACCTTAACAGTCCATCCAAAGTACCTTGTTCATATGAAGCAAACACTTACTGGTGCAATTCCATCGAGAGAGGGTACCATTAGAAATTAGATCATACGAGAGACAGAAGCACTGTTTTGCATCTTGGTGCTGTTCCTCCGTTTTCTTTGATGGACATTCGAGTAAAGGCCAGTGCTGTCTCTCCTGTATTTGTAAGATGCTCTGACGAGAGCCGTCCAACATCTCTAGAGTCCGAGGAGCTGTCTTTGAGGGCCTGTCCTGTTCCAGAAAGAATGTACCCATGCTGCGTTTGGGATGTCATACCTCTCCATCTGCAACCACATGATCGCCTATGTCCGTCTTTTATTTCCACGATGTCTTGGAAATGAAAGGTGGACAATGGTGCTGATTTTGGCCAGACCGCAAATAGCGCACTCCAGGCTCGCAGTGCCCTAAACCTGGGCCTGGGGATAATTTTGTAGCTAAAACAGACCGCCTGATTCCAAGTGTCTTAGTGGCTGGGTGGCGAGTTGATAAGAGGGGATACGTTGGACTTCAATGCATTCGAGAACCCGCAAGGTGCAAAACCATATAGAGTGTGGAAAAATGTTGTCAGACACAACCCTTGTAGAAATATGAGTTTAGAGTTTTTCTGATTTGGTGACTAATATCCCTATGACCAAAACAAAATGTTGCAAAACCGCTGTGGTGTAATAAGTGTGCTTCGGGTCCTAATGCTGACAAGAAAAAAGGATCCAGAAGAATTGCATTCCTCGTTTTATATTACTGGTGATAAATTATTTGGCAAAAGAAGATGGTATGAAAAAGAAGTTCATTACCTTTGGTAATGCTCTTTATGTTGAGTACTCTACTTAACCATATCTTTCTCAACTTCGAGTACTCTCCTGTGGTGCCATACTGGAGCTGTAAACTATTGTCCAGTAGTTTTTAAGCACACTGCTAGGTGGTGCCGTACAGCTCTCTATGGGCTCTGTACAACCCTGAAAGTGGCAGAGCGAAACACACAAAAGCACCACATTTGTGCTGATATCACTTTCTTATTTATTTCCTTTTCTGCTCTCTCATATTTGAAGCATAAACACCTACTGGTACCAATATGGTCATTCCTGTTTTGGGACATTTTTAGATGTTCAAAAAGACGCCACTGCACAGAATGAGGAGGTAGGAGGGTGGTGAGGAATATGCGGTTAGATAGAGTATCCAACGAAAAGAGCATTAGTAAAGATAAGTAACTTACTCTTCTGATGTATGTTTCCAACCACATATCCCTAACTCTAGAATAGATACCAATGCAGTAGATCCCCAGGTGGAGGGTCCATGGATGTACTCAGACCAAAACCTGCTGCTGGACTCTAAATCCTTCTGGTTGCTGCTTCTTGGCCTGCACGTAGCAGATCTTAATGCAGGGAAATATCCACCTCAATAGGGCCCATTTCTGCATAGCCTTCCCTTTTTTTTACTCTGGAGAACCCCAAAAACAGATGATCTTTTGCACTGTGGTCTTTGGTACGATCAGTATAAAAACTTAAAGCCCTTTTGGGGTCCAACCGAAGAAGCCTTTCCTCGTCTTTTGTGAGGCGAGGGGGCAAAAGTGCTGGCAGGGATGAGAGATTGCCCAATGTGGAAAAGAGTTACGACTCAGGAAAGAATGCCACCCGAGTCCCCAGCACCGGGTTGACTGAGCTAAAAGGTGGTTTAGGTTGGTTCCACTGCCAGCACCTGAAGCTTACTCACACAGTGAGGTGAAGTAATTGCGATCAGGAAGACCGTCTTTAAAGTCCAGAGACTCGGTGAGTAACTATGTATTGGCTTGAAGGATGTACACATGAGAAACGTCAAGACCCAATTAAGGCCCTACTGTGAAATCCCAAATCGTTTAGGCTGATTATGTGTATCAGACATTTATATCACAACAGGTGATTTAAACACGAATATTTGGTCCGGCAAATGAAGAAAGCCATCAGCCGACCCCACCGACCTCAAGAACTACCGCCCCATCTCGCTACTCCCGTTTCCGGCAAAGGTCATCGAGAAGACCGTCAACAAGCAACTGGCCGCCTTCCTCGAGACGAACGGTTCCCTCGACCTCTCGCAGTCTGGCTTCCGGGCCAACCACAGCACCGAGACCGCCCTGATCGCAGCTACCGATGACATCCGAGCCCTGCTCGACAACGGAGAAACAGCGGCCCTCATCCTCCTGGACCTCTCCGTGGCCTTCGACACTGTCTGCCACCGCACCAGAGTACAGCGCCTCTGCAACGTCAGAATCCAGGAGAAGGCACTTGAGTGGATCACCTCCTTCCTCGCCGGAAGGACACAGAGAGTCCGCCTCCCCCCGTTCAGATCGGAGGCCACCGAAGTCATCTGCGGCGTTCCTCAAGGATCCACGCTCAGCCCAACACTCTTCAACGTATACATGAGCCCCCTCGCAGCCATCGCACGCCAGCACAACCTCAACATCATCTCCTACGCCGATGACACCCAGCTGATCCTCTCCCTCACCAACGACCTCGCCACCGCCAGAGCCAACCTGCACGAAGGGATGACAGACGTAGCCAAATGGATGTCGAACAGCCGCCTGAAACTGAACTCGGACAAGACGGAAGTCCTCATCCTGGGATCCTCACCCTCCGCCTGGGACGACTCCTGGTGGCCCCCCGCCCTGGGCAGCGCACCCAAACCAACAGACCACGCACGCAACCTGGGCTTCATCCTGGACTCCTCCCTCTCCATGACCAGACAAGTCAACGCCGTCTCCTCGTCATGCTTCAACATCCTGCGCATGCTTCGTAAGATCTTCCGCTGGATCCCCACCGAGACCAGGAAGACGGTCACCCAGGCCCTCGTCACCAGCCGTCTGGACTACGGCAACTCCCTCTACGCCGGAACCACCGCCAAACTCCAAAAGAGACTCCAGCGGAACCAGAACACCTCAGCACGACTCATCCTGGACATCCCCCGCCGAAGCCACATCTCCGGACACCTGTGAGACCTGCACTGGCTTCCGGTCAACAAGAGAATCACTTTCCGGCTCCTCACCCACGCACACAAAGCCCTACACAACCAAGGCCCAGGATACCTCAACAGCCGCCTCAACTTCTACGCTCCCAAACGCCAGCTTCGATCGACCAGCCACGCCCTCGCCGCCGTCCCCCACATCCGAAGAGCCACCACAGGAGGAAGGTCCTTCTCCTACCTGGCCGCCAAGACCTGGAACTCCCTTCCGATCCACCTCCGCCTGACCCAAGACCACCTCGCCTTCAGGAAGCAGCTCAAGACCTGGCTGTTCGAGCAGTAGCGGACCCCCCCCCCCAGCGCCTTGAGACCCTCCGGGTGAGTAGTGCGCTATATAAATGCTTTGATTGATTGATTGAAAGGATCAAATGGATAACAAATATCAGAGCAATACAGCAATTTGACTTGTAAAGGGTCAATCCTGCAGCTATCACACCGAGCCACAAATTTCTCCCAGTGCCCGGCATAAACAGAATTTGTGGAAAGGTGACTGTTAGCAAGGATGACATTCAGTTGCAAAACGCAAAGGAAGGGGAACCTGAACGGAGTGGGGAACCTGAACGGAGTAGGGAAACCTGAACGGAGTAGGGAAACCTGAACGGAGTAGGGAAACCTGAACGGAGTAGGGAAACCTGAACGGAGTAGGGGAACCTGAACGGAGTAGGGAAACCTGAACGGAGTAGGGAAACCTGAACGGAGTAGGGAAACCTGAACGGAGTAGGGAAACCTGAACGGAGTAGGGAAACCTGAACGGAGTAGGGAAACCTGAACGGAGTAGGGAAACCTGAACGGAGTAGGGGAACCTGAACAGAGTGGGTAACCTGAACAGAGTAGGGGAACCTGAACAGAGTGGAGAACCTGAATGGAGGGGGAACCTGAACAGAGTCAGAACATTACGGACGAACCCGAAAAAGAGGGGGGGCAACGGCGAAGGAACATTGGCAGTGGCACTGGACCGCCAGCAGAGTCTTCGCTGAGAGAAGTCCTTAGCTCAATTAAAATCTTTCACCAAGATGTTAAAAAAGACAGTCAACGGAACCATGTGGCTATTCAAAAACTCGAGGGTGCTATTAATAAAGTGGGCAACACCTCCTTGAAGATCTCTGATAGAATGGGTTCTGTGGAAGCTCGTACAGAAAACTTAGAATCTGATGTTAGTAAGCTCCAATCTCAGGCAAAAGAGCAAGATGGCATAATAAAAGACTTAATGGCAAAGGTTGAAGACCAAGAAAACCGCGCAAGGAGAAATAATTTACGCTTCATAGGGATTCCCGAGGGCATAGAAGGAAGCGATCCAAGGGGCTTCATGTCTAACCTTCTTAAATCTGCATTTCCTGAACTCAGCTCGTGGGAAATGGACAGAGAAATCCATCGTACCCATCGCTTTCCTTTAACTTTATCGAAGCGCTCCGACAAATCACCTCAATATCCGAGGGCTATGTTAGTCAATTTTGGAAACTTCATACTAAGAGAAGCTATATATGACCTGGCTAGACCTACTACTAAAAGAGAACAAAAGGGTTTTTTTTTTTTCAAAACCGTTTTTATTAAGAGTTCCATCAAGGTTCAGGACAGCCCTCCACAGGCAGGAGGAGACTGCCAATAACACAGACAGATAAGGGCATGGCAATGAACTCAGAGTTATACGAAAAGCACACCCCAATTCCCTCCCGACTCACCCCACCCCAACAACACCCCCCCAATGCCCCCCCATCTACCCACCCCTTATCCCACCCTAACCCAGTGCACGTGATCACAGGTCAGCAACATGAGACGGAAATCAAAGTCAGAGTCGGCTAACAGCCTAGGGCCCGGGATCCACATCAAGGGCCAGTACATCATCCATATCAGCTGGGGGATCGAGGTCCAGACCCCTGTAGTCAGCCCACCGCTTCCAGATCTTGTAGTGTTTCCGGGGGCAACCCCTGGCCTCAAATACCGGTAATTCTAGACCCATTAAAAAGTCCAATCCCGCCTTCCACGCACTCAAGGGGGGGGCACGTTCGCTCTTCCACGCTTGGGCCAGATCACGTTTGGCCACCACCAGCCCCAACAGTAGCAGGTGTCGTTTGTAGGTATTGCCCCCAACATTTTCCAGAATATGGAGGAGACCCAGCCTAGGGGTACGGGGAACGTCCCACCCCAACACCTCTGACAGGCAGTCCCACACCCCGGCCCAGAATCGGGTCAACCTCTCACAGGACCATACTGTATGGAAAAGCGTCCCCCTCTCAGCACCACACCTCAGACATTCAGGGGTAGCTATGAGGCCCGCGCGCCACAGCCGCTCCCTAGTATAATAGGCCCTATGAAGGTACTTGAATTGAATAAACCTAAGACGGACGGCTATAGCTGCACCACGGGGGGATTCGAGGGCCTCACGCCAATCATCGTCATCCATGGGGCCAACATCATGCTCCCAGGAGGCCTTCAATGTCGAAAGGGAGGGGGAACAGTGTATGACCAGGGAGCGGTATATCTGAGAGACCTTCTTGTCGCCCAGATCGCCCATAAACAGTTTGGCCTCAATAGGACTAAAGTCGGGGAGCTGCTCCAACCCCACCAGGCTGGGGCCAAGGGCATGGCGGAACTGAAGGTAGCGAAAGAATTGGGACCTAGACAGATCATATTCGGAGCTAAGTTCCTGAAAGGACTTAAGGGTAGTACCGTTGAGAACATTACCAAGAGACGAGATCCCGATCGCGTCCCAGTTGCCAAACCCGGACAAGGAGGCCAGCGCCGGTAGCAGGCCGTTATGCCACAGCGGCGTCTCGGCCGTCAGCCTGCCCCACCACCCCATACGGTGCAGAGCCTGCCGCCAGATCGCGAAGACCACCTGGGTGACCCTTGGCAAAACCTTCCTCCGCCGGGCCGAGTACAGCAGGGTGTGAAGTGTGGCACCTCCCATCAATGAGTGTTCCAGCGCATAGGCCGGATCGCTACGGTCCCCATACCACCACTCGTTGAGCACTAGGAGATGGGAGGCCTGGTAGTACGATAGCAGATCCGAGGATGCCAGGCCGCCACAGTAGACAGAGAGGAAGCAGGTGCGCAGCGCCACCCTAGAAGCACCCCCAGCCCACAGAAATCTGCCCAGCACCGAGTTGACACCACGGAACCATTGCGGGTCGATTTTATAAGGGTGATTCTGGAGTTGGTAGAGGAGCCTAGGCAGGGCCACCATTTTAAATATGGCCGACCGGCCATAGATATTAAGGGGCATACGCGTCCAGGTCTTAATATCAACTTGGACCCTGTCCCACACCGGCTGGATGTTTCGATCCCACGCCACGGTAGCCGAGGCCGAGAGGAAAACGCCCAGGTACTTCATGCCATCAACCGCCATCCGAAGGGACGCAGCCCACTGGTAGCTCACCGAGGCCCCCCCCAGCACCCACAGGGTTGACTTGCGAGGGTTAAGAAAGAGCCCCGACGCCTGACCGAACTCCCGCATTATCTCAAGAAAACGAGGCCCGGTACGGTGTAGATCAGTCATAAAGAAAAGCACGTCATCCGCATATAGGGCAATGCGGTCTGAGTGGCCCGACCCCCACACGAAACCCCGATAGAGCGCGTCCTGGCGCACTCGGGCGGCCATAGGCTCCATAGCCAGCGCGAAGAGGTACGGGGAGAGGGGGCACCCCTGACGAGTGCCCCTGGCCACAGGAAATCGCTCAGAAATCGCCCCAGACACGCGCACCGAAGCGGTAATATTAGTATATAGCAGTGTCACATACGAGATGAATACAGGACCCAAGTTCAGCAGTGGCGGAAGGGCAAGGAGGTAAGTCCAGCTGACCGAGTCAAATGCACTATCTATGTCGGCCAACAACAGCGCCGCTCGGTCCCCAGTCGTCCCGATCGCATCAATCGCTGCCTGCACCCGCCGAATGTTGTGTCGCGTCGCCCGGTGCGGCATAAATCCCGCTTGGCCTGGGTGGACAAGGGCCGAGATGTGGGGAAGCAGGCGATTCGCAAGCGCCTTGGCCAGGAGTTTGGCTTCAATGTTGATAAGGGAGATGGGGCGGTACGACTCGTGGCGTTCAGGGGGTCTGCCCGGCTTTTGAAACACCACAATTTCGGCGTGACGCCAGTCTGGGGGGAGGCTACCCCACTCCCGAGCTAGTTCCAAGGCCCGTCTGTAATGCGGCCCAAGCTGCAGGTGGAATGCCCGGTAGAATTCGCTGGGGAACCCGTTGGGCCCAGGTGCTTTACCCGCATTAAGTTGACCCAGGGCGTCGCCCAGTTCTGCAGCTGTCAGAGGGAGGTCCAGGGCGTCGCGGACCTCATCAGGTACCGCTTGTGGGCGGACCGCTGTGAGGTAAGCTTCAACGGATTCGGGGGAGAGGCTCTCACGAGAGGCATATTGATGTTCGTAGTAGCGCGCAAAGCTCGCTGCAAGGACCGATGGGTCCGTAATTACTACCCCTGCATCGTCGACTAACCCCGGTAGGGTGATCGGCTGGAAGGTCTGTTGACACAACCGGTGGAGCATGGTGCCTGACTTGTCGCCCCATTGGTACACTCTACTACGTGTAGCCAGCCACGCCTGGCGGGCCTCATCCAGCAAGACCGAGGAGTAAGACTGTTGCGCTTGTAAAAGCAGCCGCAGCGTCACATCATTGGCCGCCTCCCTGTGTCGTGCCTCCCGTCTTTCTACGCGATCCGCAGCTGTGACTACACTTTCTAGTCGGGTCCGGCGAGCAGAAGCGCACCAGGCAATATCTACAGACCTCAGGGCAGGTTTCATGGCCTCCCATACCGTCACCGCATCAACCCCCTCGGTTAGATTATCCTGCCAATAATGGGCAATTGCACTGCGCAGATGCCGGGTGTAGCCCGGTTGCTGCAGGTGCCATGTAGACATCCGCCACCTGAACGGTTGGCGCGCCTTACAAAGGTCAATCTGAACACCACAGGGGAGTGGTCGGACAGCCCGCGAGGCCGGATCGCCGCCCCCTTTACCCTGTCTAGGAAGGCCCCCGGTACAAACACACAGTCTAAGCGCGAGAGGGAGCCATGCACAGCAGACACATAGGTATATTCTCGTCGCCCTGCATGAAGATGCCTCCACACGTCCACCCATCCAAGACCATCAATCATCGCACACAGCTTCGTGGGAGAGGCCACAGGCGCGACCCCATGCCCCCTCATCCTGTCTAAGGTCATATCCAACACATCGTTCCAATCACCACCAATCACAGCCAGGGAATGGGGAAGCTCGGCCCACAAGGCAAATAGTCGCTCCGCAAGGGCCCACTGCAGTGGGGGGGGGGGCATACACACTACCAAAGATTACAGGTTCCACACCAATCTTCCCCTGCACAAACACAAACCGGCCCTGAGGATCGAGCCATTGACGCTCATGAGTATAGGCCAATTATTATTATTATTATTATTAATGGAGGTTTGTTGAGCGCATTCTACCCGGAGGCCTCGTAGCGCTATATTGTTTGAGTCAGGAGAGATCACAGAGCCAGATTAGGTGAAGAGGAGCGTTTTCAGTTCCTTGCGGAACTTCAGTAGATTAGGCTCGCCACGGAGGGTGTCAGGCAGGGAGTTCCAGGCCTTGGCGGCATTCCAAGAGAAGGAGCGTCCCCCCCATCTTGCCCGTTTAGTTCTATTAACGGTAGCCAGGAAAGCTGAGCTGGATCTCAAGCTTCGTTTAGGAAGATAGGGGTTTGCAAAGGAGCAAACCATGGCTGGGCCAGTTTTCCACATGGCTTTGTGCATAATGCACATGGACTTAAACACGACTCTGGCCTTGATGGGCAGCCAGTGCAGTTTCCTGAGTGCGGCTGTGCCTGAGTCTCGCCGACCCAGGTTTAAAAGAAGGCGAGCCGCTGCATTCTGGGTAGTCTGCAGTCTTCTGGTAGTAGAAATAGGGGCTCCTAAGTACAATGAGTTTCCGTAGTCCAGACGGGACAGGATAATGGCCTGCACCATAATCCTTCGTGCCTGGAAGGGAAGAAGAGGCAGCACCTTCCTGAGCATACGCATCAGGCCAAAGCAAGTGGCGGATAGAGTAGTGGCTTGTTGCTTAAAATCCAACTTTGAGTCCAACCACATGCCCAAGCTCTTTATTTGGGTTTTGGGTTGGGGTGGGGTCCCCATATTGGGGGGCCACTCGAGCGCGAAGCTCGGGGTTGGTGAGTTTGTGGACCAGGATTGCCACCCCCCTCGAACCCCTAGTAAACCCGGCATGAAACACCTGGTGGAAGCCAAACCTCTGCAGGCTCAGAGCCTTAGTACCCAGCATGTGTGTTTCCTGGAGAAGGAGCACATCAGCCGAGTCCCTTTTCGCCCAACGGAGCACAGCCCCCGTTTGATCTTGTCCAGTAGCCCCCGGACATTCCAGCTCAATATACGCATAAGAGTACCAGACGGCACAAGTCGTGGAGCATCAGCCATTGTCACGATGGGTCAGTCCCTGCAATCCCCGCAGCCCAACCCAGACTCCCAGCCCTCCAGCTGCCAACATCATTCGAAACACGTGCACCCCTAAGAACACATCCCCAACCCCCGCCACCCCGCTAACCCCAACCCAACCCATCAGCAACTAAACACCCCAAGTCCCCCCTCCCCCACCCCTATACCTCAATGAACAATGAAGTATCTGTCGCGGCATACGGTACTTCAGACCCACAACACAGCGTCTAAAGCCAGTCATACCAACGGATCCCAACTAGGCCCCCCTAAAACCTAAAACCAACTAGGCACACTCCTAGAACCACCCCCCAACCCCACCCGGAGGAGGCGGCCCATAACGAGCACCCCGAACCCACTCTACAATACAGCAACATCAGGAGTAAGGCACCACGAACAAGGGAGAACCAGACCGTGAGGGCCCACACACCCTCCAGGGAAGAAGGCCATACTGCACCAGTCAATGTCCGCTCCATCGATCAGAGCTCAGCAGCCACAGGGTATGGACATCGATGAAAGGCAACCAGTTGGCAGCCCCGGCCGGCGACAATCCTGAGTCCTCGCCAGGTCAATCTGTGTCAGGTTGAGTGTCCCCCAGCAGGGGATCCCGGGACAGGGACCTCCGTCGGGAGCGGGATTTGCGATGGCGTTTCCCCTTGCCAGATGGGTTGCTCCGGTCCTGCGAGGAGCCACGCGGCGACCCGGAGTGCAGCCCCGGCTGGACGTGCGGGCGGAGCCTGACAGTCTCATCGGTCCAATTGAAAACAGCCTCCGGTGTATCAAAGAAATGGGTCTTTGAGTTGAAGATCACCCGAAGGCGCGCCGGGTAGAGCAGCGAGTACTGGATCTTTAGACCACGCAGCTTGGCCTTGGCTTCCAGAAAGGAATGTCTCTGCTGGTGAACCAGTTTGGTGTAGTCCGGGAATATCATAATCCTATGATTGTCATAGAGCAATGTGTCCTTAAGCCGCGCTTCCCGGAGAATAACATCCCTGTCGTGGAAGTTGAGGAGCCTGGCGATGATCGGGCGAGGTCGCTCCCCAGCCGGCGGCTTCTGCGTCAAGGCGCGGTGTGCGCGCTCCACCACGAAGCATCGCGACAGGGTGTTCGGGGGTAGCCAGCCCTCCAGCCACCGGGACAGGAAGACATCCATAGGCCCTTTCTCACAGTCCTCCGGAAAGCCAACAAAGCGCAGGTTGTTCCGTCGCGCCCGCCCCTCGGCATCTTCCACCCGCATCGCCAAGCCTCGTTGAGTCTGTTCCATGTCGGCAATCTTCTTTTTTAGGGCGCCAACATCTCCCTCTACTGTTGTGACCCTGGTCTCCGTTTCGGTAATGCGGGCGACAGCGTTGCGAAGGTCCTGGCGCAGAAGCATCACATCGGCACCCACCGCACCAATCTTTGCATCTAACATGTCGCGGGACTGGGTAATGGCCGTCAACAGCGCCGCATTGTCCGGTCCAGCACCCTGGCCCCCACCAGCCGCTCCAGCACCGCCACCAGGGCCGGTGAATTTGTCGATGGGCCCAGTCTTTGTGGCGGCCGCGCCCCTGGTCATGGCGGCGGCAAAAGCAACCGGCTAGTAGCACGCACCTGCAGGGGGTCACACCGCTTGAAAGTCCTTCACTCAGGCCCCAACCGGGGCACCCGGAGCACACCAGTCCACTCAGGATCAACCCGTCGCCGAGCCGCCGGTTATAGGCAGGTACCCAGGATGCGCGGCCCCACCAGATCCCAACGTGTGCAGGCGCCACTCGGGGCACCTCTCCCAAGACGTCCGCCTCCTCCACTCCGTGCCAGCGCGACCAGCGAGCTCCAATGAGGTCAGGATGTCCAGGGCCCGCAACAGCCTCCCCGGGCACAGCGCCCTGCTACCGCTCTTGCAACGCGGCACAGGGGGAGGGGGGGCCACACTCACAGGCCGATGGCTCCCACCGCTGGCCAGCGCCCGGTCCGCACCGGGCCCCCCGGCACTCCCGGCTCGTCACAGGCACTGGCCGCCCCAGTCCGACCCACCTCGGTCCGTGGGGACGGAGGGCGCAGCGCTCGCCGATGGCAGGGCACAGCGGTCAGCTGCAGTGAAAAGCGCCGTGTCCCCAAAGGTGGAGGGCCGCCAACAGCAACAGCGGAGGGCCCCAGGATCAGCGAGGACATTCACGAGCGGGGGCCGCCAAACTCGAGGCCCCGGCTCCGCCAAGGTCAGACAGGCCGCGGCTCCACCGAAGCCCTCCACAGGCACGGGCCCCCACTGCCGGTGATGTGGGGAGAGATAGGGCACTCCGCGATGGGCCGCCGGCAAAAGGAACGCCGTCAGGGAGCGGCGCCACAGGCCCCGGGTCGAGCCCTCCGGCCCGGGCACGCCAAAATTGAGGCCCCGGCTTGACCAATGGGCACCAGGCCGCTCGCTGCACCCACTCGCCGCTCCGCCCCAGATGATCTCCGAGCGTCGTCCCGGGCACCGGACGGCTCCCAATGTCGTTCGCCAAAGTCACCTCGGTCTTGGAGCACTCTTAGGGTTCAGGGGCCAGGATAATGCCAGGATAAATGTCGGGCCGGCGGGAGCTCTAGCTAGCCACGTCCGCCATGATCGCCCGCTAAGCCACGCCCCAACAAAAGGGTTTTGTGTTTCTTGTTAGACCGGATTTTACACACGCAACCGTTGAACGCAGATGGCGAATGAGACAATTATTCATCCCTTTTGAAAAAATCGGAGCTACAGTATTTTTGCAAAATACAGCACGCTTAAAAATAAGCTTCAGGGGAGCAACGAGAAGTTTCACAAGTGAAATTCAGGCCGAGGCATACCTAAAGTAATTAACGGAGAGAGCGAAACAAAATAATGACAAATAAAGGGGACCTAATGGAATGAAGAAATCTAAAGACTTTGACACTGCGGTGTGAAAAATGTACTGCGTTTATTACGCAGAACTTGTAAATACTATGGGCCACATCCTGGAGAGGGGGAGAGGATGGGAAATAGCGATCAGCTTGTGAACCAAATATGATATTTAATATGTGGTGGTGTTCAATAATGTACAATGAATTGGGATGTAGAAATATCATGACTTCAACAATGCAGTGCACATTTTTTTTTTAAATAACGCATTTAGAGGCCATTAGGATGGCGGACGGACTTTCGTCCGTCTGCCACCCCAGAGGAGGAGGGACCGTCCGCAGGGGCAGCGGCGGTCCCTCCGTGCCAATTAGGATGTGACCGCCACCCTGGCGGTCACATCCTGTATATTTAACATTGCGGCGGGTGCTGCTTGAAGCAGCACATGCCGCAATGTTATAAACAACATGTTTTCCTTTGCGTGCACGAAGCTGCAGGCACCGCGTGGTGCCTGCCGCTTCGTGCACGCAAAGGCAGGGGGTACCATAGGTACCACCCATGTGCACCCCCCACGCCCCATTCACCCCTGGGGGCCCGCAACGGGCCCCCAAAGACAAGTCTGTATGCCTTTGCACAGCGGAATTGCCGCCGTGTAAAGGCATTTGCAAACACAACAGTGATGGACAGAATGTGGATCAATGTCACACATTCACCCCAGTCCAAAGATCTGAGCCCAAATCCATCGTTTTTCCACTCCACACCACCCTGGGTTAGACAATGGCGATATGCAAATCAGCGCTGACCCTGTGCCCCATGGGAACAGTCCAGTCCGAACTACAAAAGCCATGTCCTTCCCAGAACGGAAACAAGCATCCGAGGACCGGCCCGGTTTAGAGGTAACACCTCTCATCAGCCCGGCTAGCTTGATTCCAGTGGTGTGGAGTGCCTGGGACTCACGTCTGAGCATCCCCAGTACACTTAGAGCGGTAATTGCAAACACAACAGTGTCCATCATTGTTGTGTTTGCAGTTACCGCTCTAAGTGTACTGGGGATGCTCAGACGTGAGTCCCAGGCACTCCACACCACTGGAATCAAGCTAGCCGGGCTTATGAGAGGTGTTACCTCGAAACCGGGCCGGTCCTCGGATGCTTGTTTCCGTTCTGGGAAGGACATGGCTTTTGTAGTTCGGACTGGACTGTTCCCATGGGGCACAGGGTCAGCGCTGATTTGCATATCGCCATTGTCTAACCCAGGGTGGTGTGGAGTGGAAAAACGATGGATTTGGGCCCAGATCTTTGGACTGGGGTGAATGTGTGACATTGATCCACATTCTGTCCATCATTGTTGTGTTTGCAGTTACCGCTCTAAGTGTACTGGGGATGCTCAGACGTGAGTCCCAGGCACTCCACACCACTGGAATCAAGCTAGCCGGGCTGATGAGAGGTGTTACCTCGAAACCGGGCCGGTCCTCGGATGCTTGTTTCCGTTCTGGGAAGGACATGGCTTTTGTAGTTCGGACTGGACTGTTCCCATGGGGCACAGGGTCAGCGCTGATTTGCATATCGCCATTGGCTAACCCAGGGTGGTGTGGAGTGGAAAAACGATGGATTTGGGCCCAGATCTTTGGACTGGGGTGAATGTGTGACATTGATCCACATTCTGTCCATCATTGTTGTGTTTGCAGTTGCCGTGTAAAGGCATAGCACCGCTGACATCCTAATATGGCTGGCGGTGTCTCATAGACACCGCCAGCCATGTTAGTGCTTTTCCGCCGCGGACGGAAGGCTAATCCGCGATGGCTTCCGCCGGCCCGGAGGATGCGGATTAACCGCAATCCTAATGTACCCCTTAGTACTTGTAAATACTATGGGTCACATTTTGGAGAAGGGGAAAGGATGGGAAATAGCGATAAACTTGTGAATCAAATATGATATTTAATATGTGGTGGTGTTTAATAATGTACAATGAAACAGCCAAGCTGATAAAATGAACATTTACCGCCCTACAGTCGAGATATCTAGAGTACATAGGACCAGGCCACGGGGCAAGCGTAGGCACACTGATTATACTGACGCCCACACCTGGGTACTCCAGGACCCAGGACGCCTCATAGGCTGGTAAGAGGAGAGGTGGGGGGGGCAAGCAGGGGGAAGGGAAGTGAGGGAGGGAATGGGTGGAAGACCAAGGGAAGACAGTTAGTGAAGAGATTATTTTTGTGGCTTTAAATGGAGTAAATTTGTTACTAGAACTTAAAGATCTGATAAAGGCTCTGAAGGGACAAGCAAGGTGGTTAAAAACAATAAATATGGCTTTAGCTCAAAGTAAGATCTATAAGCAGGATGGCTAGATTACGAATTGTATCCTTAAATATTTGCGGACTCAATGACTTAAAAAAGAGGCAAATAGTAGCAGAAGGTCTCCATGCTATGGAGCCTAAAGTAGTTTGCTTACAAGAGACCCATATAGAGAGGGGACAACAACATCTCTTAAAAGCCTTGGGGTTCCAACTCATAACTACATCTACTCAGGGAACTCGTACTAAGGGAGTGGCCGTTCTTGCTAAAGGAGGCGGCTTACAATTCAATCACTCTCTTGCAGACAAATTTGGAAGATGGGCCATCACAGAGTGCAGATACAATGGTGGCAGGAACACTGTGACCTTATGTACAGCTTATGGGAATCTGGGGCACGACCCAGAAACTCTAATAAACATTTCTAATGAACTAGTACATTGGCCCTTGCCTCTTATTGTGTGTGGTGACCTCAACCTTCACCTACCAGGAGACTGGACCTCGGCCCAGGAATTTAATTATCAAGGGAGGAAACCCAAAGTCTTTAGAGCATTTAAAGATCTGTGCGAACGGCATGGCTTATCGGACGGATCGCAACTGGGTCATCCCGGGGATCAAGAATATACTTTCTTTTCCCATCCCCATTCTCGTCATGCCCGTCTAGATTTTTTCTTTTACCTAATTCAGTCAGGGACAACTGCACTGTAAGGAAGCTTCCAAGGGTACTATCCGACCACAACCCACTAGATCTGAATATAACATGCAGCAGTACTACTCGTACTAGAAACAATTGGACCTTTGAAAGAGCCTTCTTAAGAAATGAGGAGTACTGTATGCTTATGAGAGAGTGGCTATCATTTTTTTAGAAATAAACCTGGGTAGTGCTCCTGTTGAGGTTGTCTGGGATGCAATGAAGGCTGGTATTAGAGGGGAGACACTGCAATTCTCAGTACCCACTAATAGAAAAGAGAAACAACAACTAGCCTTCTTACATCAGAATTTGAATAAAACTGAGGCAGATCTGATCATAGCTGTACAAACAGACCAGGGCACTGAGGGATAAGCGCAAGTTGCGTTAGCTAGAAATAAAATATCTGAGATCTTTACGGAAAAAGCAATTACTAAAGCTATGATCTATAAAGAAAAAACCTATGAACTTAGCAAGCAAGTGGGGCACCAGCTGGCAGTGCGTACAAGGGAGGAAATGACGGGAAATATGATCAAAGCTAATAATGATAGTAATGGCTCTTTGAGACTTGAAGAACATGATATTAGAACTGCTTTTCAAAGGTTTTATTCAGAATTGTACAAGGAACCGTTAGGAGAGCAAGAGGATCCGAGAGATTATCTTGATGAAGAGATGGGGAGCTTCTGGGACAAGAGGATAAAGTGGATTGGATTCTCCCATTAGCTGGGATGAAATATTGTTATCCATGAAATCTCTGACCACTGGTAAGGCAGCAGGCGTAGATGGGATCCCTACAGAGTTTTTTCTTATATTCTCAGATCAACTAACAATTATCATGCTACAACTTTTTAAATCCATATTTCAAGGAGGAAACCCACCTCCATCTTGGTCATTGGCAAAGATTATGATCTTTTTGAAGAAAAAGAAAAATCCCTTGGAATTGGGCTCGTATCGCCTGATAACAATGATTAATGGAGACTCCAAGATATACTCTAAATTCTTCACAGGTCGCTTGGCACCTATAATCCACAAAATGGTATCAGTCCGACAACACAGATTTATCCCCGGCAGATCGACCACGGATCATATACAGAGGGTAATCTCTTTGTTCGACTTTACGGAAACTACAGGAGACCCTATGGCCCTTATTCTTTTGGATGCGGAAAAGGCGTTCGATAGGGTCTCCTGGAAGTTTTTGTGGGCAGCCATGGCAAATCGGGGAATAACGATGGGATTTATTAAAGCTATCCAAGGACTCTATGCCAACACAAGCGCTAGCATTGTGATAAATGGGAATATGTCCGAGAGTTTCATGATTACGCGGGGAACCAGACAAGGGTGTCCTTGTTCGCCTCTCCTATTCGCGATATACATTGACCAATTTATCCGCAAACTTGAAAGCCATCCTTGCGTGCCATCTATCATGATCAATAACTATGATACAAAAGTCCTAGCTTACGCGGACGATATAGCGTTAGTTACCACCAATCCCAAGGAGGCTATCAAGATTGTGGAGAAGGAAGCGACACAATTTGGCAAAACCTCTGCATATAAATTAAATACTGGGAAAACTCAGGTTGTTATAAATGACAAAGTAGAGATGATGGACGTTAGAGTAGTGGAACAAGCTAGTTACCTAGGCGTTAGTATAAGCTCCAAGGTAGACAAAATTGTACAGATAAACCTTGACCCATTAATAGGGCGCACCAGAAAAGATTTGGTTAGATTGGATAATCTACATCTGACGATTGGTGGCCGGTGCAATCTGATTAAAATGCTGATCCTACCTAAATTTTTATACTTCTTCAGAACAATATGTCTTGAGTTTCCCCCGCATTATTTTAAAAAATTTGAATCCCTGTTTTCTAGATTTATCTGGGGATTCAAGAAACCTCGAAGGGCACTAAAATGGATTATGCTGCAAAAAGAAAGAGGGGGATTAGCTATGCCAAACTTTAGGATTTACTATTGGGCAACAGTGGCAAATTACTGCACGAATCTGATAGCCATTGATTCAAATAACCTTGCAATCCCGACCCCTCAGGAAATGGTTCTAGGAGATAGAAGCAAAGGGTGTTTATGGCGACATATTAACGACAATTTTTTTAAGAAAACAAAACTCAAGACTATCTCGGAAATTTGGAAAGCTTGTATCAATATTCGTAAACTCTTAGGGTTGGGACGTTTTTCTTGCTATACTCCAGTTAGCGGCAACCCTGATCTCCCAGAGATTTTCCAATGTATGTCTAGGTGGGTTAGGGAAGGGATTACCCAACTAGGCAGCTTCTTTACCGCAAATCGATTGAAAAGCTTCTCAGAACTTCGCAATGACTATAATATCAGCAATAGGGATTTTTTCAAATACTTACAGGTTAGGGATTTTTTGTCAAGGAAAATGGGGGGGCGATGCAAATTTCAAAATATTGCAGTCATAGATAATTTGTGTCTGGAAAATACTCCTAAAATCGGGGAAATTTACAAAGAGCTTAATAGTACTCTTCCGGATGATTTAGATAAACATCTCGCTAGATGGCAAACTAACCTAGTGGTGCAGCAAGCAACACCTGCTCGCGCACTAGAGCTTGCACAAACATGGCTAATGTCAATAAAATTGCAAGCACAATTTTACAAAACATTTTTTTCCCTTTACTACACACTGTATAAAATGGGCCAATGGGCCAGCGGGCTGGGAACTGCCTGCCCACGTTGTTCATTGGCTGCAGCCAACGATATTCACATGTTCGCCACGTGTTCAGCACTTACCAATCTTAGGACAGAACTATCCAACTTCATATCGGATATATTTCAGGTAGAAATTATTATTTCCACTGAAGAAATAATCCTAGGAGTGGCTGTAACTGAGCGGCCAACAAATCAACAGGGGCTGATCTTTGTAGCCATGGCGGCTCCTAGACTGTGTATAGCCTCCGCATGGCTCGACTCTCATCCACCGTCCTTCACACAATGGAGGGCTAGATTACTTGCAATATGTAGTGTGGAGGTGGCAATATATAAAAATAAGGGCATAAAAAAGAAACAAAAAGGGATGGTTATCTGGGAACCACTGATACTTTGGATACAAGCTCACACTTAAAGGAAATATAACAAAGAGGGTATCCCGTAGAAGAAAGATGAAAGATGTAAGATGGATTTTGAATCTCTCTCTTCTTCCTTTTTTTTAATTTTTTTTTTATTATTTTTTTTTCTCTCTTCTTTTTTGGCTGCCAAATCTTGTTAGTTTATGTATGACCTAATATGTTCTGGAAACTTGTCTCTTCCATTTATATATTTCAGGTGGTTTAACCGAATTTGTTTCCTGACCTTGGTCTTCAAGTGGGGGGAGGGGGGGAAGGTACTGTATTAAATGTCAAAATGTCAATAAAAACTGTCTTAAAAAAAAAAGCAAAACGCAAAGGAACAATAATGAGTTCTCTTCCTTTGTGCATTCAACCAATTTCCATACTAAGGTACCAATGACATGGTCAAATGACTTAGCACAGTGGCAAAACTGAATATTTCATGAAAGTTACATTCATTCAATGCGTGATGAATGTTACTGATGACACAGCAGCCAGTGACTTCAGGGGATAACCTTATTGCTCTACACTTTGCAGTTTGCATGAGCTTTGTGACATGCCCTATGCTGTCTCTGCCAGACCTAAAAAGCAGATGTGAATATTAGCAGTATCTTAAAAGGGTACTTTTGTCAATAATTAATACGTACAAAAAATCATTCTAAAGACTAACAGAAATATATAAGGTATGTGTTAATATACAGTATTATGCATCTTACTGTATTCTATTTTGATTTTCTAATATATACATTCTCCTTAAGGTTTTCAGCTCTTTTTCTTACTCTTAAGAGTAGAAATGATTCATATCTTGTTTCCGTGTAGACACTGAGCGAAACAGAAGATTTTCAGGCAGCTGTTCTATGTCTCGCCAAGACACCCATCATTGCAGACGTTTACTACATTGTTGGTGGAGTTGCGCCCAATGAGGGTGTTGTTATTACTAGAGACCGAAATGGGCCAGCAGACATATGGCCTCTTGATCCTTTACAAGGAGGGTGAGTTAAGTGAAACAAGGATCATGCAGAACAGGTAAACAAGGGGGTACACCACTTTTATACTACTATCTAGTCCTACTTAGCTAATGTTCCAAATACTATTTTAATTTTTTCACTTTGTATGTGTTGCTAATTTGTAAAAAAAAAAAATGTCTTTAACATGGCAAAAACAATGTTACAAGATTTGGATTTAAAAGGCAGGTTTTTTCCATTTCCTTAACATTGGTGATTTTATGTGTGCAAGTGAAAGTACTATCCAGCCTGAAAAAGAATAAAGATTGTTGTCATTTGCAACAAGCTGTTTTCTTATTTGTGATTTCAGAGCCTAGCAAGGGGGCACCATCGTCAAAATGTTTTTTTTTTATTATAAAAAGAGTTGAAACCGGACACCACCAGACTACCTTAGACAACTACAATAGATAAAGCTGCATGTGAATACACTTGAATATTTGATATATACATTGATAAATCCCATGTGTAGCTCACAGATGGAGGTCACTTCCTTTACTACATCAACCCCGATTTCGCACATCACATCATTGGAGTCAGCAGAACACCATGTCTGTGATTGCTTTTAAATAAAGCAATTTTTTATGTCCAAATTCAGCCCGTTTTCTTTCAATGAAAACAGGATGTGTTCAAACAAACAAAAATGTAACTAACATTTTTTAAGAGTAGTCAGTGGTTTGTGGGATCAACATTTTTCTTCATCATTCTCGCAGGGGAAGGAATCCCTTAGGGACCACTTTCCTTTTGCAAATGTCTTACCACTACATGTTTGTAGTTAGTGAAGTATTAATGTTTGCCACCAGATAAAACATGAATGCATACCATTCATATTCAATATTTGGGAAGGAAGCTCTAAACATGCCCCTTGTGAATCGATATTGAGTTGCAAACCTAAATAGTGGGTCATTTACATTTTACAGAATCACAATTCGTGTTTTATACATACTAAAAGGCATTTTTGCAGTTGCAAATACCTTTATACTTTTCAGTGCTCTGAAGTGACGAAGACAAGTGGCAGTGGAGGCTACTATAATTGCTTATTGGTGGGGTGAGTGGGGGGAGAAAAACATTCAAAACTAAACACATAATTAAAATTATTAAAATTGCACTTACCTCCTGCTCCGATAGCCGTCGCCTTGCTCCTCTCTCCCCATACTCTACTCCGTCTGCACACTGCGCAGGCTCCCAGAGGCCACTTAGACAGTGCTTGAGACCCTATAGTATTTCTCCAACCCCGCTGTGCAACACAGCTGGGTTGGGTAAACCTAAGTGCGCATGTCTGATTGACTGGCCTAAAATGGCCAGCCAAACAGACGTGTACTCAAAAGTGCCCACCACTCCTACCCTTGCAATGCCTATCACACAGAATTTCCTGGCCGTATCCTGCTAAAGACTCGCTTCATCAGCTGTCAGACAGGCAAAAATAAAATGATAATAAAATGCCTTTATTATCATTTTATTTTTCCTCTTGTTGCTGGGGGGCGGCGCTCTAAAGCCATTGCGGAGAGGCCGCCCCTAGCAACTTGTCCATGTTTTATAAAAATCTGTATGCATAAATATGAATACTTACATGTTGTCCTTATCGTTCAGAGAATTTGAAATATATTTGTTTCTCTGTAAACACTTCTAAATGTGCTTTATATTATTTACTGCAGGTGGTTCCGTGTTGAGACGAACTATGACCACTGGACAACACCGCCTCCACTAGATGATCGAAGGTAAGTTTTATTGTTAGCTGCAACTTCAAAAAGTAAAATGTTCCTGATGATTGACTTGTTTCTTCAGTGTTCAGAGTGAAATTATCGGTATAAAGAGGGAAGATTGAGTTATATATGAAGTTACTTCACTCCCTCTTGTGTAAATTGAATGTTATTATTATAACATCCACAAATCGTGTTATTATGACAACACACTCGTATTATTTAAATGTAAGTAATTCTTGTAACTGATGCAATGCTTGTTTATATCAGTTGTCACAAATAGCAACACTTCATTTGTCAACTGTTTACTATTTTGTAATGGCATTTTTATTTAGAAA
Source organism: Lissotriton helveticus (assembly GCF_964261635.1). Taxonomy (NCBI): domain Eukaryota; kingdom Metazoa; phylum Chordata; class Amphibia; order Caudata; family Salamandridae; genus Lissotriton; species Lissotriton helveticus. The sequence continues at coordinate 1,505,022,563 of NC_136059.1, read as the reverse complement.
TATGATGTATCTACACAAGTCTCTGTAACACCCATTGAAAATATGGAGTAGACAAGACAAAGATTCCCATAGAACAGGGTGCTTACACTTTATTAGTAAAATTTTCAACACTCTGCATTGTTTTTATAAACAAATATAATACCACTTTACATTGTTGAGCGATTGTAGTAAATTAAAAACCTCTTCAAGTACTAATGGACCAGATAAGGGTTGTTTCAAGAAGGTCTTCAACACAGCAGTGGCGGCTCGAGAGGGAGTGCTGCGGGCGGTGAGGCAGGGGAGGTCTAGGGTGGGGGGGGGGGTAGTGGACTCTGACATACGGCGGAACAGAGTAAAGTAAGTAAATAAATAAATAAAAAATTTTCCTTGCGCGCCCTGCATCACCAACTAGGCGATGCAGGGCGCGCAATGTAATTTGTTTTACTTATTTATTTACTTACTTTACTCCGTTCCGCCGTATGTCGGAGTCCACTACCCTCCGACCCTGCCCCTCCCCCACCGCCCCACAGCATTCCCTCTGTTAGCTGCCACTGCAACACAGGTGTTCCTCTGGAATCATGTTGGGAGTAATGTGAGCCATTGCAGATGTAGGGCAACGGCCAAAGGACCTTCTAGGTCCAAATAGAGTAGCTTCCACAGGGAGTAACTCTTTATCTTCGACACCCTTAACCAAAGGACATTAGATCTATGGTAGATCTTGTGGAAATGGAAAGAAACCCTGGTCACGTGACCGGATCTCAAGTACTTCTTTGGCCAAGCTAAATACAGGTTACCCCCATAGCAACCAATGGATTAATCAAGTCCAGTGACCTCGTTCCTAAGTAAAGCCTCAGAGCCAGCCAAAAAGATGCGGCAGCAAGGATTAAGAAAGAATGGATACCTGGATAGGAGAGAACTCTATCCTTCTAGAAATATTAAACTACCCAGCAATGTCCCATGGAAAAAATAAACAAATGGGATAAATGCAGTTTTGGTTTAGTTTGTATGTCTAAACATAAAAGTCAGCATCCTCAAACTACATGTAAAGCTATTGAAGAATATTGACTACAAATATATTGCCACGGTAATCACATATAGGGAAGTATATAATTACAATTCTTAACTGCACAGCTTTTTAGCTTCATAAAATGTTGGTAGTCAATATCGTAGAGTCATGATTAAAAGAGTTCCAGATAGTGGTAGAACAGTTTGAAACTATGAGTGACCGTTTTAACGATGCCACAACTGTAAAGTATTCTATAGTAATACATTTTCAGAATCACACCTACACAATTGAACAAAAAAACATATACAGAAACAACAAACCAGTTTTCCTTTCTCTTAAGTCTCAGTCACTGCTTGGATCTAAGCAGGTCACGTAGAAAGAGGAAGATGTAGAGTGAAACATATACACTGGGCAAGATGGCGGACTGAAGACGCCACTACGGTGCAGCCTGAGTCTGTAGCTCCCTCACCTCGATGCTTTTGCCGATGATCATACGGACCTAGTACCCTCTGATTCCCTCTGATTCAACTGGCTAAACCTAACGCCAAAACGATAAAAGAGAAAACCTGCTCAAAACTTTTTCCTACAACTTCGCATGAAGGTAATTACCTTTGGGAGAACGGCGGATGCGGCTTCTGTTTCTGGTCGGACACGCCGGTCGGGACGCTCTCTCTCCTGGGACGGGCTGGGCTCGCTGGGCTCGTTGGATGCTGTATTCTTGGCTCGGCTCTTCGGGTCTGGGTCGTGGTCTCGGCCCCTACACCTGGCGGACGATTGGAGTGCCTGACATGGAGAGTGCTCGGGGGAGGCTGGGCTCCGAAGAATCTTCCAAGAGGCCCACGGGCTGCGAGGGGTGTCCCGACAGCAGTAGCGGAGGAGGGCGGTATTCAGGGAACTGTTTCCACCGCTGCGAGCACTGCACCGGCTGAAAATCTGAAGACAACGGATGCGAAGGTTTCTGTGAAGGCTTCTGTATGTGCGCCAGCTTTGATCACTGGAACGAGCTCACAAACCTCGGAGACTGCAGGGAGACAGGACAAGGTTGAACTTCCATCTGGTAAGCAGCAAATCATCCGTCCCTCTCTGTTTACTGCCACTGATAAAAGTGCATTGATTAAGTCTAAAACTGTTTTTGCCACTGTTACTGCCGCAGTTAATGGCACTAAAGACAGCAAAGTAGGCACCACGTTGAATGATCAATTGAATGTGGAAACTACGGAGAGTGAGCAGCGGGATGTGGGAGAAGATCTGATTAAAGATACAGCTGATATGACCGAGGTGACTGATAGGATCGAAGGCCCTATAGACGGGGATACACATGTAGTGGTGGCATCAGAGGTCTCAGCTGACAAGGAGAAGGAGCTGGAATTGGAGTTGGCAGACGCGGACGCGGAGCTAGACCTAAGTGGCTCTGAACAGAATAATGCAATAAACGCCGCAACTCCTAGTACCTCGGAACAGACTAAGTCGGTGCAGGCCACCGCTGCGCAAAAAATACTCAACAGCAGCGAATTAAATAAACCCCCCGGCGATCTTCTCTTGGGGAACATGGAAAAAGCTGATGCCTCTAATGATGAGTACGAGGAACTGGCCGATGAGGAGGAAGACGGGGGGGTGTATTCTCCCCTGGACGCAGTGAAGCTGCTTGCTCGGAAAAAAGGAAGGGGCAAGGCCAAAAGTAAGGTTAAGAACAAGAAGAATATTAACCCCTCCACTCTTTCTATGGTTATATCATTTTCGAACACTAGAGGCAAACCTATCTTGGACGAGAGTCCACTGCGAAAATGGATCCAGGCCAAGAGGGGGGTCAAAACCATGGCATTACGGCTATCAGGAACTAGTCCGACGGAGCCGCCCCTACCCTCTCAAGACGTGTGTAGCAATTCTATCTCTCCTAAATGCCTCAATCGGTCTCTTACGGATAGAACTTTAAAGTCTACCATAGTAGAGGGGAGACACCCGCAGGCAGTAATGGAGGGAAGAGAGGGGGCTAATAGCACGGCTCCTACTCACATTGTTAGCACAACCCCTCTTACAATAGCTTCTACGGCTGAGGTGAACAGGAATTATTGTATGGGCACGCATATCTCTTCAAAATCATCTTCTGAGACACTACCTGTATGGATAATCCGCCTGGCCACCACAGTCTGAGAACCCTTCTCTAGCTCTAATTCTGCACACTATGACCGAACAGTGGCATGAAGCTCAACAACTCTTTTTGCAGTTAAAAGAAGATAATACCAAGATGCAAAATTGTCTACTTGAGGTTAATAGCAAAATGAGTGGCATTACCCAAGAGGTAGAATAATTACAGCAGAGGGTTGTACTGGTGGAAGAACAGTCAGCAGGTACAGAGCTAAAGTCTGCCCGCCATGACGAAGAGATCCGGGCTTTGCAATATAAAATCAAGGATTTGGAGAACAGACAGCAAAGGCAGAACCTCAGACTCTTTGGGATTCCAGAGGGTTCAGAAGGCTCAGACCCTCGCGCCTACATCAACAAACTCTTTCAGCGTGCCTTTCCCGACTTGGCAGACTGGTACTGGGACTCTCAATTGCAGAGAGTTCATAGACTGCCTTTAGTAAATAGAAACAAAGGAAGCAAATTCCCCCGTCCTTTCCTGATCTTTTTTGGGAATTTCTTACTTAGGCAGGCTGTCTCTTTGAAAGCAAGATCTAAGTCCCCAATAGTGACAGAAGATGTAATCTTTTTTGTCAGGTCAGATTTATGTAAGAGCACAATGGAGAGGCGCTGGAATTTACGACAACTGATTGATTCCTTTAAGTCGGCAGGTGCACAGGTTTTTCTCCAGGAACCGGCCTGCCTAAAAGTCATCAAAGCAGGTCATACGTATTACCTCAATCAGGTCAAGGAAGCCGAGGCGGTGTTAGCAAAAATTACTACTCTATAAAGGTGTTAGGACGAATAAACTTTCAGAAATATAATGGTGGTCGACAAGGTGCTGATTAATTGATACTGTACTCGGGGGGGTCTAAGATTTATACATTTGAGGGTGAGGGTTCTTTAGACAGCTGCACCTACAGGTGGCTGCCCATCCAGCGGAAGCGGGTACGTGAGGGGGGCTTTCCCACATGGTACGGGGGTGGAGGGCAGGGAAGGGGGCGGTAGAGGGAGGGGGGGTGGTGAGGAGGGTAAAAAACAGAAAAGGACATGACAAGTCTAAGTGAGAGTAACTGGGCAGTTTTCAAACCAGAAATGAGCACGAACTCAAGTAAAGGGACAGATCGTATTGATTTAATATTTATTCAAAATGTGGCATTTTAGATGCCTAGCCTGGAATGTGTCCGGCTTGAATAATAAAAACAAAAGAAGCTTGGTCTATGAGGAATTGAAAATGTATGATCCACATTTGGTTATGTTAACAGAAAGGCATATATGTTTTAAGGATAAGAAACTTTTGGGCCAATTGGGATACGAAAGGGTGGTATGTACTACTTTAAATGCTTCTATTTGTGGAGTGGCAATTTTGAAGAAGCGACAATTACACGGGGAAGTGATTAAAACTGCTGCAGATAATGGGGGTCGATGGGCACTTGCGCAAATGCGGGTAGAAAATTGTAACTTTGTTTTTTGTGCCATTTACGGGCCGAATACGGATGAACCACGCATTTTTGATTGGTTGAATGTAGAATTACTTTCTTGGGAGGGAGAACTCATTCTGATGGAGGATTTTAATAGTTTGCTAAATTATGAACAGGATGTGACGAAGAGAGGGATATTCCGACGCATGCGTAAAACCAGGGCTGCAAATCTGGAATTAGCAAGGATACATAATGTGAAAGATGTATGGCGGAATCTCCATCCTGGTATACCTGGATACACCTACTATTCATCCCCCCATAAATTATGCTCACATATAGATCTGACGTGGGCATCAGATGAATTGATTGATACAGGACATATGGAGATCTTTCCAAGAATATCATCTGATCATAACCCTATACTTTTTACATTATGTATAGTCCAAAGGCCATTAGAACAGCGGCCTTTTACGTTCCCTAGATATTTACTAACAGATGTAGTATTTGTAGCAGGACTTAAGGAACATATAAAAGAATTTATTGAAATCAATATTAATACTGCTACTCTTTTATCAGTGTGGGATGCCTGCAAAGCCTCAATAAGGGGTCTAGCGCAACAATATGTATTTAAACAAAACGCATTGCATAAGAAAGAAACCACGGTGGCAACCGCTAATATTTTGCTAGTTGAAAAACAATTAGCTGATAATCTTAGGGCTGGTGGGCTGAGCATTCAAGACATTGCTCAATTAGAAACTAAACTTGTTACTTTTCGTTCAACTATTAAAAGCTCCCTCAGGGAGAAAAATAGTCGTAAAAAACTTAAATATAAACTTTCCCAATATGAATGCGGGGATAGAGTAGGGAAACTCCTGGCCTATAAAGTTGCTGACGATCGGGCAACGGCTTTAATTAAATCCATTAAAGGCCCCAATGATATTCTATACTCCTAACCTGCACAAATTATGGGACAATTTGTCTCATATTATGAAAACGTATACACTCCCGAGAGTAGGAGTACGGAAGATCAGATACAATCTTATATAAAAGAGAAACTACATGTAAGAGAATGTTTAGATCAGGAAAGTATTGACCAATTGGAGGCGAAGTATACACTAGCAGAGTTGCGTCTTGCTGTTTCCTCTCTTCCATCTAACAAGGCGGCAGGTGAGGATACACTTCCGATAGAATTATACAAAATTTGCGCGGATGAAATTTTGCCTCCTTTTTTGTTTAGTAATTAATTTAGTTGGTGTTACAGGGAAGGCCCCGGACTCCTGGAAAACAGCTAAAATTATGTTTTTTAAAGAAAAAAAATAAACCACCTATGGAATGCGGGTCTTATAGACCTATCTCTCTGATAAACGCTGACGCTAAAGCCTACTCCAAACTTTTAGCAATGCGAATGGCACCTCTCATGCTGCATTTGGTAAATGATGAACAGCATGGCTTTGTCGTAGGGAGGGATACTACCATCCATGTCAACATGGCCATCACTGCCTTCGACGTGGCTGCAACTAATCTCACTCCACTCGGTATGATACTTTTAGACGCAGAGAAGGCATTTGAACGAGTGGGGTGGGATTATTTGTGGGGGGGTCTTGAAGCAATTTGGCATTAAAGGGCGCTTCCTTAGAAGCATACAGGCATTATACAGAGACCCCAACGCTGAAATCAGCTATGCTGGGTCACTCTCATCAACTTTTGCGATCTTAAGGGGGACTCGGCAGGGGTGTCCGCTATCACCCCTGCTATTTGCTCTCTCTATGGAGCCATTTATTAATGCCTTGCAAGCTCAAGTTAAGATTGTACCGATGCAGCATGAAGACAAAATTCTTAAAATAACTGCATATGCGGACGATTTAGCCATTTATACCACTAATGTGGTGGATGCACTAGTAGGAATAACGGAAGAAGCTAATAACTTTGGAGCTACCTCCGGCTATAAATTAAAAATTAACAAAACACAGGTTATCATGAATTATCAAGCCAACTCTTTAGTGCAAGGACTTTGTAAGTCCGCAGTCTACTTAGGGGTAATGATCTCTTCCAAGATTACTGAAATAAATACATTAAATTATGATCCCTTATTAAAAGAGGCAACCATGTTGCTTAAAAAATGGCACAAGATCCCGCTTAACCTACTTGGTCGAATTAACTTGATCAAGATGAACATCTTGCCGAAATTTTTATTTTTTTTCCGCTCCATTCCTTTTCGGGTTAATAACTTATTTTTTTTAAAACTAGATGGAATCTTCAGCAGCTTTATCTGGGGCTAGAAGGAGGCTAGAAGGTCTATGTCTACATTAAAATTACCACTTGAAAGAGGGGTTCTGAATTTTCCTATCAGTTCATGCTTGGTACTAACTCAAAACAATTCTTGGCAAAAGTGCAAGACCCAAATTATTTTAAACGTGTAAAATTTAAGACTGCGAGAGATGCAGTACGTATTTGGAACCTGATTTTGAGTAATTGTGACACTTCCTTTTATCATACTGAGCTACCACTCTGGGACAATCCAGGGCTTCCTGATATTTTTAGTGATAAAACTGGGCGGGACTGGGCTAAGTATGGAATCAAGACGCTAGGAGACTTATATGGCACAGATGGTTTTCTACAATTTGCAACATTGAAAATTTTGTACAACTTGCCCGAAGTAATGATATACAAATATATTCAAATGAAGGATTATCTGATACGTAAGATGAATTTGAAACAAATTAATAGCTCAGATATCTGGACTTGCTTTTATTCTACTAAAAGGAAGTCACAAATTCGTCTGGGATACAAGTGTCTTGGTCAAAATAAACTGGATGACTGCCCTAGATTGGCGTTAGAATGGACTACTGATTTAGGATCTAATGTGACATCCCAGAATATTTCAGCCTCTTTAGTTAATATTAATAAAGTAGTTCACTCTTCTAGTCTGAAACTACAATTATATAGGACGGTTAGTCAACTTTATTATACTCCATTAAAAATATCTAAATGGTCACAAAACAATCCAGGTAGCGATCGCACTAAATGCCCCAAATGTGGTCTGGTGGCGGCAGACCTCATACATATGATTTATGCATGCCCATCATTAACCAAATACTTGTCAGAAATCGAAAATATTTTACTTCAAAAACAGTTGATTAATACTTCAATCACTGCACCTTTGGTATTACTATCTATATACTCTACGGGCATCACCAATAGGAATTGGTTAAGCATAGCTCTGGCCTGTGCCAGATTGGTGATAGCCAGGGCTTGGATTTCGCAGAACCCCCGTCACACGATCGAGTGGTGGAATCTCTTACATGAAATTTACACTATGGAGGGTGCACTGGTCAGGAGCAGAGGCTTAAAAGCAACTGTTAAGTTCGGAAAGATCTGGGACAACTTTTTGTACATTTTATACTGATATAGTTAACGGAACCTATGTGTTCAAGCTGGCGCTATTGATTTAGTATGGCTAAGAATTTCTATTTCTTTGTTCATTTGTCTTTTATTTCAGCATGTAGATCTGTACCTGTAATAACTGGAATTTTTCTTTTTGTATGTATACGAAAAATGCTGCTCTCCTTGACTTGCTTGTCAATAAAAAAAAATTAAAAAAAGAAACATATACACTGGATTTCATTTTCAACCCAGAACAACATCTCAACCTTATTTGGAGGCATTTGTAACTTTAAAACAAAGGGCCATTAAGACACAGTGCAATTTAGTGACAGGAACAAAATAATTCATGGAGTAGCAGAGGCCCCTTTTCACAGTCTGTAGTTTGTGAAGTATACTCAGTTTGAAAGCGACAGAACTCATTTCAATGTTTGCAATAAGCTGCATGCTATCCCTAATCCAACAAGCTGAATATTGTCAGCTGTTGTCATGCACCAGACCTAAAACCCACGAATAATTAATTTTCAGAAGAACCCAAACATAATTGACAACAGGAAGCTGGTAGTAGCGCCCCTTTCTTGAGCAACCCCCATGAAGAGGGTTAGGGAATGCAGTCAGAAGATGAAATTTGCATTATAATTTTAAATATATTGTGTGCAGGCGCATCTGTACATTGTGAGCAAAAGAAGCTGTGAATTTAACAACATGTTTGTAGAACGCAGAGTAAAACAAACAAATTAGTCACGATTAGTAGATCGCACTGTGCCTGCAATTACATAACAGGCTGAGTCATCCAAACAAGAAGCACTTCTGAAACAAACAAAAAAAATGTTTACCAACACTTAAAGTTTACTTGAGCTCCACCATCCAAACTAAAATGGAACACAAATGGGGCAGTGTAACCTCCCACGACATGCAATGACCTTGCTGGATAGCCCATCTAAAAAAAATGACAATCCATGAAAAAACGAATAAAAACCTATGGCAAGGGAGCTGGAACATAACCCACTTTCTCTCTCTCTCTGCACTTTTTGTTTGACTTTTTTTTTAAAGAATTGATGCTTTGAGGTTTTCCAGACAGCTACAACTGTAAGTTGAGTTTTAAAGGAATTCACAAATATTTTCTAGGACTGTGCTTAGAAAACCGTATAGCTTTCCAGACTTTCAGACTGTTAGTTTTATGAATCTCTAAAAAATGTGTAAAACTACACCCACACACAGGAGCAAAAATCTCCGACCATAGTTTCACACATTTGGTTTTGCATCGGACCTCATATGTCTTTCTTTGTAACCACCTCAAAATTACAATTTGTGTAATGATAGATGACTTTAAACCGATGAGTGAGGATATCTGCACCTTTTAATGAAGGATGACTATATCCTTTAACATGTACTTCAATAATACATATATTATTGGATGCACTGGTGCAGATGCATAATGCTGTCACACTACAATGCAGAAGTAATCAGAAGAGCCATTATCTACTCTACCATATTTTACAGTAGATTTTGTAATTTTTCTACTTCTTACCAAATGAATTAGCAATGAAAAAAGGTTCTCGTGCATGAGTACTTTCTTACTGTTTCCACAGAACTGCAGCCAACAAGGCAATGAATGCAACCGGGCAAGAAAATATCAATTTGGATACTCTTTATAAGGTAATTTTGTAACTTTGACTTCATGTTCAGGTCATTGCCTGCTTGTACGAAAGGGTGTTTGGTGTCCCAGTGATGTAGAGATTTGCTACAATTAATCTGTATAGCCTAAATTACGGGTAGAAGTGATCCAGTAAATTAAATGTGCATACACTGTACAGATGGTGTTCTAAAAGTAAGAACCATGGGACCAGGCATATCTGCTTGCTTCCACATACAGTATTTCTGTGGGCATCAAAGTGTAGAAAGGGGGGCTCCTGAAGAGGGAAACTTCAGTTCCCGTGTTAAACATCTTTAATAAAACACATTACAAACAATTTGGCTTCCATTCGTAAAGCTGTTTTAAATGCAATGTAGACTATTTGTTTCTATTTTATTGAACCCTATTCAACTGATCAACATTCTGTTCAAATTAAGGAAACGCGTACAAGGGAGAAGTCAAAGGAGATAAAACAGCACACTAATCTTACATGTGAACACCTCATTGCCCTACACACTGATGAAGGAGACATCTGATCATAACTGCTACAAACCTCTCCCTGCCCCAAATTGGTTTCAACTTGAAACTTTCTTGCTCAGATTTCTTCTAAAAAAAAAGCTTGAGCATTCTTCTCATGGAGAAATTTTTGCTTTTATTTTGGCTGGGTAGCTGGCCATGGATGTTGTATCCAAGAATAGCACTTCCTTCCTGATCTTCATGAGTTCCTGTTCCCTCTCCAAGGAGTCCAGGTCTCTGGATGATAAAACCTCATTGGCCTTCAGACCTTGACTACTATTTCAAGTCACCGCTTGAAACATTTTCTCTCCATATTCCATATATCGCACAATTCAGAAAACTTACTCTCTCTCCAGTTATTGATGTATGGCTTGGAGGTAAAAAAGAGCTACTACTTCATGTTGTGTCTTTTGCTGACATGTTGGCATGGACTGCTCCAGTCCGAATAACCTGCAGGTATGGGTAACTTCTCTCAAAATTCATGCAGGTTCAATCAGCCTAGGTAGCAATTCAAACAAATCCCCCTCCATACATATGCACAGCTGCATCCTCAGGCTGCCATCCCCTAATACTCACCAGAACCTAATCCTTTGTTTATGCAGCTTTAAATCTGCTCTTGTACCTTGTTCTGGCATTGCTTGTAAGCTGTCTTTGCATTCTTATCATGTATTTGTGTGTATTGTATTGTATTTATAATACATGCTATTGTTCTCTATACATTACTTAGGCACAAGCACCCCATAAATAAAATAAAATGAAAGAGGTAATCGAGCTGGATGAAACTTTAGTCTAATTTATTGTTTCTTTTGGATTTTAATGCAGTTGTAAAACACTTGCAAAACTAGTAATGGCCCAAGACTTACCATATCAAACAGAAATCTTTGGAGACATTGTGTGGCTCAATTACAACAAATAGATCTTCAAGTGAAGTCTATGATTTAGAGTAATAGTTTTGTTAATTATGTAGTTTCTGCGTCTTTTTTGAGATGTTTGATAGATGCCAAAATAACAAATCCAAGCCAAATACAGAAATAAAAATTGTACCTGAAATTAAATATAAGATTGGCACAGTTTGGTTGTGTTCAGACTCATCTGTGAGGTGCAGGTTGATCCTGTGTCCCATTGAGTTACTGGGCAAGGTCTGGGAATACCCATTGAAGGTTGAACACCACTGAGAATAACAAGTGGTGGAATGCTGAATTAATACCAGCCACTTTCCAGTTAGTTGTTTTTTTTACTTCAGACCGGAAGCACCCATATTCAATTTAGCCTTGAACCTGCTCCAGTAGGATTAGTTAGGAACCGCCAAGACACATCTCCTCTGAACAAGAGCACACGCAACCCCAGACAGTTTTGAGCCTTGTTGAACCTTATCATAAATAACACTATACTTAATCCTCACCCTAAACCTTGAACCCAAGCTTACATTTTAGCCTCTACCTCCCCCTAGTCCAGACCTATGCTAGCTGCTAACATTAAGCTAGCACTTGCTCAGTGCCTCACCCTAAAACTAAAACTAAGCCTAAGACCTGAACCTAAATTCAATACAAACATTTGATTTTTTAATACCAATTTATTTTGATACAAAAGACATGTATTCAGCCTAAAATGCTTTAAAATAGTAAGTACGTAGTAAGTACAGTATTCCAGCTCTAGATAATTGTGATGTGAGCTTTTTCATGTTATTTCTTACAAGTGAATTTCATTCTCTCGGTGAAGGAACGCCGCTGTGAGGTCTCTGTAGACTCACAGACTCCTGCACGAGTGCTGAGCAGCTATCAGAATAAGCATTAGCAAAGCCAAAAGGTCTCACCTTTGAGAGAGCTATTGGTTTAGTTTATTTTGGCTGTGTTTTACATTAATGAAGCGTTTGAAATCATAAATAGTCACCACTGGCTCTAACGGCTGCTCATACCGACCTGAGAGGGGCTATGAGTCATAGCATACCTTACCCACCTCCCACCCCTTTCGAGTGTCTGGTGGGCCTTGAATGAGTGCATCCTGAGAGAAATTGACAAGCACCAACCAGGAGGAGGACCCAGCACGGTAGTAACAGCGGCCCTCCCAAACAATCAAATGGGAAATCCAAGCGGCCCTAAGCCCACATTCATGGTCGAGAAACTGGTGCAGGAGGATGAAACAGCAAAACCTTTGCTAAGGACCTCCCTGGGTGGCTCCGCTGGGGTGACAGATGAAATGATGAATAAACTATCAAATTCTGACAGCCATGGAGGACCCGAGAGCTGCCCTGGAAGCACAAATTAACACAGTTGTCACTAACCTCAGCTTATTATGCAATGACCAACTGAAATTGAGTGATCGTTTCCAGCAGAAACCATATTGGAAGACTTGCTTCCTCACACTACAGATATTAGTAGTACAAAAAGGGGGTGGTGATGGACGGAGCATCTGAACCAATCAAACACTCACACCCAGTCAAAAGATCTGGGTTTAATCCATCACCGTTCTTTAGCCCACTCTGCCACCCCAGTTCAGACATGGCTATATGCAAATCAGTCTGACCCTGTGCCTCATGGGAACAGTCCAGCCCGAACTGCCAAGCCATGCCTTCCCTGGACCGGAAACAAGCTTTCGAGGACCGGTTTCTGGCATTACAGCCGTCTTCAGCCTGGCTTGCTTGAATCCAGTGGCAAAGTGAGCAAGGGACTCACGTCTGAGCATACCCTGCCACACTTATGGCGGCCAAAGCGGTACAAAAAGGGGGTGGTGATGGACGGAGCATCTGAACCAATCAAACACTCACACCCAGTCAAAAGATCTGGGTTTAATCCATCACCGTTCTTTAGCCCACTCTGCCACCCCAGTTCAGACATGGCTATATGCAAATCAGTCTGACCCTGTGCCTCATGGGAACAGTCCAGCCCGAACTGCCAAGCCATGCCTTCCCTGGACCGGAAACAAGCTTTCGAGGACCGGTTTCTGGCATTACAGCCGTCTTCTGCCCGGCTTGCTTGAATCCAGTGGCAAAGTGAGCAAGGGACTCACGTCTGAGCATACCCTGCCACACTTATGGCGGCCAAAGCGGTACAAAAAGGGGGTGGTGATGGACGGAGCATCTGAACCAATCAAACACTCACACCCAGTCAAAAGATCTGGGTTTAATCCATCACCGTTCTTTAGCCCACTCTGCCACCCCAGTTCAGACATGGCTATATGCAAATCAGTCTGACCCTGTGCCTCATGGGAACAGTCCAGCCCGAACTGCCAAGCCATGCCTTCCCTGGACCGGAAACAAGCTTTCGAGGACCGGTTTCTGGCATTACAGCCGTCTTCTGCCCGGCTTGCTTGAATCCAGTGGCAAAGTGAGCAAGGGACTCACGTCTGAGCATACCCTGCCACACTTATGGCGGCCAAAGCGGTACAAAAAGGGGGTGGTGATGGACGGAGCATCTGAACCAATCAAACACTCACACCCAGTCAAAAGATCTGGGTTTAATCCATCACCGTTCTTTAGCCCACTCTGCCACCCCAGTTCAGACATGGCTATATGCAAATCAGTCTGACCCTGTGCCTCATGGGAACAGTCCAGCCCGAACTGCCAAGCCATGCCTTCCCTGGACCGGAAACAAGCTTCCGAGGACCGGTTTCTATATAGCCAGTGTCTAACCCAGGGTGGTGTGGAGTGCAAAAAAACGATGGATTTAGGCCCAGATCTTTGTACTGGGGTGAATGTATGACATTGTTCTACATTCTGTCCATCAACTGTGTTTTTTTGCAATTTTCACCCCGATTGGGCTGGGTATGCTCAGACGTGAGTCCCAGGCTCTCCACACCACTGGAGTCAAGCTATCCAGGCTGAATGAAGGCTGATAGCCAGAAACCGGTCCTTGGATGCTTGATTCCGGTCTGGGAAAGACATGGCTTGGTAGTTCGGACTGGACTGTTCCCATGAGGCACAGGGTCAGAGCTGATTTGCATATAGCCAGTGTCTAACCCAGGGTAGTGTGGAGTACAAAAAAACGATGGATTTAGGCCCAGATTTTTGTACTCTGGTGAATGTATGACATTGTTCTACATTCTGTCCATCAACTGTGTTTTTTACAGATATTAGTAAGCAGTTGCACAACCTAAAGGACAACGTTTGTATGCTGGAGGAGTGAGCGGAGGATGCAGAAGATTGTGCTCGTTGTAACGATCTGCACATCATAGGCATGCCTGGAAACATAGATCATCAACAAAACAAAGTGCCAGTACTGCTCAATGGTTTAGAAAATGAATAGAACAAAGAGCAACAATTCTCTCCTTTCTATAGACCACTATTTCAGTCCAGAGTTGAATCTTCAATAATCTTTTATTAGTCTTTTTATTTTTGGAATTCTTTTAGTTTTTTTGGGATTTATATATAGTAAGCAAAGGATTTCAACATTTTCCTTTTGATCTATTCAAAGTTTCTATTATAAATACATAGGAGGGGAGACTCCTAATGCTAAAATCTATATGTGAATATGTACAAGTGCGTGATGAAAGAAATTAGAAAGTGGATGATAAGCGTGATGGTTTACTCAGGAACATACATCAACCTCAAGCAAGCGAACATTTACACGTGAGTGACAAAAGAAAAGAAAAGGAAGGACTGTGGATCGTGTGGAAATGGAATCCCTGCACTGATCCTAGTTGAATCTGGCAGGTGATAACCACAAGAATAGTAGTTAGAAGAATATCTTTTTATGAAACAATCGATTTCTAAGCCATCAAACAATTCATAAATCAGTGGTACCTGATCTGTTATGGATGACTTTCATGGAAGGAAACTGTGGGGAAAAGAGCAATACACTATAAGTGTCTAATAATGTGGACTCATGATTTTTTTAAAAAGAGGATGAGGGAGGAACAGAAGACATTGTACTTACTAAGTCTGTAGGTGTCAATGCACAAATGACCTCCGCGAGGGATTATATCATAATTAGGCAGTGTAAATTCTTTTAATTCTTTTGGCCTCTCCTAGCGTCTCTGAAATAAATCAAACAGAAGCCATATTTCAGTTAGAAGGCAGGCTCCAGGTCATATTGTCCAGAAAAAGTGACCTCGCCGCCACTCTGTAATCCGACATTACAAACTCGTGTCTCTTTGCTGAAATTAGTGGGTTACTTTTTAATTTGGACGAGGAGTCTCCCTATGGCGTTGCCTACACTCGGGAAAGCGCCGTAATGTTCTTCCGGGTCTCCGTTAACATAGATGGCTCAAATCCGACTTGCTACATAGAATTGTGGCTGCAAAAATATATGGTGCCCTGAGGAGTGTCTGCACATTACTCTATGAAATGCATTCATCGCAACAGGGCTAGGCATCGGCTCCCATGAGCAGACCCACAGCCTATTGTTGCTATACTATTGAATTATTATGACAGGGCCATCAAACTTCAAAAGCCAGCACTGAAAGTCCGGTTATAATTGAGAGCTCTAAAGGAATGACCTTTCCAGACTTCATGCTAGAAGTTCAGCATTGTTGAGCCTCTCTCCTGTTATAAAGCGATTGCGTGAACTAGACCTAAAATATGCCATGGTGTTTTCAGTCCACCTGTAGATAGTGACAGGAGAGTGGACTCACTTCTTCATGGAGCCAGAAGATACTTGGCTTTGGAGCCAGAAGATACTTGGCTTTGGGTTGAACATTGCCAGAAAGACACTGTCTGTGAGAATATTGAAGCCAACTGACCGCGGCGCCCTAAGATGCAATACCGTTGACCCAAACAGAGATAAGACCACACATTGCGGGCCCATTTGTCCTCCCGGGAGTAGATGCATTAAGGCCGGCAACTGGCAATCAAGATGGTAACTGCATTGAATGCAAAGGACACCTATCCTATAGAGAACAAGGCTGAAGAAACTCAGGAAGTGCCTGCAACATTGACAATTCCAAAATTTTACCAGTGGTGACACAGCAAACAGATACTATCCTTTACACTTAATGTTGTGATATTAGATGATATCATCATCATCAAAAAATCTTTATTTCGGCTAAATTGCCATAAAAGACAATGCACCACAGAAATACAATAAAACAGACAAATGCATTATTTAAAAAAAATTAATCAAAAGTCATAAAAACAATAGCCCAGTTCCTTAGTACATAACAACCTACAAGGGGCTATAGTTAATCCATTAAAAGATTGAAATGCTAAAAAGTAATTACATGTGATGATATTTAAAATTATGCAGTTAGTCTAGAAGCCTGGGTAGCAGACTTCTTCTCTTCCACCAGAAGGTTTCCAAGTATTTTGCTACCGCACACACTACCATGGTGGAGAGGTCAGTTTTAAGAACTCTATATGCCTGCATGCAGTGAGTAAAGCCTAAATTTCTGCAGGCCGGGACTATCCACTTCCTTATCGCCTGCCCATAAGTTCGACAGAAGAAGAGTATATGCAATTCAGTTTCTTGGTCGTAGTTACACCCAGGGCAGTGACTCAGCGGGGTGTCAGTCCACTTACTAGTGAAGGCGCGATTGGGAGACTTCCATACCTCCACTATAGGTACAATTTCCTAGTGTTAGATGGAAATATAAAATCTAGGAATCCCTCTAGTTTGTAGATATCCTTAGTCTTTAAGAAGGAGTCGGTCAAGGTACCTGACTGTATGCCCTGTCTCTTTGCCACAATTTTACTTTCCTGGTACAGTGAGAGTAACTGTTTCCTTGAAACCGTGGAGCAGGCGGTCGCAGGGTTAAGCCACAGGTTAGGTATTCCCAAGCGTATAAACTCATTTTTTATGTGCTGGAACCAGAGGATATTCCCTGCGATCGGATAGTTCACGATTTCTTGAAGCTCCGACCTATAACATTCCAACTCTGGGGTGGTCCAGACTCTCCGCCATAAAATTAGGGGCCTAACACCCAGATCTTCATCAAGTGGCCTCAATCCCAAATCGAGCCTCATTGGCAAAAGGGGGATACTAGGGGGGAGAGATAAAAGCTGCCTAATAAATTTGTTCTCCGTTACCACTGGCTCCTGATTGCACGTATGGCCCCATAGTTCACTACCATACATAACCGCCCCCCTAGCCTGCGCTCTATATATCTCTAGCGGGGGACCAATTGCCTTGATGGAAGATTTGTTTTTATTTATGAGGGCGATGACTCCTCCCGCCATTTGGGCGAGTTTGAGTTGCGATTTTGTCTGATGATGTTGCCAAGGCATATGCTCATTTAGAGTCACCCCCAAATATTCAAAGGTTCGGACCCTCTCCAGCCTATTTCCGCCAATGCAAGGGTTAGGGCGTGTTTTTAATGGGCGATTAAAAATCATATATTTGGTCTTGAGAGCATTAATCTCAAGACCATGGGTTCCACAAAATTCTTCAAAACCCTTGAGGACTCGTTGGATCCCCATTGGTGATTTAGACAGAAGCAGGGTGTCGTCGGCGAACATAATCGCCGGCACCCTGCTTCCGGCGAGTCTGGGGACATCGCCGTCCTGAACCTCATTTAAATGAGAGATTACCCCGTTGACATAAAGGCAAAACAGGGTCGGTGCAAGCACACAACCCTGTCTTACCCCCCTGTCAACTGGAATCTATGCGAAAGGGAACCATCCCCGCCACATCTAACCTGCGCATAGTTATTTGTATGAAGGCGGATGATCATATTAAGGAGGTGTTGTGGTACCCCCATATTGTACAGAACAGACCAAAGTTTGCTACGGGGTATGAGGTCAAATGCCACCCGTAGATCTACAAAAACGGTATAGAGGCTGCCACCCTCCATTTTTACCATTTTCCAGTGTAGAAGAGCCAAGCGGAAAATTTGGTCTATGGTGGAGACTTTCTTTCTGAACCCCGCTTGGTAAGGGCTCAGGACTGAGTGTTCAAGCATCCACTCCAGTAAGCGGTCGAGGATGAGCCTTGAGAAAACCTTTTGGGGGACATCTATAAGACTGATGGGCCTGTAGTTGGCTGGGAGCAGAGGAAAGCCCTTCTTAAAAATTGGTACAATCTCTGCCCCCAGCCAAGTAATAGGTACCTCTATCCCATCCAAAATTGAATTGAAGAGAACCTGTAAGTACGGAGTCCATACAGTTGGTTCATGCTTGAACAAGTCTCCGGGGAGCCTGTCCAAGCCCGGGGCTTTCTCCGCACCTAATTTATCAATTGCAACAGCAACCTCCTTTACTGTAAACTCGTTCTGAGACAGATCGAAGCCGGGGCCCCTCGGTAGGTTGCATATATCAACTGGCTGATCTGTGTTAGCCAGGGAATATAATGTGCGGAAGTGAGCCTCCCAAACACCAGGAGCAATATTAGCTTCTACTGCTGGTGTTGGATCCACAGAGCCGTTTTTGACAATCTGCCAGAATTTACGGGCGTCTCTAAAATTAAGAGCGCCCACCATTTCAGACCAATTATCATTATCCCACTCAGTCTTGGCAGCCTGTAGTTGATGTTTGTATTCTGTCCTTGTAGCCCTGATCAACACAGTGCCAGCCCTTTGCTTGATAGCCTCAAGGAGTTTGGCTTTGGCCTTTCTGCAGGCTGGGTTATACCATGAGGCTTTAGTTAATTTGCGGAGCTTTTTCTTTACTCGCGGGTTCAGCACATCTGCTATTGCATTGGTGAGCTGCAAATGGAGATCACCAAGTGCATTATGTTTCTCCACAGAAGGGCTTAGTAAAATTAGCTTTTCTACACTTTGAAGAACCGGTAAAATTATGGCATAGAGCCGGGAAACAGATGCTGGGTTCCCTATGACTTTTGCCCATCTTATTCTGCGTCTATCGCTAGATAGGATCGCACTATGGTCCGAGGGAGTATTGAGCTGCTGATTTTCAGTAATTATACCAGGGGACTGAAAGTACAGGATCAATGCATTGTGGTCACTTTCATCACATGGGATAACCTGGAAACTCCTTACCATAGCCCAGTTGCGGGTTTCCACAAAAATATAATCTATACGTGACTCAGACCCTAGTTTATTATAGGTGGGCTTCGGGGGAATATCCCCGCTAACCCGCCCATTACAGGCCCTTATTGAGTTATTGAGAGTCAGGGCCATGATTTGAGTAGCAAGCGGTGTCCAAGACTTAACCGGCAAACCCCCAACAGATGGTATATCCCATTGATCATGCTCCTCCAGTGTGGTACCTTCCAGGAAGGCTGGCAGTGGCTCAAATTGACAATTGAAGTCGCCCCCTGTCAGATATGGAGTACCTTGGGGGATGGAACCAAGGAAGGAGGATAGATCCTCAATAGTACCTGAGACACTGGACACACCCATTGGTCTTGAGTATACGTTAACTAGTATTAGTTTGGCTGCGTTAGGCCATTCCAGTACCACACTTCGGATATCCGCGGAATTGGTCTCCAATTTACTTGCGGAACATCCCAAGTGAGAACCCACCCAAATGAGTAGACCACCAGACGGGCGACCCTTCCCACCCCATTTAGCCTGGATAGCAAATGAGGCGAAACCTGTGCGATGGTGGTCTTCCCTGGCCCAGGTTTCCTGAAATAGACAGACATCTTGTGAGTCAATAAATGACCCCCAGTCTGGCAGGTCAAGTTTGTTCGATATTCCTGCCAGATTCCAGGAAACCAATGACAGGGAGCCTGGCTCCATGATTACTCTTGTTCTACAGTTCATAGGCCCGCTTACAGCCTGGAATAGTGGTGCCTACGTTGTTATTGGGCTACTGAGACCTTTCAGATGTATCATATCCTCGGTGTTAGTGTCGGGGGGGAACCCGTTGGACCTATATGGCTTTAAAGTTCATTAATCTCACCAGCTGGTTTGGGGAGTCAATCTACACCCTCCAGGTCATTTAAGGGATCAAACCTATTGTAGAGTGGTAGGGGGTGCAGTAACCTGTGGTGTGGGTTTGCTCCATGAAATCCTCTCTGGCCAAAATTTGGGAAAATATTTTGCCGTCCGCTGTTCATAGCCCCTGGGTAAAAGTATTCAAGGCCCAAGGATTGGATATCGCCCTCTCGGCCGAATCTAGGTTCCCTCCGAATATGTTCAACAGCCCAAGTGTCTCTAAAATTGACTAGGATGCAGTCCCCTTCAAGATCTTTAGGGTTGTTACCCACCCAGTGCACCCTTCTAACACCCAAAATCTCTGTTCTTGAGAGTGGAGGAAGGGTCCTATTCCTATCTAGCCAAAAGACCACCTTATTCTTTAGTTTCCTATGTGATTCCAAATTTCCTGCCCCCAGGGATCGCACCCCCACTAAAACTATTGTATAAGGTGCTGCCTCTGGGGGGAGGTTTAGGGTAGGAAGACGGTCTTTGATAATTTCCTTATTCTCTTGAGGTTGCCTATTTGGCCTTCTATCTGCCGGTAAGCTGCTAAATAGGGGCTGAGATGCACGTGCCGGGTCCATTGCCTTCCCACCCTGGCTAAGTATGATATGTATTTTAAGCTTGCAGATGATTAATCTGGTAGCCTGGTATAGCACACAAAGCAATTGACAATAACTAGATTCCAAATACAAGGACAGGGAAACATTAGGTTGTAATTAAGTCCACGAAGGGTTACATTAGATGCACATGATCAAGGGGAAAAAACATGAGAGAATCATGAGAGCAAAAACAACATAAGTTGGGTCACAGTTATATTGAGTAGTGCCATCACAAGATGATAGAGTAGGCGGCTGATGATCAGGGAACACAACATGGTCCATTACACATTTTTACCAACTGAGAGCATACTATGGAACACTGGCAGGCTATATCTACTTGTTACGTCACCGGCAAGCTATGCATACAAGCGGATAGGGCTTAGTGCGAGGCAGTTCCCTGGCATAACTAAGTTGGGCTTGCTGAAATGGGGCACATACGAGCAAAGTTTTAGGATGATTGGGTAGGTAGCAGTATAGAGTACCTCATACTAAGTCAGAGTGTGTAGACACCACCACCAGCATGCAAGTGCCACATTAGTAAAGTTTTACAGTTAAAGTTATATCAAATTTGTTTTGATGTTATGGGATTATTGGTTATTGCTGGGAATAAAATGTCACAACCGACCGGGCATTGGGGAAAGGGATACATCTCTAATGGAGAGTTACTAGTGTAGGTGTCAATAAGTGACCCACTCTGGGTCAAAGAAGCAACACCTGAAAGTGTAGTTGGAAGCGTCATTGAAGCATTCCGAAACTGACAGTTGGCCAACAAGATAAGATCATACTCGCCACATGAAATGTTAGGGGTATAGCCACAATGAACTGTATAATATACATGCATAATTGAAGCGTTGGGGTACATAACCTGAGTGTCTCCAGGAAACACACTTAACTGACTTTGAGGGAGGCAAACAAACAAAAATGTAGAGGTCAACTATTTGCTACTGGAGCACTGTAATGGTAGAAGTTTCACGGGAAGAAAGGCTATGGAGAGCATAGATAGGAGCCTGTTGGAGATGTATGCATCGAAGCAAGAGGCCTATGTAAGAAACCTATAGAGGGACAATAGGATGAGTCATTTGTACTATATAAATGAACCATAGGTAATGACGACCGACCTCAGTAAGCATCAGAAAAAACACAACAGGGTAAACTAGGACAGCGAGAAATAGTGTAACGTTTGCAAAATAATTTTATATGATAACCAGTGGGCCTCCCAGATTACATAACGGAAAGTACTTAAAGCACTAGCCACTGGTTAAAGAAGTCCAAACACCTAGACATTATCATTGACTTCATAAATATAAAAACAACCTTGTGAAATTGTTTAGAATTATGTCCAAGGGATTCATGGCTGGACTGGCCATAGCGGGCATCAGGCACTTTCACAGGATGCTAGAAGGGTGGGGGATGGTTTTCCAGTGTTGGGGCCAGTTTTGCAGCGGTGCTGCACTATCAGCCCCCGGTAACAAAGCAGCAGTTCTTCACACTTGCCCCCCCCGGGGGGCTGGTCTGACAAAATTACCAGGGCTGCTTTGGGATCCCCGTCTGGGCCTGAACGGATTCTCCCCAAAGTTTTTTTTTAATTGTTCAAATAAATGGTGAGCCCAGTGATTCAGTTGTGTGATCATGAATTGAAGTGAGTTTGTGAATGTGTGTCAGTATTGGCAATTCTGGTATTGTTAAGAGTTTTAAAAAAAACTTTATTTATCATTTTACCAATTATACCATCAATGACATGTCAAAAGCAGTTCCTGAATAATGTCTTCATGAACAACCGTGCGTTACAGTGTATAATATG
The DNA here is from genome assembly GCF_964261635.1 of Lissotriton helveticus. NCBI lineage: Eukaryota > Metazoa > Chordata > Amphibia > Caudata > Salamandridae > Lissotriton > Lissotriton helveticus. The sequence continues at coordinate 1,505,000,350 of NC_136059.1, read as the reverse complement.
ATACATCCGACCACCCGGACATGGCGGTGTTACGCTTTACTAATCCTTACCCCAGACATTTTATACTAGACATTCCTACATAGAGCATCACCCCAGAACATTCAACCATACTGTCATACAGAGATAGGTACCACTAACCTTTGCAGCTGGATACAGTGGGAACGATGGTGATGCTAATCAATCCCTTCCCCAAGATGGAAATACCCATGAGTAATATGTGACACTGCAAGGATAATACCACCAGTGGGGAAAGGGAAAAAAGGGACAAAAGAAACAATAAGGTCGCGGCTGTTAGGCATCAATAAGGGATGTTGTCAGATGCTGTGGACCTCACTCTCCTGCACTCCACCCCATAAGCCCTGTAAGTGAAGCACAAAACACACATGAGATCACTCTTCCCATGCATAGAACCCACAGAAAACCCTTATGTGTAGTGTACTCACTTAAATAACAGCTGTACTTCTCCCAAGGTAAAACGGGCACAAAAGAGAAAATATAAAGAAAAATAGATAACAAACAGTCTAGTCCACAGAAAATGAGGTACTTATCTGACTGAAGATAATCCTCTTAGTGTTGAAAGTCACACAAACCTTCTGGTTGCTTGTTTCTCCAGGTATATCAAATATAAATCACGCTGGACACTCCAAAGCATTTGTGCTTACCAATGCTTGTTGTGACAGGTCTTTATGCAACAAATAATGAAGCGCTCCCTAGCGCTTAATTCCGTTTTACTCCGCAGGCAAAAAATGTATGGCATTCAAGAAACCGGCGCTTCCGCGTTCTTCCTAGCGGAAAGCCGGTACATGTAGTTTACAAATATCCAGGGCGCTTCCTCAGGGCAAAGGGAGATGTATTCTCAGCAAGTAACCAGCGTGGCTCAAATGCTGCTATGCTGAATAAACAAAATAATTCTACCAGGTCTAGCGTATGAGATGCTACTCGGTAAAGGCGTTTCCTGTCTCTGGCGTCCTATGTAGAGCGCGACGAGAACACGCTTAATCCAGGAAGTAAGCAGACATGAAAGACTGGATGTGGATACCGCGGCGAGGCGTAAGAGACGCCAAACAGAAAAGCGGCTTTCAATTATCCAGTATGGGCAAGGCAGGAAGGCAGCCGTCCTCAAGCAGGCACTGCCAGAACTCCACAAAATAACAGGCAATACGATGCGGTCAGGTATTCACGTTCCCCTTCATGTCAGAAAGTTTTTGCGAGTGACAAGCCCCATGCTTAGCAAGGGTGGGGCTTAAGTACCCTAGTCAGGTGCTCTGACCAGCTCTCCCTCAGGATTATGGGAGACATAGTTCCATATCTACTTCCTTCATACAGAGTCTCATGTTCCTATTCTGTGTGCCTATCTCCGCCTAGCCATGACACATACACCCCAATAAATATAACATTTTAAACAGATTGACAGTGTGGGAGGGCGGGCTTGATAAACAGGCGAGGAGGCTGAATATACTGTTTGAGTATGGATGTTTTATTAACAGTCACAGGGATAGTGTCCAAAACAGAATGGCTTTCTTCCTGGTCTTCTTCTGTGTCTCCTCCTCCGGTAGCTCCTAGTGGGGAAGATGTTTCAGGCTCCTCTTCACTATGGATGGGGTCTCCCCGGACGCTCATAGAAAAGAAATAAAGGGAGCCGTCAGACACTCTGTTTTTGGGGGTTTACCAATCACTACACTGGGGAAAGTGAGGGAAAGAACCGATAGGTGTGCAACCGAGAACCAAAATATCATTCAGTTTTGGATGAGAAGGGGCGTAGAAAGCGTGTTTGATGGACAAAAGCAAAAGGAAGTGATATAGAGGAGTATTTACAAGGGGTGGTCTAGGTATCGGTATACTCGGTAAACATTGTGCTCCAAGATCAATTGTACACTTTTCCTGAATGCTCTTAGAGTCTTTACCAACAGCGGGGCAGTGCGGCATAAACAGTGCGGCATATAGTGAGGCTCGGGAAAAAGGGGTAAGTGCAAGAAAGTGACCCGTTCCCTTCCTTTCCCTCCCCTTAGTATTTCCTCCCACCCTTAACTCCCAAATCCCCCGGATGCGGTATCACTCACCGGCTCCTGCCGTAACTCTCCTGAGTTATGGCCGCTCACCAGCCACCTCTGGCGGACACCACCATTCCTCGGTCCACCGCTCCTCGGTGTCTTCGTCTCGTCGACCGACTTCAGATTCACCGGGCTCCTGGACTACCGTAGTGTCTTCTTCCAGTGTTCTTCGGTCCTCGGCGTTCTTGCTTGCTTCTCGTCCCTCCTCCTCCTCACGGGTCATCGACGACTGCTTCCTGTGTGTCCCCGTTTTCGTTTGTTCGTCTACTTCACTTCCGGTTGTATCTCCTCCTACTTCCGGGTGAAGGACGTGTTCTTGCTGTGGGAAAACATCACACCGGGAGTGAATCGGGTGGTTTGGCGTCTTTGCCTTCAAGTCTCAGAATGCATCGGATTGGAACTCCACGGACGGTTTGCATTCCAGACTCCTACAGGTACTATCGTGGCCTTCGTGTCCCTCGTGTCCCTCTTCCTCACATCCCCTTTCCCTTGCTGTATTTCTACTGGGGTTCTGGTGTTGGGGAAATCTCGATAAGTAGTCTATATTCCCTTGTTCAGTACCTTTCCTATGCTTTGTTTGAAATCTGTATGGTTGTAGCGATAGAAACCACCTTGAAACCCTTTCGTTGTTTCCCTTGTTTCGGGCTAGCCATTCCAAAGGGGCATGATCGGTGTACAAAGTGAACTCCCGTCCCTCCAAGTAGTACCTTAAGGTATCTATGGCCCACTTAATGGGCAAGGCCTCTTTTTCTATTGTGGCATCGTTTTTTTCTCTGGGGAAGAGCTTCCGACTTATATATAGAATAGGCCTTTCTCCTTGTGAGGTTTCCTGTGACAGAACGGCTCCTATTCCCTGATCTGAAGCATCCGTCTGAAGGACAAATGGCAAGGAATAATCTGGACTTATGAGAACGGTATCAGCCGTCAGGGAAGCTTTCAGGGATTCAAAGGCCTGTTGGACATCACTTGTAGGCTGTTTTAACCTTTCTTCGGTCTTAACAGATTTCTGAAGAAGGTCAGTCAAGGGGGCTGCAACGTGAGAGACTCGTGGTATAAACCTTCGATAATATCCGAGCAATCCTAAGAAAGCCCGAAGGTCTTTCTTGGTTTGTGGCAGGGGTATGTCGGAAATGGCTTTCAGCTTAGAGGATTGTGGTCTGATCAGCCCTTCCCCTAACAGATATCCAAGATATCTAACGGTTTGGGCTGCCAAACAGGTTTTTGCAGGGTTAATTTTTAACCCTTATGTTCCTAATGTTTTAATAACTTGAAATAGGTGGGACACATGTTGTTCCCAGGAGTCACTATAGATAATGATGTCATCTATATATGCACCCGCGTAGCTCTCATAAGGTTGTAATATTATGTTCATGGCTCTGTGAAAGGTGGCTGGAGCCCCATGCAACCCGAAAGGTAGCACCTTGAATTGGTACAAACCATCTGGAGTAGAGAATGCTGTTTTTTCTCGGTCTTGTTTTCTTAGTGGTATCTGCCAGTAGCCTTTGCATAAGTCTAAAGTACTAATGTACTTGGCTTGCCCTATTCTCTCAACCATTTTGTCAACCCTGGGCAGGGCATATGTGTCGAACGCGGATATCTTATTGACTTCTCTGAAATCTATGCAGAAGCGTACCGAGCCATCCGGCTTCGGCACGAGGACAATAGGCGAATTCCATACGCTAACAGAGGGTTCAATAATATCCATTTGAATCATTTCCCTATTTCTTCCTTAATAGTTGTCGTCGGGCCTCTGGGACACGATAGGGTCTAAGACGTACCTTTTTCCCATAAGGGTTTTTTATAGCATGTTCCAGCAGAGTAGTTCTACCAGGGGACGAGGAAAAGGTATGTTGTATTGGCTCTAGGGCCTTTTCTAATTCTTTTCTTAGCTCATGGGGTAATTCTGGGTCTAAGCATTGAGAGAGCAAAGGAAGGGTCACATATGTGGTGTTGACAGCCATCGGAATGGGCCCTTCCCATTTCTTTAATAGATTCACATAGTATAGTTGAGTAACGTGTCTAACGGGGTCTAATTCTATCCTGTAAGTTACTGGAGTAACCTTTTCCAGAATGGTATAGGGACCCAGCCACTGTCCCAACAACTTTTGATCAGAAGAGGCCATCATCAACAGTACCGGATCCCCTATGTCAAAGGTTCTCAACTTCGCCCTTTTGTCATATTGTTCTTTTTGTGCTATTTGGGCTTCTTCCAAATTGTTTCGTACAATAGACCTAATTTGTCCTAAGTGGGTATGTAAATTTGAGACATATTCAGTTACAGGACGGATATTGATGTGGTTCTGTCTCCCATGTCTCTTGTGCCATTTCTAGTAAGGTGCGAGGTTTGTGGCCATATAATAATTCAAAGGGGGAATATCCTGTACTCCTTTGTTCCTTGCACCTGATGGCAAACAGAGCGAGAGGTAAGATATCCTCCCATTTCCTGGATTCCAAAGCCAAGAGTTTTTTAAGGGTGTCTTTTATGGTGGAATTGTATATTTCTACCAGCCCGTCTGTCTGCGGGTGATAAGCAGCTGTCCTGATTTGTTTTATCCCTAACAGTTGGCAGACCTGTTTCATCAAGTGTGACATACAGGGTGTCCCTTGATCCGTAAGGATCTCTTTTGGGAAGCTTACTCTGGAGAATACCGTGATCATAGCTTTAGCAATGTTAGGGGCATTCGGTTTTCGCAATGGTAGTGCCTCCGGAAATCTAGTGGCATAATCAACCATAACCAAAACATAACGGCATCCGCTACGAGATGGTAATAAGGGCCCTATAATATCCATTCCTACCCTACTAAATGGTTCACTTATAATTGGGAGAGGTTGTAAAGGTGCCCTAGGGGGATGGTACCTACTGTTTCTCTGGCATACTGGGCATTCTTTGCAATATCTTTTTACTTGCTGGTAAATGCCAGGCCAATAAAACCTTTCTGTAATTTGTTTTTCCGTCTTTTCTTCTCCAAAATGTCCATCTAACAAGGGACTATGTGCTAAGTATAGAACCTTATCTCTAAAAGGACCGGGCACTATTAACTGAGGTTCTTGAGTGGAACTACCCTTCCTGTATAACAATCCTTTCTTCTTAAAAAAAATAGGGACATACATGGTGCGGGTCTTCTGTTTCTAAGGCCGTTTTCCAGGCTTCCTGTAACATCGGATCTTCTTGTTGGGCCGCATGGAAACTTCTGTCAGTTTCCCAGGGGTTCTCATCAGGTATTACTGGCATAACCACCTGCTTCTTTCCCTTTTCGGCTCTTCTTTGTTTCTTGCTTTTTCTGTCCTTTGAAGGGGGCCATTCCTTGTTTCTATCTTGTAAAAAAGGTGCAGTGGACCACCATTCTTCTTCCTCTTTGGAGCCTTCTTGTAACAACTGAGATAGTTTTGGATAGTCATTCCTGAGTATGGCCTGTTCTGGTAGTCGAGGTATGAGACCTACGGTTAGGGTAGTCCCGGGATCCTTTGCGTGTTGTATTTGAACGCGAGCGGTGGGATAGGGCTTGGTATCTCCGTGTACGCATTTTATGGCTATGGTTCCATCAGGTGGTCCCAAATGAGATCCCAATTCTTGAGGTCGTATCACACTATGGAGACATCCCGTATCTGCAAGAGCCGTCATGGGTTGTCCGTTGATGGCTACCGTACACCGGTATGGAGGGGATTTTTTTTCTGGTGGGGAACAGAAGTAATTACGTGTAACCCCAATCTCCATGGGCTCTTCCTTTTGTGGGCAGAACCTAGCGATATGTCCCATGCCCCCGCATTGAAAACACGGTGGTCCTGGAAGAGGAGTCCGGATCATTGTAGGTCCTGGAATGAGTGTAATCGGTTCTGGTTTTTTAGTAAAGGGGGTCGGGGATGGCATTGCATTCCATGGCCTCCTGATTTGTTGGTGGTCTCTTCTCTCCCTTTCTGGGTTTCTTGCGCGCGGTTATATGCACTGGTTATTTCCACTGCTGTTTCAAGTGTTAAGTGAGCCTGTTATCGTACCCATCTTTGAATGGGTGGATGTAAGGATGACAGGTATTGTTCCAAATAGATTTTGGCCATGATTCCGTCCTTGTCTGTGGTGGCTGGTTTTAACCACCGGTCGGCCATATCTTTCACTCTGAAATATAAGGCTGTAGGGGTTTCTTGGGGTCCTACCTTCATTTGATGTAATTTCAGCCTATAGATTTCATCGTCCACCCCCAGCCTTTCCATGATACACTTCTTTATGTCTGCATAGGGTGTAAATGTAATGTAAATGTACAGGAATTTATATAGCGCAAATCACCAAGCGGTTTCTAAGCGCTTGCTTAGGGAACCCGTCCTGGTATTCCCCTGTGAGATAACCCCGGCAGGGTATCCGCAAGGTGAAAGCCAGGCATCCCGCCGCGAGGGGCCGTTGTGGAGATTAAGCAAGCTATTGCCCAGAGTCGCAGAGTGTGAACCCGTGAATCGAGTAGGCACCGGAGCGAGAATTGTCGAGTCCATGGACATTTTAGGACTCACGACCCCGCCGAGCCGGGAATTGAACCCTGGTCCCGGGCTGACCTCTGCTTCCAGGTCTGCCTCCTCTAACCAGTGAGCCACACTTCTCCACTACTCCTTGAACAGTAGCAACCTGGTATGCTGACTGAAAATCGCCAGAGAGAAGGGGCCCCAAATATTGACCCCATTTATCAGGTGGCCATGAGGCAGCTGTCGCCATTCTTTCAAAATTGGTAAAGAAATAATCAGGATCTTCTCCACTAACATATCGCTGTAGAACCACTGAAGGTAGTGTGGTTTGTCCTCTCTGATGTCCTAACGCTTCAGTCAGTTTATTCATGGCCTCTCCATGTGTTTGAGTCTGGCCAGTAAGTACTTGCTGTAGCTTGGTTCTGTCTTCTTCGACCACCGTCAGGAATCACTCCATGACTTTTCCTAAATGTTCCTGGTTTTCTGCCATTTTAGCCATGGCCGCCTCCATTTTGCCTCTCAATCCCACTTCTGACACCACTTGTGGGAGGGCGGGCTTGATAAACAGGCGAGGAGGCTGAATATACTGTTTGAGTATGGACGTTTTATTAACAGTCACAGGGATAGTGTCCAAAACAGAATGGCTTTCTTCCTGGTCTTCTTCTGTGTCTCCTCCTCCGGTAGCTCCTAGTGGGGAAGATGTTTCAGGCTCCTCTTCACTATGGATGGTGTCTTCCCCGAGGCTCATAGAAAAGAAATAAAGGGAGCCGTCAGACACTCTGTTTTTGGGGGTTTACCAATCACCACACCGGGGAAAGTGAGGGAAAGAACCGATAGGAGGTGTGCAACCGAGAACCAAAATATCATTCAGTTTTGGATGAGAAGGGGCGTAGAAAGCGTGTTTGATAGACAAAAGCAAAAGGAAGTGATATAGAGGAGTATTTACAAGGGGTGCTCTAGGTATCGGTATACTCGGTAAACATTGTGCTCTGAGATCAATTATACACTTTTCCTGAATGCTCTTAGAGTCTTTACCAACAGCGGGGCAGCGCGGCATAAACAGTGCGGCATATAGTGAGGCTCGGGAAAAAGGGGTAAGTGCAAGAAAGTGACCCGTTCCCTTCCTTTCCCTCCCCTTAGTATTTCCTCCCACCCTTAACTCCCAAATCCCCCAGATGCGGTATCACTCACCTGCTCCTGCCGTAACTCTCCTGAGTTATGGCCGCTCACCAGCCACCTCCGGCGGACACCACCATTCCTCGGTCCACCACTCCTCGGTGTCTTCGTCTCCTCGAACGACTTCAGATTCACTGGGCTCCTGGACTCCTGTAGTGTCTTCCTCCAGTGTTCTTCGGTCCTCGGCGTTCTTGCTTGCTTCTCGTCCCTCCTCCTCCTCGCGGGCCATCGACTACTGCTTCCTGTGTGTCCCCGTTTTCGTTGGTTCGTCCACTTCACTTCCGGGTGTATCTCCTCCTACTTCCGGGTGAAGGACGTGTTCTCGCTGTGGGAAAACATCACACCGGGAGTGAATCGGGTGGTTTGGCGTCTTTGCCTTCGAGTCCCAGAATGCATCGGATTGGAACTCCACGGACTGTTTGCATTCCAGACTCCTACATGTACTATCGTGGCCTTCGTGTCCTTCTTCGTGGCCCTCATGTCCCTCTTCCTCACAGACAGCTAGCAGTTCAACCAACCCCAGTGGGCGCTACACCATCAGGGGTAGTAGATTGCAAAGTTTGTAAATATGTTTTCAGTGGTTCCCAGATATCCTTTGGGCGAGATCTAGGTGGAAGCAGTGTGTCATAGAGTTCACAAATTGCGTTGCAGTATGTGAGACTAGCAAACCAGGGAGGGACCTGTTGCCCCATCTCATAGCTAGCTCCCGTTTGGCTAAGAGCTAAGCAAGTGCTACAAATTTGCATAATTTGGGGGGCATATTCCGCACATACCCCAAGAGGGCAAGTTCGGGAGAGGGTTCAATGTCTAGCAAGACCATTTGGGAGAGCAGTGCAAAAACAGCCACCCAAAACTCCACAATCTTGGGACAAGTCCATGTCAGATGGGGAAAATCAGCCTGGGGGCTACCACATTTTCGATATTTATGGGGCCGGGATGATTCAATGGAGTGGAGTTTAGCCGGAGTCTTATATGCCCGACGGAGGAATTTAAAATGGAGAAGATTGTGTCTGCTGTTGAGAGAGACTTCGCGCGTTTGCGTGCAGCAAAAGGACCACTGGTCGTCAAGAATAGTGTGCCCCAAATCTCGTTCCCATGCCTCACAAATCTCAGTGTCATGACATGGGGCCAAGGCCATGCTCACCTTGTACAATCTGAAAATCAATTGGAGTCCATCAGAGTTGGCAATCAATAGGGACAGCGGAGCGAAAGATGGGGGTATTCCGATATTTTTGCAAGGAGTGCGCAGCATACTCTATTGAAGACAAACCTGTCCATAAAGGACAAAGTTGCACCCCGATCCTTTCTTGGGTTGTCAAACACATGACCATTGGGAAACAAATCTCCATATTTTGCCACAGCATGGGAGCGGAGCACACAGGTTACTAATTTCTCTTCAGTTACACCCAGCCATGTATTACCTGCAAAGGGGAGATTGGAGGAGTACAGGGAACCATCCCCAAGCACTCGCGATAGTTTGCGCCAAGCCCAGCTCTTAGTGGAAGCCGTCTGAATATCTTCAGGGTCACGGGGAACACCAGGGAGAAAAGCGCGTGAAGTGGAGTAGGATGTACCAGGACAGACTCAGGCCTACTGTAGGGAATTAGGGTATCTGGGTGATACCATGAGTGAGAGAAACTACTCTGAGCTACCAGGTCATACATTCGGAAGTCTGGGGCGCCCAGTCCACCCCTTTCATTTGGCAATGTCATGGTTCCCACCATATTCTGGCGTGTTCCCCCTCCCCCCCATGCAAGCCTAATGAGATGTGACCGAAGCGTTTAAATAAACTGTCCGGGCGGGGAATGGTAATGTTATGGAACAGGTAGAGCAACTTCGGAAGTACCACCATCTTCATGAGGGCAATCTTATCGGACATCGATAGAGGGAGGTTTAATCAACGTTCTACCTGTGCTTCCAGGTTGTGGATAGCGGTTCCATAGTTCAACCGCACCATTTGCTCTGCATCGATGTGAATCTGTATACCCAAATATCTGACTGAGTCATGGCACCATTTTATTGGGAATTCACACTCCCATTCCGTGGTGGCAGTCATTAACGGAAAGAGCTCAGATTTGTTCCCAACTGATGCCTAAGCCCGGGTAGCCCCCAAAGCGGACCGGACGAGGGGGTCTACATTCTCTTGCGGACGACGAACATATAGCGCAATATCATCCGCGTTAAGTGAGATAAGGAGTGGGCCATCTTAAACTGCAGCCCTCTATGTAGATGTTTCTCCTGTAAATGCCGAACCAGAGGGTCAAGAGCTAACATAAAAAGCAAAGGAGACAGCGGGCAACCCTGTGTAGTTCAATGAGTCAGCGAGAGCGGGGCTGAAATCGTTCCATTCAGCGGAGTCTAGCTGTGTGCCAAGCGTAAAGTAGTGTAGTGTGGTCTATGAAGCCCTTGGGGATGCCTAGTTTCCTCATCATGGCCCATATGAAAGGTCACTCTAAGGAATCAAAAGCCTTTTCGGCGTCCAGCAGGACTGCTGCAGCCGGAAGCTCTGGTGTCATGCGATGCAGCACCGCAAACCGAATGCGCAAGTTTAACGCCGTGGACCTATGTGGAACAAAGCCAGACTGCACCGGGGATATGATACGATCTAAAAGCAGGGCTAGCTGAAGTGCAATCATTTTGGCAAGGATCTTATAGACCAAATTCAAAAGCGAAAGAGGCCAGTAAGAGCTGCAATTCAACGGGTCTTTGCCCGGTTTAGGCGATAAGACAATAACCTCCTCACAGAGAGTGGGAGGTAACGATTTATTTTCCAGGGCCTCATTATAGGCCTCAAGGAGATGCAGTGCTTTATAGTGTTTGTAAGATATACCTGTGAAGCCGTCCAGACCCGGAGCAGTAGTACCATTGATGACACTAACTATCTCTTCCTTAGAAAAAGGTTCAGCGAGGAACTGCTGCTTATATGCTTCCAACCACACCATGGTATTGTTAGAGTTAATAAATATAAGGGCAGTACAACAAAAATAGAAGTCTCAAAGGAATCCGTAGCAAATAGATAAGTGACACGCAAAGGGAAAAACTGTTACACAACTATTCAAGGCACTGATGTGCGGGATGGGGGACAAAGTTCGGAATGTTTGTTATTAAAGCAACAAGTCTGTTTGATTACAACTTGCTTAAAACATAAACGTATAACGGATGAGGCAGAAAAGAATGGTTGCAGCAAGAACATGCAAAATGTCACGGTGTTACAGCTATATTATAAGAAAAGAAATCACACAAGTACAAGACATTTTACTGTAAAGTAATCTAAAAAATGGCTATAAAGATATGTTTAAAAAAAAAAACACAAGGAGTATACATGTATCCACGCATTGTCTCATTCATATTATCTGAATCATTGAAAAATGTTTTAATTCCTGGTAACAAAATTCATTCTCCCGAGTTGCGGATTGTAAACTTGTGATCAGTGAAATGAAGCCTACGTTTTGAAACCACCTTCAGTTAACATATTTCTTTACCCACAGGTCTTGTCAGTATTTCCAGTTATGAACAAGTAAGTACACATATTGTCACTGTGGTGTTTACGTCTCCTCATGTTTGCTGTCTGCATTTGGGATACATGTTTTCTAGGTTTTCACAGCCCAGCTCCGTATGGGGAGCATTGCAGACCATCTTCCGTCTTTATTTCACCAGTAAGAAAATAGAGTGGCGCTTATCAATTTTAATCCATACTGCTCTTTTCAGCCACGCCGACAGGGTATACCATAGCCACCGCCTTATGTTGATGGAGTCACCCTGCCAAATAATGTCATTTAGCTGAGAATTGCCTGAGAAAAAGTAACACTCTCAGAGACAGCCATTTTTTTGTGATGAATGCAGGAATCCATATTTGGTAAAAGAAAAAAAAGCAATCGAGCTCATTAGAAATGTCCCCACTTAGCTGACATGTTAAGATTCTGCAGACAGTGCCAGTACTGGGCAGGAGGTCTCGTGCTTACAGGTAAGAAAGCTACTACCAGATTCAATGAAATCCTCATTAGTTCAGACGTTCATTCAAAACTTCAGAAGGCATTTGGGGAGTACAATTTTACAGAAGGTAAATTAGGAAATAGACCAGTCAACTGTACAGATAAAAATTAAAACTCAGTAAATCAAGCACAGATTGAAAATAACTTGATGCCCAAACTCTTCAAACTTGAAAGCAACTCCTGTTTTGAAAAGTCAAATAAGTGAAGGATTAGTCGATTTGGTGGTAAATTTTCACCAAAGAAATATGTGGTTGAATAGATACAAACTCTAATGATCTTGAAAAAATAGCCACTGGATTCAAGCTATCCTGGCTGATGAGGGGTGAAACTCCGAAACCGTTCCTAGGATGCTTGTTTCCTGTCCAGGGAGGACCTGGCTTGGCAGTGCGGACTGGACTGTTCCCATGAGGCACAGGGTCAAGACTGATTTGCATATGGCCAGGTCTAAACTGTGTCTTTTGCGTCATCACCCTAAGTACGCCTGATATGCCCAGACGTGGGTTCCGGGCTAACTGTGGCACTGGATTCAAGCTAAGTCTTTTTTGAGGGCAGAAGGAAGAGCGGTAGGTGTGAAGCAACTGTAACTTGCAAAGCTCTGCTTTAGAATGCTGGGTAATGTAGTCCCCTTTGTCACCACGCAGTGGAATTGAGATCTGAATAGAAGGACACCTCAGCGTGTTAGTAAACAAAGTAGCATTGCACAGTAGCACACACTAGCAGTAAGGAGTAAGATAACAGTTTGAAAATCAATATCAAATGATTGTAATCAAATTGATTATGGAATATCAGTTGGGGAATTAATGCTGTTCTCCAACCGGTGGTAAGTGCTGTTTTCTAAAATTCGCACTGCTTCACAGTTATGGTGAAAAAACAAACATGGGAACACTTTCTTCTTCTCAAAAGACAGTCTTTTGTTATTCTTGGTAACAGTACAATTGTTTACTGGCTTGCCAGCATGTGTTGTGACAGAGTTGCATTCTCAAGACGCAAAATATATGCACTACTATATCATCCCAAACATATTGCATACTTGAGTGCATCATAAATTAGTACAACCTAAGGTTATTTACCATTCTGTACTTGTTATTTACTATTTTAGTATACCATCCAGTTTAAACAAACATCTCCATTATTTTTACAATTGACCCACTAATAGAGTTAACCATCAAAGTGTTAATTATTTAGGTACTCAGCATCAGCTTAAAGTTTTTAAGCCTTCAATATTTAATAGTACTATGAGCAAAAGAAACCATTTTGATCACCTTATTATCTTTAATTCTTTCAAACTTATTGATTAGCCAGGGAGTCTGTACATGATTTGAAATCACAGTGTATGCTCACCAGCCAATTTGGAATAGTGAATTGCAAGTGTCTTTTTGTAGTTTACTTTAATCTCTTGAAAGTGAAGTATAACAGAGTTAGAAAATGACTATTAATATCTGCCACTATTTCAACAAAAATAAATCCCCACCCCATAGATATCTGTCAGAAGAGTAACGCCTGTTTTCTTCATGATTTAAATACTTCCTGGTATTTAGGCACCAAAATGATCATGTGTTATATTGACCCAGAAACGGATCCCCCATCATGGTACAGCATGTCAAATGATTATCGCTATTGGGTGTTCTCTTGGGTCCAGACTAGCTCTTGACTAACCGTTTAAGATTAAAAACCATCTAAATTCCTACTGAAAAAATGCCTATCTTTTGAGGAATAGTGTTTTTATATAGATTTATCTTAGACTATGCTGCACAATTACAGAGTCATGCACAGTTCCTTTTCTCAACGAACACTTGCTTTCAGCTGTTTTCGAGCTTTGTATGCAGTGTTTGAGATGGCAGTTTTGATCTTCAGAAGCTCTTCTACTGCGCTCTCCAAGAGGCCTCATAGGTTTGCATGTCAAGTCATTTTGTTCCCTCTTGACTAGAAGGACTGGTTAGAAGTATAAACTGGCTAATTTTGAGGGGAAATTCAGGTATCCCTACCACAAACAGATTCTCCTTATTGACGAACATGGACAGCTGTGATTTTCTTGTCCCCTCCCCCCCCCAGCCAGGTACCCCACACAGCAAACCTTCCGGAGTATAGAGGTTGCAACTCAGAAAATAACTGAATAGGGGAAGACATTGTAGAAACTGTAGTGCAGAGTTATAAAAATCCTCAGAGTGAACTATTTTCTAGTTACCCAAAGGAAATGCCGACCACAGTAAGTGACAATGATTACACACTCCTCTTGTGGAATATAGCTGGGTACAATAATAAAAAGAATAACATTAAATGGTATAAGAATGGTCAAACTTGCATATTATATGCATTCAAGAAACATTGGAGGTGGGTCCCATTTATTTAAAGGCTATCGTTCATTTCAAACCCCAGCCCTTCCATCTAGAATGGGTAGAGCTAAGGGGGGGTATTTTAACATTTATAGCTAATACTATTTGTGAGAAGTTGGCCTGGCATATGCTGTCCACTATTCTAGTGGGCACCTTGCACCAGTCCAAACAACCCTTATTGATGGTAGATTTAAAGACAAACTATATAGAAAGCTACCCAAGAGGTAGCTGTGCAGAGCAGCCTTCAGTCTAAGTCTTCAAAGGAATGTAAAGCTGCTTGTGTTACCAGTTATAATCTCTTGAATGACCGAATGAAAGTACACCACACAAGGTATATATCAAATATATATGTATTTATTCTAAACACAACCCCTCTGGACTCTTTATGAGGTCAGATGTAAAAGAACAATACAAGGAAAGATTAGCAAAGTCTTGAAGGAATGTAAAGCAGCTTGTTTTACCAGTCTATAATCTCATGAACGACCAAATGAAAGGAGAACCACACCAGGTGTATATATATAAAATATATGTATTTATTCTAAACACATCCCTCTAGTCTCTTTATGAGGCTAAGGTACATAAAGTAAACTTATTTAGCACACAGTAAATTAGCACAATATGTGATTAGCCCTAGGGGCGTCACAAACAATATACTACGAAAGTGGTATAAGAACCATGATTGACATAGATACAAGGCCTAGAGCCTTTAGAACTGCTGGGGCCACCAGGAACCACCCAAGGTAGTGACACAGGGGACCCACGGGGGACACGTGCAGTGTCTAAACACAGCCTTGAATCACTATTAACTTCTATGGGGAAAGTCGCGGTTGGAAAATTACAAAGGAAGGACACTTAGAAGAGGACTTGGAGCAAACCCCTTTGGAACTAGGCAGTTCTAGAGTGAATACCCACGGGAGCACCGGAGTACTCGAGTTACCTCACCCAGGGAAGCCGGGTGCATAGGTGTCTTTTGGTGTCGGGTTTCGTCGTCATTTTCAATGGCGAGCTGCTGAAAAGTGCTGCAGGCGACCAAGTTCGAAAGTGTCCGGGTGGATTGAAAATCTGAAGAACCTGAAAGCAGAGGGGACAGAGTCTGGGTCACTAGCCAGTGACCAGGAAGGCAATGAGAAGATGCCAACCAATGTCGGGTGCTTTCAGGTGAAGACGGTGAAGCTTGACTCTTCAGCCACGAGGACCAGGTGGTGTCGAGGACGATCGTGAGCTGGATTCAAGCTGTCCCACGAAGGATGTCGAGTGCTGCGGTGTCCGTTTCCGGATTGGACCCAACAAGCCTTGGCAACAGCAACCCACGCAGAAAGGAAAGATTGGCTTCGGTGCAGACAAGCAAAGTCTGAGGGACTCACCATTTGAAGGGGAGTCAGGGCACTTCTCGGAGCAACCAGGAAAGCCCTAGAAACAGAAGAGTTACCTTCATGGGGATCCACCAGTCGACGGACCTGGGATCGCGAAGAAGCCTCAAGCGGAAATGCTAGAAGCAGGCCCACGGAACACTCGTGGAGTGAAGGCCCACAATCTTCGGTGCAAATGGTGCTCGGGGCTAGGACTACAAGGCCCAATGCACAACTTCGGAAAAGCTCTGGAAGTTGATGCACTAGCAAATGTGCACGGTGTCCAGGGGTTCCGGTTCCACGTCACTCATGATGGCTGCGGGTCTCAGCTTTGCTGGGATCTTGTGTCGGACTCGGAGAAGTCTGGAAGTCTGGGTCCTGTGTCACAAATCCGTTGGGGTCCGGCGGGAGCCTTGGAAATGCAAACCGGCAAAATGCTTCTTTGGTGCCTGTTTGAACAGGGGAGTCACTCCTTGACCTCAAGGGAGATTCTTCCATCTTCTCATCGGAATAGAATGTTGAAGTTCCAAGATATATGTTGCAGAGTTTTGTCCAGGGTAATCTAAAGTCCTAAGGACTGGGTTCCTATACTTATACTACGTTTAAAGGTTGGACTTACTCTAGGGTCCCACCTGGGTGGGGGTGGTTACACCCCTTTCCCTTTGTCCAGTTTCGCACCAGAGCAGGGGCTAAGTGCCCCTGCAACCGGTTTGAACCGGGATATGCACAGGGACACCAACACTGTCTGAAAAGCATTCTATGAATGCACCCACCCTGCCCCAATACACTAGAGCCTGTCTGGGAGGTGGTTAAACCTTCCTGTGACT
Source organism: Lissotriton helveticus (assembly GCF_964261635.1). Taxonomy (NCBI): domain Eukaryota; kingdom Metazoa; phylum Chordata; class Amphibia; order Caudata; family Salamandridae; genus Lissotriton; species Lissotriton helveticus. The sequence goes on along the minus strand of NC_136059.1, from coordinate 1,504,984,176 downwards.
GGAAACCTATTGTCCAGGCCTCGCCTGCCGGAGTTTTGCCCAGCAGTAGGAGGTAAGATTTGTGACTGTGGCTCCAGCATCCATCTTGTGATGCCAGAGCTCTTTAAAATTATTACCGGTTAAGTAACTATGAAACATGTCTTCTCCCTCTAGAAGGGTGAAATTCTACCCCGCCTCCAGGACTGGCAAGGGGGTAAGATTCCAAAGTGTTTGACACCAAACACGCCACGTTTCCATGCAGCCATTCCAAAGTTAGCCTTTACCGCGAGGTTATAATGCACTTAAGAGTATATGGTCTGGCTGCATCACAGAGCAGCTACAGAGAAGTGATTCCGAAAGCTGCGGAGGGGTCCTGCTCATGCACGGGCACCCTCTCACACAAAACCAAGCACTCTGCCTTCAGGATTGATAAGGCCTGCCATAGGAGTAACTTATAGGCTTATATGTGTCAGTGCTATAAGGTAATTATAGGTAGCCTATATCTCAGTAAGTGGGGCATGCACCACCTTACCCAAGCTGCACTAGCAGACCTGTGGTGCCATTTTGGAAGGCTTCCCAGGGGTGGCATAATACATGCTTCAGCTCCTGGTAGACCTCTGGGGTAACAATGCCCTTAGTACCTAAGGTACCATATACTAGGGACTCACAAGGGTAACCCAGTAACCAATCTGGAGAGTACCTAATGTACATACAATCAATTTAGAGAGGAAGCAGCTAGGCTGGGGTCCTGGTTAACAGGGACCCAGCCAGACTAAAGTAAAAAAACAGTGAAACACCAGTAAAAAGTGGGGTAACCATAGTAAGCAGATCCTGCTCTCCTTCACTATTATGTTAAAAACTGTGACTTTCTTGAACAAGTCTCCACACTTCCATATCTTAGTGGCAAAGGGCCATAATGGGGGGAACTTAATGATAATAAGCTATTATAACAATAACTTTGAGAATCCAGTCTTGTTGTATAGCTCCTATATATCCCTATATCGTGTTAAGTTAGCATAGGTACGTTTGAGATTTAAACGCCATTTTTCCTTTCTTGCAACTTCTGCACACGACCCTTATTTGTTGACTTAGCTTTCAACCTAGTAGTTTGCCGTGGTGAATGTGAGAATAATATGTTATTGCTCTGATATCTGCTTTGTTTAATAAAACATGTCTGCACGGAGAGTGCTGAAGTTTCAGGAGCAACACGATATGGAATTGTTATGAGGTCTGATCTCCACGCCTTCATAGTCATAACACAAGTGCAGCCTTTGCCAACTTGGGCTTGAGGCGGGATTGATATTGCTTTGCACGAGAATTGTTAACACACTTGATGCGGTGCACATGCAGAGAGAGCTGGTGTATGCTGATGTGATTCCTTCATGCTAGGACACTAAGGTATGGGCCCGCCCTAAAACAACCCAAAGAGACCTTCTTAGATAATAATATAATATATGTGTTAGGGAGGGTGAGATATAAGTGTTGTTAACTCTTATTCATTACAGCATGTTAACATGCTGTCTCCATTCGCTTTTTATGTCTTAGTAACTATGCTGATAATTTTGCTACTGATAATAAGTATACTTGTATTATCAAAGATACTGCGCCTGAGAAGACGGCATTAGTAAATAAACATTTCAAATGCACATGTGTCTTCTTTACTCCATGTTCTGGTTTGTAATGATAATATAACGAAAGAGTGTTCATGAGTCCCACGTACCCTGAGGTACTGTAAGTTCATGTTCTGGTTTGTCTAAACATTGGGTGTTTGATATGTCCAATGAGACACTGTAGCTAGCCCGGTAAGGGGTGAGTTGGTTGCTAAGGTAAGTTTTGGGACATCCTAATTTGCCGAGGTTCCACTCCTCTGTGCACAGTTCTGTGTGAGTACAGAAACCCTGCAACATGGCGCCCAACGGTTTCGGTGGTCTTATATCATGACACTCGAGTAGTTTATCGTTCAAGCCTTAACCCCTTCACATCCGTTTCCGGAAAACGGGGTGTTGGTGAAACCTACCTATTTTTTCAAATAGGTCTTTATTCAAGCTTGATTCTTACTTAAACGGTTTCTTTGAATTACTACCCAGTTGTGCTACAAAGTATTCTTTGTGTTTTCTTGTTTCCAATTCTGTAATGGCGGCAGCGGTGGCTATTGCGCAGCATAGTCGCGTAGCGGTACGCAACCATCTTCAGACGTACCAGGTCCCAGTTGATGGGATGGCTGTGATTTTCGTGGTAAGTGCAGATCCGGCGTTTCCTTACGAGTTGTTTTACTCTTGGGTTACGTTTCCGGCTGTGGACGCTAATTCTGGTTTGTACCACTCCTACACCGCCTCGGATGTCCCGGCTGAATATACGCCTTACAGGGCATTGGAAATACCTATTGATCATTGGCAGCATCGAGTTTGGTTTGATGGCGCCCTCCCCCACTCTTTGTCCCGTGCGAGGTTGGGTCCACTCTCAATTCCAGGTACTAATTGGCCTGCGTTGGGTGGCTTTACCCCGCACCCGAATCACGGGGCTTGCACCCTGGCAGAAATTCGCAGGCTGCATGTAGTTTCCATTTCCGTGATTCGTGCTTTAGTGCAATACATCGGTCGACATCTTCCTGGTGGTCCCCAGGGGGGTGCGGCCGCTCCCATGGAACGAGGCGGAATGCGTCTCAATCCAGTGATGGTAAATTCGGTTTTTGGTGCGCGTCCTGTTGACAACGATGACTTCCCATTCTGGCTAGCAGAGAAGTTTGATCAACTGGAGGCGGTTTTTCCGAATTCTACTCCTGCTGATAAACATAGAATGTTGACGATTACTCTACCGAAGGATATTACTCCTGAACTTGCTGACTGTGACAGCTGGGGAAAAACATTTGCGGCAGTTTATACAAGGTGCTTCGGCACCCCGTCTATGACTGCCCTGCCTGAAATCGTTAGACGTGTTCAGAATGATCACGGTCCAGAGGCAGCGGTTGAATTGGGTATGCGCCTGTGTGGTTCTTTTGAGATTGTAAGTGATCTCATTCTCTCCAATGTTAAAGGAGATGCAGTTAACTTTCAGGTGTCGAATGCTTTGGCTGCTCTGCCCGATGCCGACAAACCCCGCCAGTTAGCAAAGATTGTGGTGGCCGCTTATAAAACGATTGGCCGCACAAGTAGAGGTCTGAAATATTTTCCAGTGAAGGAGAAAAAACAACCACAGGGGCAATCTGCAGTGACAGATGCCCAGCCAAAGTCCAAGAAACAAAATTGGCCTAAAAAACAGACACAGGGGAAGCAGACAATGCAGACTCAGGGTACTTTTCCTGCAATACAAGCTCCTGCGCCATCCGAAAAAGTTTATGATTTGCGCGACCGCGCGATGATTAAATCACCTGATCGTTTTCAGGGTTCTGATCAACGCTCTCCTCGTTCCTTTCAGGACACATCGGCCCCGAAGACCGGTGGAGGAGGAGGGGGTGGACGTGGACGTGGTGGCCAACAAGGACGTGGTCAGTCCCGCCAGACGGACGGCGCAGTGAAGCAGGAGGATTCTACGCCTAGGCGTCCGCAGTTTGCGAAAAAGAAAGTCGCAGCCTTAACAGCGCATCGATATGCCACAGATAGTGAGAACGCGGCTTCGGAATCTGACGTGGGCTCTGACCTTGCTGGACAGCGCGGCGGAGATAACCATAGTCAGAGAGGCGCTGCGTCCACTACTGAGGGTGACAGCGACTGATGTCTACGTTGTGATAGAAACAGCGGATACGAGACTTGCTCCCCCTGAAAGACTATATGAAATTGTCCTGTTAATTGAAGGTGACATACAGCGTACCGTTAAAGGTGTATTTTGGGAGAATCTGTCTTCTACATATGATATTTTACTTTCGGAGGCTGACTGGCCCCCACCTTTTGTGCTCGCGGCGCCGCGAGGGGAGGAGGTAATCCTACCCAGTTTCGCGAACACTGTCTCGAAAGAGCATGCGCAGCATTTTGCAGAAGAGTGGGCTCGGGCTCTCGCGCCGGCTCTGTACCGTAACCAATGTGGTTGGGATAAATTGTCGCCTTGCCACGAAATTCCGTTGCGGTCTCAGCCGCAGCCTCAACCTCAATATCCCATTCGGCGTGAAGCAAAATCTTCCGTCGCGGAAATCCTTGAACAATTGGAATATCAGGGAGTTATTGAAACGTGTGTGTCACCGATGAATAATCCCCTTTTTACTGTGAATAAACCTGACGGATCATATCGTTTGGTTTTGGATTACCGGCATTTAAACTCGCATTGCCGTAACTGTGCTGTACAGAATACCCACGGCTCTGCCCTAGTGGATAGTCTCGTGCGTAAGCGTTTCAAGACAACGCTTGACATATCCAATGGTTTTTATGCCCACAGATTGGACAGCTTTAGCTCCCAATGGACCAGTTTTACAAGGGCTGGAGTCCAAAAGCAATTCCGGCGTCTTCCAATGGGCTACAAGAATAGTCCTGGTGTATTTACCGCTCGAATTGTCTCTATTCTGGAGGCACTCGACCCTGATGCTTTTTCGTATGTGGATGACATATATCTCACAGACGACGATATTTGGGAGCATCTGTGTCGTGTAAATTCTCTTGTTTGCAACTTCGCAGACATGGGTTACAAATTCAACTTTGCAAAATCGCACATTGCTGAACATACAGTGTTGTTTTTGGGCTATGAGCTCAACAATGAAGGTAGAGGTTTGGCTCCTCACTTCTTGGAGAAGTGCGCACAATTACGCGCTCCAACAACACTGAAAAAATTACAGTCTTTACTGGGCTTTTTGAATTTCGGCAGAACTTACATTCCGGAATATGCCCAGCGTATCAAGCCTTTGTATGCTTTGATACAACCAACTTTCTCAAAATCATGCTGGCTGCCTGAGCATTCAGCCATTTTGCAATCCTTGCAGGCTGATCTGCTCGCTTCTAAATATTTACTGACTCGTGATAACCACACCAACCTGGTAATAAGAATAATTCCTGGGACGGTGGGTTTCACATACCTCACTTTTAATGAAGGTGACACAGTACCTATCGCTTACAAGTCTCACTTGTACACTTCGGCTGAAATGCGGTTTCCCACTGTGGAAAAAGTTTTAACTGCTGTGCAGATGGCAATTCTGAAAGAACGTGCTCTGTCACAGGGGAAACGCATGCTAGTGGTAACACCCTGTCCTCATTTGGAGGCAGTCACGAAAGCGAGTGTACCAAATTCAAAAGCTTTGCACCCTCGGTGGATTCAGTGGGCTGCGTCATTGTCATCCTCGGATGTCATGTTTATTTTTGACGCTTCCTTACGGTCGCAGGAGTACTTGCAGTATGAATTCGTTCATCCTGCTCCTCTGGCGATGCGACCTTTGGAGGACTTCCATTGCATCATTTACACTGATGGGTCGGCGCAGGTTGCGCATGGCTCTAAACATGCCTACGTTTCCGCATGCGCCATTGTGGTCGGTGCTATGTTGAATGATGAGTTCATATCCAGGGAGGTACACACGTTGCCCCTGGGCGATTGCACCGCACAATTGGCAGAGCTTCGTGCTCTATTACTAGCTTTGGAGTACGCGGATCCAAGTGTTACTACTCTAATTGTAAGTGATTCTTACTACTGTGTCCAGTCTTACAATGAAAACTTGTTCTTTTGGATTCAAAATGACTTTCATGATTCCAAGGGTAGCACAATAAAACATAAAATGATCTGGGTTCGAGTGGCAGAGCTTAAGGCTATGTTGCCACTCGTTTATGTGATTCATACTCTCGGTCATCAGCGCGTGGGAGTTCACGCTGTTGGCAACTCGCTTGCTGATGAAGCGGCGAAATCAGCAGTATCTACATACTTAGTTGCAGCTGTTACTAGGTCTAAAACCAAGATTGATAGCGACATCTTGGCAGCGATTGCTGCCTCTGAGAAGGGAAGTAAACATCCTTCGGGATTCCCTTCGAAGTATAAATACCACTTAAGTCACGAAAAGGTTCCTTTTGTGACAATTCCTGATGTTGGGGAACGGCTGATTCCCAACTCGGATCGCAGAACAGACTTGATTACAGCGGCTCATGAAGGTGTGGCGTCTGCGCATGCGGGCGTCTCAGCCACTGTAACGCAACTACAACAACGTTTCTGGTGGCGGGGACTGTACAAACAGACGCGTGATTATGTCCTTCTTTGTGACATATGCCAGCAGATTAAACCTTCAACTGCTACGCGTCCGCCTCAGACTCAGTTGTACATTTCTAATAAACCACTAGGCTGTGTTTATTTAGATCACTGCGGTCCATTTTCATCTGATACTGCGTATAAATACATCTTAGTAGCAGTTGACTCATGCACACGCTTTGTGTGGGTATGGCCACATCGCAGCGCTGATTCCCGGACTGTCATCAGAGATTTGCGTATCTTTATAGGGATTTTTGCCTGTGGTACCTTCCATTCGGATCAGGGTCCGGCTTTCGCCTCTAAGGCGTATAAGGATGCCATGACTTCGATGGGGGTCCAAGTCAAGTTTTCGTCACCCTACAGACCTGAGGGTAATAGTGTAGTTGAACGAATGAACCGTGATTTAAAGCAATCTTTGACAGCCCGAGTTATAGGCACTGGCAGAAACTGGCTGGCTCACCTCTATGGCGTGCAGCGTGCTCTTAATAATCTCCCTAGAAGGTCTCTGGGTGGGCGGACCCCATACGAAATGCTCTTTGGCATCAAGATGTTCGTCCCTGACCTTGACGGTCTAGACTCGGTGGTTCGCGCCACTTCCTTTGACGCAGATGAACATTGCAATGTTTTACAGAATCTACAAAAGACGAGAGACACTCTTGCAAAGGAACATTTGCCCTCCACATCGGATGATGCGTTGCAGATCCCGGTAGTTGGCTGGCTACCCCAAGTTGGAGAACTGGTTCGAGAGAAGATCGACAACAAGAAAGAGTTTGGTCCCTCATATCGAGCTCCGGTCCCAGTGCTTGGAGTGAAGGGCACAAGAACAGTCATTTTACCACCACTTCCAGGTCGTAAGGAAAACAGGTTTATTTCTATTGACAATGTCAAGATACACAGAGTGGCCGATTCTTCTTAGCATGACACCTGCTGTTTCCTGTCCTTCCATTGTGAGAAATTCAATTATGCCCACTGCTTCTAATAATGAACCTGAGGTGGCCATCGAATTACCTGCTGTTTTCTGTCCATTATTGAATAATTTACCAGGAACTAACCTTGATGAGACAGACTATACATACCCCACTGATTTGTCCATGCCTGACCTGCAAGCTCGTTTAGCCACGGAATCCAGATTTTCATTTGACTCTGCTTCCCTTGCCTCGAAAAAACCCTCTAAAATTGCAGTATATGCTAGCCTGTTTAAAAAACATTTTTTGATACCTCCTTGGATATACATTTGGCTGGTACTTTTTTCTGTTTACCTTTTTATGTCAATTGGTTTTGTGTTTTATTTTTTTCGGATTATGAATGGACACTATGTCGAGGAGAGAACTTGCATTACTCATTTGAATGGAACTTTGGCCCCACTTTCCTCTTCACATTCTACACACAGATTAAAAAGAGACTTGACTTTGGTTAACATCACAGCGTGGCCTGTTCTGGATGGAATCGCGTGGGATGCAGTTCGTTTTCAGATTCATGGCCCAACGGAAGTCGTTAATGTCCCTAATGTACTAAGAGTTAATATGGGGGATGTGGTGAAACAAAACATTCGTTCTGATGATTGGGATGTAAATGCTGTGGAAAGTTTGTTTTCTGATTTGAAATATTATGCTGCTTTTGATGCTGAGGATTTATATTTAGAATCTGCTAATTATGGTGAATTGTTCTGTTACCAACATTATGGCAATCACTTCTTACACAAGACATCTTCCCGAAGGGATGTGGTTAATTTTACTCAGTGGGAACATTGCCCAGCACCAACACAAGGGAGTTCAGAAACGTTTCTTAAAAAGTATACTTATTTCACTGACTTTAATCAGTCCAATCCCGAGTCCTTTTATTTTAAATTTCACAAACAGCCACTGTCCAAGGTTCGACTTACAAATACAAAATTGTTATATTCAAAGGCCTTCCTGGATCAATTAGTTACTGGAGGGTATGAGTTATGGAAGGATACCATAGACCTTAAATCAGTTTGGGGCTCAAGGGCCTGGCAGGTACAAGGCACTGAGGCTTTGCACCGTGCATGTCTCATCCCAAATCATATGTGGTTTTTAAATGAAACCATTTCCCAGACCACATGCTTTGGATTGGCTACATCTAAAAGGTTAAACACCCCGTCTTTCCCGGAGTTGGAGGAATATGAGAATTGGAGTAATTTTACTAAATTGTCCATTAGAGATATACAGGCTCTGCTTCTGAATTCCTCCTTTAACATTTCCAGTATGAATCCCAAGGGTTGGCTGCTTTGGCACCGTAGTGCTGATTCTTGCCAAAAGAGATTTTTAAATATAACTGACGGTTTTAAGGCTGTTAGATCTGATCCCCGTTTTGATTTGAGTCATACTGTCACCTCTTACTCTGTTGGCAAGTTGTGTCAAGCTTGGCTGAAACATTCAACTTTACCTGCGGTTAAGTATCACCTTTCCAAACTGAATGCAGACGTGGATTTGAATGATTTCATTAAGGGCCCTGCTAGTGGCAGGTCGAAACGTTGGTTATATGGTGTTTACAATGAAATTTGGAAACTCTCACAGATTGAGGCTGCTTCACGCCTTAGGGCTATTGATCAGGCAAATCTTGAGAAAGTTCTTGCAGTTGTTGACAATAGCATTAACGTGCTTGCCTCTAGAATTTACACATTAGATAATATTGTGTCGTCTGTTGTTGATATTGTACATGATGAAGTATCTGTATTATACCATGGTCAGAATCAATTACGTTCGATCATGCAGTTTGCATGGACACTTCAGACTCTGAAAATGGGTAAAGTTCCCTGGGGATACATGAATGTTTCTTCTTTATTTGCACCGTTTAATTTGACAGACAAACAACGCTTGCTTTCAATGCGTGATGCTTCCTTTTCTATGCTCCATATTGAAAGGTTGGAATCTTTACCTTTTTCTGTGGCAGAGACCACTGCTGCTACGTGGCTTATCCACGGTTTAATAACGCTGCCTTTTGCTTTATATAAGTTTTCAAATTGTATGAAGTATGTGCCGATAGGTCGTTTTGAACCCTTAGGTAGCGGTTTTCTTCATGAAGTCTGGTCACTCCCATACACATACAGATGTTTCAAGGATGAACAAGAGGTTTATCTAACAGGGGATGAGTGTACTGAGACGCCAGATCATTCTTTAATGTGCAGACACATACAGTTACACGGTTCATGTAACAAGGACCGACCGAATATGGCTTGCGTTTTACAGGGCACGCCAGTTCCTGCTATCATCCCCACGTTTAAATTGTTAGAGAATGGTAGTTATTTAATGCTCAATAATGAAAACTGCTGTGGTTTAATTAAAGGTATAGCTTTCATAGTAACGGTTAGTGAGCGAGTTATTTGCTGCAGAAATGTTCTTTATCCTCCCACACGTGAACATAGGGAGTCTTCCATTTGGCCACAGATACCGACCTTGGGAGCAGAATTCAGCGGCATGGCTAGAATAAGAGCTCTATTGTCCCAGAAAGAGGTGGCCTTGAGCTCGGCCCGTGAAACTTTCGTGCTTCACATTGCTAACACCCGTACGGAGGTTCAGGCTCTTTTAAACACTGATTTGCCTTTGCATTTCGGAGCCATGGTCCGTTCTATCTTTAACGCATCCTCCACAACGGGCCTAGCACATTTTTTTAAAGTTGTTAGCGGTGGTCTCGTGACTTCCTTTGAGAAGATTTTTGGAGTCATCCCTGCCTTCTTCCATTCTATTTTTTCTTCCTTATTTGGAGGGTTCCCGTTTTTGCTTGCATTAGCGGCTGGCGCATTGGTGGTTTTCTGCCTTTTTAAATATGGATGCCCTTCCTGTGCAAGACCACGCACAGCTACTACTGACGCGGTTTCGCAACCGCATGCTTGATTACTATGGCACACTGCCGTTAGCGACTCTAAGCACGGCGTTTGGATTATCTTTTCGGTTCTCCTATTTCACCTGTGTCCAGCCTGTATTTCGCTGCCTGACCTGTGATTTCCTTTGGGCCATTGATTTGTGTCTCTGCGGACCAATATCTGCTGACGTCGATTTTGATCAACTGATGAGTCCTATCATTGCTCACGAGTTGGTTTGTTCTGACGAAAGGATTATGGCCTTGGCGGTGGCACATGGACTAATGGGTCCCTGGGATGTGTTGTCGGCAGCGCAAAGTTTCTTGGAACGAAGTTTTCTTGAAAACCCACCGAGCTGTCCTCTGATGGTTATAGAGGATCCGGTGCTGGAAGATCACGTATGTTCCTTTCATCTTTTAAATTGGATGGCTGAACTGTTTTCGGATGAGGACAGTGACTTTCTCCTGGAGGCTGTTGCAGCTTACTTTTCATATACAGTCTTATCATAGACACTGCCTCAAATTGGCATGCTGATTGATGGCATTTCCTTGATTTTCTTGACTTTTGGTCGAGACATTTTATTTTTTGCTTGCCTATTGGCTTGAGCCACAGTATACTTGTGGGCTATTTTTTAGCATTAGTTTTTATAAATTGAATTTTTATTCATGCTCGTTTATAATTGGATTCTGCTCTCATGTGATGGCACTTCTGTTATCTTATTTAGTCCGTTCTCGGATCATGGGGGGGTGTTGTATAGCTCCTATATATCCCTATATCGTGTTAAGTTAGCATAGGTACGTTTGAGATTTAAACGCCATTTTTCCTTTCTTGCAACTTCTGCACACGACCCTTATTTGTTGACTTAGCTTTCAACCTAGTAGTTTGCCGTGGTGAATGTGAGAATAATATGTTATTGCTCTGATATCTGCTTTGTTTAATAAAACATGTCTGCACGGAGAGTGCTGAAGTTTCAGGAGCAACACGATATGGAATTGTTATGAGGTCTGATCTCCACGCCTTCATAGTCATAACACAAGTGCAGCCTTTGCCAACTTGGGCTTGAGGCGGGATTGATATTGCTTTGCACGAGAATTGTTAACACACTTGATGCGGTGCACATGCAGAGAGAGCTGGTGTATGCTGATGTGATTCCTTCATGCTAGGACACTAAGGTATGGGCCCGCCCTAAAACAACCCAAAGAGACCTTCTTAGATAATAATATAATATATGTGTTAGGGAGGGTGAGATATAAGTGTTGTTAACTCTTATTCATTACAGCATGTTAACATGCTGTCTCCATTCGCTTTTTATGTCTTAGTAACTATGCTGATAATTTTGCTACTGATAATAAGTATACTTGTATTATCAAAGATACTGCGCCTGAGAAGACGGCATTAGTAAATAAACATTTCAAATGCACATGTGTCTTCTTTACTCCATGTTCTGGTTTGTAATGATAATATAACGAAAGAGTGTTCATGAGTCCCACGTACCCTGAGGTACTGTAAGTTCATGTTCTGGTTTGTCTAAACATTGGGTGTTTGATATGTCCAATGAGACACTGTAGCTAGCCCGGTAAGGGGTGAGTTGGTTGCTAAGGTAAGTTTTGGGACATCCTAATTTGCCGAGGTTCCACTCCTCTGTGCACAGTTCTGTGTGAGTACAGAAACCCTGCAACAGTCTCAGTGGTAGAATACCGAGGGAGGACAATGGAGTATTGAATTTATCACCAACCTAAACCGTTACAACTTATTTGGGTGGGTGACTTTAATGTAAATAGATGTCAGAGAGCTGATACCCGGTTATGTGGGGAAACAGATCATAATGGGGATTTATTCAGCCATTTTAGCCACACAACTTATGGAAATGCTCTAAACAATTTATTGATGTCTTGGCAGCTAGAAATTAGAAATGAAATAAACCTAATCACTGGACAAATGGATCCCACTTTTTATACGACGGGGTCCTGTCGACTATTGACTATATATTCACCTCTGATGATTTTCGAAGTAATCCTAATATGGCAAAGGTTAAGATGACAGAGCTTAGTGTTCATGCTCTAATTGTATATACTTTCCCATGGAGAGTTTCTAAGAAAATGTGTGCTACATTTGCCCCAAAACCTATCCTTGAGAATGAATAATGGATATATTTTAAGATGGGTGAAAGTTGAGGTAAATACTCTACTCACCATAACCACTAACTATAGCAATGTTTTCTTATGTTTAGACCCTCAGACTAAAGACCAACAGATAATCAAAGCATTCGGAAAGATCTTAGACAGCACAAGACTTCAGTTAACTCCCCCAGCGTCCCAAAAAAACACCCTTCAAACCGATGGTTTGAGAAGTATTGTTCTCAAGCTTCAACTAATCTTTGTAAGGCATTAAAAATGAAGCCTAGAAATAAAGATCTTATTAGAAACCTCAGGGCTGTATATTAAACAGCTAGGGAAAAAAGAAAGAAGCAGCAAAGAGCAGACGCTTGGGAGAAGCTAAGACAAGCTTCAAACAGCAGTGACAGTAAAGCATTCTGGAAAGTGATGACTTCCCCCTTCTTACAGGAGGAGGGTGGGCCATCATTGGACCTACATGTAGATGAGGAAACATGGATAAGCGCCTTTCAGAATATCTTTCAAAACAGAGAAAACATTAACTTGGATGCTGCAGATGTAGTCAAAAGTGATACTTCCCTTTTGGCATTTAAATTTGAAGAAATCAAGCTTGCCCTCTCACAGTCTTCTACTCTGAAGGCTGCTGGCCCAGATGTGGTCTCGGTGGATATTTTCCTTGCAAATAAACCACTGTGGGCACCCCTGCTGACCATAGTTTTTATGCTATAATTAAATTAGGCCTATTGTCTTCCTGTAAGCAATCATTATTAATCCTGGTCTATAAGAAGGGGATGGATCAAACCCAGCTAATTATCGCCCTGTCGCCCTAATTGATAGTTCTGCAAAACTAATGGACAGACTATTACCTAATAAACTGGAAGAATGGGTGGCGGAAAACATCATCCTCGCTGAAGTGCAATATGGCTTTAGGAAGGGTAGCGGGATGCTGGGTCAGTGTCTTAACTTACCTCTAGTAGCAGCTAAATATTCCGTAGAAAAGAAAGGCCAACTTTACATGGCCTTCATGGATCTATCAGCGGCTTTTAACTGCGTGGCCCACAGTAAATTGTGGTCCATCATGGAGGCTATGGGAGTGGACACAGCAATAATTACATTTATAGGACATTTATATGCAGAGGCAGCGGCGATGGTCCGCTATGGGAAGCAAGGGGAATGCCAAGCCCTTTAAAATCAAAAAAGGTGTAAGACAGGTTTGCGTTCTTGGCCCTTTCCTATTTTCACTGTACACCAATCAGTTAAATTAGGTTTTGATTGAAAAATGTAAAGACATCCCTTTTGCTTCTTCGGCACCTCTTTCCATTCTGCTATACGCAGATGATGCGGTACTGTTGGCCAGAACTCCGATGACCCTACGCAATATCATAGCAAATTATTCAGCCTTTATGGCGGATTTCGGTCTATATGTTAACAAAACAAAGTCCTTTGTCATAGCGGTGGGTGGTGATAATAAAAGAACAATGAGGGTCCACATAGATGGAAGAAACATTGTACGTTTTCAGGTGTTCTCTTTGACTCCAAATTAGAATAGAAAGAGATGGTGTTAAATAGAGCGAATCACATGTCTAAAAGTATAAACGCAGTTTTTACGTTTGCAAAAAATCTAGGCAATTAACCAATGCAGGATATGGTTAAAATGTATCTAGCAGAAAACATTTCTGTAGCTACATATGGGGCAGCAATTTGGGGTACAGCACAAGTCGAGCTTTTACAAAGCATAGAAGATAAGTTTGCCAAAAGGCTATTGTCCATCCCTGGTTGGTATGTGTTCCAACTTAATTGCTCTTAAAGAAATAGGTTTGCCCTACATTAGTGATACCATCAAAATGACCCCATTATTACTATGCCTATTGACATGGAAAAGAAAACGAGTTCAACTAAATCAGTTTATTATAAAAGTTATCATGAAGCTTCATCATGCCTTAATTATTCCCTGGCTACTTTATGTTAGACTCTCATCTCTCTGGGTTTGGAGGTTGTGAACCCTACCCTCAATCTAGACTGAAAGAACTTTTTATAGCCAAAAGTACACAAGACAGATGGGAAAGTAATAAAGTAAAATGTACAGTAATGACATAGCATGCCCTGCCCTCTGTGTGGTTTGGGCCTTCCTCCTAGCTTTCCCTTGTAGAGAACTCACAGCACTGATACATATTGATAAGATTTTGTTTAAATTATATCCCTCTAATGCTGGGATATCCTTCACATGCATACTCATTAAACTATATTTCTAGATGTCTTTGTGATGCCACATCAAAACAAAAAATCTATTTCACACATTTTATTTTTTTGCTCTCTATATGAGGCAGAGAGGAAATCATTTATTGGTCCATTACTGCGAAAATTTAGTCTGCAAAGCCCTACTATAGGACTTTCAGTCCTCCAACAACTAGAAACTCCATCTGTATGTTTTATGACCGTGTTATTTTTAAGGCTGCTGTTAAACCAGTTGGGCTGCCACTCTAACAATAGGTTAACGAGGTGCACATATAGTTAACTAACAGCTTACGTGCTAGGTGAACTGATGGTTGGATGTGGTTACCTATATACAGCATTTATATAGCACATATTTCTTATATATAATGACAAATATAGGCTACCTATTTTAAGTGCAAGACATTAAATTATATGTACTTTTATGCTTTCTTAATGCAAAATAAAGTTATTGATTGATTGATTAATTGATTAATTGATTGAGTGATTGATTGACTGGCAGGTACTAGCTCTGTTCATTAAATTACTGGAAAGGTGGAATCATGCAATCAGCCATCCTGTTTGAGCCCAGCAGTGAGCTGAACACCCCACTGTTTCTCTGACCATGGAAACCTCATTCCATTCATGGAAGCCATATTCAGTCAAGAGGGAATTCCAACTAACAGCAACGTTTTTCAACAGACTTAAAGAGGTTCATGCTCTTGTTTGACAGCATGCCATTTTATAGGTACATCAATATTTTAGATTGGTGGGATTTCCTGTCCCATCAACTTACAAATAGTAAACTTTTCTACCTGTTGCATTTACACACTTTTGTGTGGGTCTCTTGAAATCAAATGTGACATGCCAGAATACCCATCCTGCACATCTTCTCCATCCAAGATGGCTACCAAGTTGCTATTTTGAAAAAGATCCTAGTCCTTCCTGTTTCCCCCGTGAAACGACCTGAGCTCGAGTGGCAGAGGGTGATGAGGCCAATCTGAGCGTGAGCTCCATTGCTTAATGTGCATGTAGGGATGAGCTGGATGCAAACAGTTATTGTAAACTGCCTCTTGTGACGTATTGTTCTCTGTGATCAATGACACAGATCTTTAATGCTTTTTACAGGTAACCAGTTAACATAGGAAAGTAACAGTTAACATAGAAAAGCAAGTCTTTCTTACAACACCAATGGTTATTTTGAAATCAGTTTGCAAAACACACAGTCCAGTTTATTTATTTAGGCATTTTTAACTCAATTACCAGTTCATTATGCAGAAAAGCAGTCAACACTAAAAACAAAGATCGGTAAAAATCATGTAAGGAGGCAAGACCAGTTTGATACTTGCAGGTTGAAGAGAGGGAGACTGTGGGGAGGAAAAAGAAAGGAAACAGCAATCAAGGTTTCTATGATGCAGTAGGATTCTGGTGGGCTCCTTACAACAAGTACTCTAAAGAAATATGTCCTCAGGCTTTTATAGAGGCCATGGTGAAGGAAAAATATCTGATTCCTTTAGGTAGTGTGTTGAGCAATCTACAGACAATGCACAAGAATTCTTGTTTTGCAGTTTGGAGCTTAAAGCTCATGGCGCCTCAGGAATTGGGTGGGACAACTTTTCTTGGCCTTGACCTGCTTGCAGGAGTTAGTTTCTCATGTAGGTCAATTACCTTAACACAGTTTAATGGGTTCTTGAATGCCTTAAAGCAGATTCTAGCGCAGTCTCTTTAGCAGTGTGTGATTTGATATTTCTCGGCTCCCTCTACTGTTTTAGACGGCTAGCTTTGTCCTAGACAAGTCTTCTGCAAATGTGATGCCTCAGTCTAGGTGTGATATATTTGTTGCTCGAATCACATGACAGAATTCTTCAAAAGGCATTTACTTATGAAATTGAGAAATATTGGTATTTTAGGTTTTAAACACTTTTGCACAGCAAACAATAGATTTATTGTAATAACGTTTTGTATATTAGGATGGACGTAATGAGCAAATTAGAAGTACTGTATTAGAGTTGCACTTTAAAACATTGTACCTTACTTGTTTGTTGTATTTATTGAGCTAACCTACTATTGAGTTATAATGCAAATGAATTGCTTTTGTATTTAAACCTTTTCTGTGTATGGCACCTTAGAGTACTCGTGTAAGTCTATTGGTTTTATCTTGTACTCAGATCTCAGTGTACTGTATATTGTATGCATCGATTTTAAAAATGTTTTTATTGTTTTTATGTGGACCTCTTCGAGTTCCAAATTTATAATGAATAAATATTGTAATCAATATTATTTCTCGGCTCCCTCTACTGTGTTAGAGGGCTAACATTGTCCTAGCCAAGCCCTCTGGAATTGTGATGCCTCAGTCCAGGTGTGATGTATTGTTAACTCGGATCACATGACAAAAGCCTTCCTGAGCAATTACAGCCTTCCTGAGCAATTACAGCTTTAATGTTATGCAACAAATGGAGCTGGTAAATAGCCGTTTTGTAACTTATTCCTCTTGTGATTGGATAACTAAGTTGCTATCAATGTAAAGATTAAGGATGTGTCTGCCGGAACCGGCTTGAGATAGATACCCAGGCATTTGTAGCTTTTCAGCAGCCAACACTGCATGTTTTTGATGTTTCTGTTGCTTACATACTTCAATTGTGTCTGGATTTAGCTTGTATTAGAGTTATGACTTCCACATTTCAAGATTGCTTATGACACAGCAATGTTTGTTATGTCGTTTCGGGACTACACATTGAGTTAAAGTTGAGTGGTGTATTGTTACAGATAGACGTTCATCAGTTGTTTCCAGCCAGTAAAAAGGTCCCAGTGGCTCCACTTAAATATTAATGCTCTGCAGGGAAAATGTGTGCCCCCCAACCCTGCCCTTCCACTACCAAAAAGGGAGGTATAATGCTTTAGTTATTAAAAACTTCCCTTGAGGTTCAGATTTTCACCACACAAGTGGTTTCATGACAAGAAACTCCTTATTATGACTGCTGGTACCACCAAGGTAGAAAGGACATGAAGATCATGGTTGAACTCTGCTCTTGCTGACTTCTAGTACCATTTAACAAGAAGTGTAGAAGGCATTGATGGCACAGAGACCCATTCCTCCATTGCAGCGCCTTTGTGAAAACATCCACTTAGCTGATCCATAAAGATCCCTCTTCTATTTACCTCTATAAACTGCAGAGGGAGACATGTCAATGATACTGTTAACCTGCATAGATTTCCTACACAGAACAGAGTCCAAAATCAGTTTAATTGTAGAGCATGAAAAAAGCTGATCACTCCTCTGAAAGGATATTCTTCCTCAATTATTCGACAGCACTAACACTTTAACTCTCTGTTTGACCTTACAGAAGAGGAAAGAAATATGTCATTCTGCAGAGGAAATAAGAAATCCAATAGGAAACTAAATAAGGACATTAGAATTCAGAAAAAGAAAAGTAAAATCCCTAAATTGCCTCATCAGTAATATTCAATCATTTGTTTCTTTGTTGGACTACTAGAAAGATCCCTGCTACATGTATTTGCTGGCCCAGTAATATAATTTTGTCTGTGATTCTAATATTGTTTTGATTGCTATGGCATTTAGTTATGTTAAACTGGAAACATGTATGTTTGCCTTAGCAATGTTAATTATGTTGACATGTACGCTGACTACGTCATTACCTTTTCAGCTAAAGAATCATGTACCATTTTGTGCAAGCATACCATGGTGTTTACAATCATCCATTATTGTTTGTGAAAATTCTTTAAAAGATTTTGAGAGGAAGTAAACCCATCGACTTTGTCTCAGTAACCTTGATATTACAAAGGAATCTACTATACTGCTTTATTCAAAGTTTTTGCTTAGAACATTTATAGATAGTTTGTTACATATGGCAACACTAACCTGGACACTGCCCATTGGATTGTATCACACATTTTATACTAGCGTGCTTTTGGGTTAAGCTTCTCCTGCTTCAGTGTCCCATGTTTATGTTGCTGAAGACAAGGAAGCTTTAGAGTCTTTCACAGGATGAATTTGGAGTAATGCAGAAAAGTGATTTGGGCTAGGCCCCATGGTATCTGCAAACATAACGCACGTGCTGCTTATTGCAGAATGAGCTGATAGTGTTCTCAGTCCATGCTGAAGAACATCTACCTCTAGCTCTATTCTAGATGTCATGGACGCCCTCAAAGGGAGTGACTAGGGTTTAGAAAACATCTTAGTATCTGCCAAACACATTCTCTATCCCATATGCTGTGAAACTGCTTCAAAATATCCATATGTATGATGCTGATCACTGAGCACAATTCACTATTTAATGAGGGCAAAAGTCCAAGTGTCATTGCTAAACTCCAAAGACCTTGTTCCACAAATGCATAGTATTTACCAGCAGTCAGGTTCTAAAACAGTTCAGATCAATGACCGCCAGTCCGGAGTTGTTGAAATACATGCACAGAGACAAAGCAGAGCCTTGGATAACATTCACCCACATTACTTCAAAAGTGAGGAAGCATAAATTTGGCACCAGTAAATTGCACTTTCTTTGTCGGTAATAAAACTTTGTGGGTTAAATTTGTTTTCTGCCATTTTTCCATTTGCACCCCTTCATCCTCCGTTTATTCATGCTTTTTCATACATATTGTGTATCTGAGCATGCATTTCTTATGCTACTCTGTAAATGTTACTAATGAAAGTATTAATAGAGAAATCCTACCATGCGTGCAAAGGAAGGCTATGGGACAATGGAGTGCAGTTAAAATACTGAACTAAGAAACTGCACATACTGCAATCCCCTGTCCTTTAAATAACCCACCGTCCACCTCTTCTTTGCTGCAGCTTGTCACATAGCATGTTTGTATGGCAAGGGTAAGGGACCAAAACTATAGGGTCTAACTGATATGCAGGGCTGGATTTCTATGACCGAATAGACTGCACATGTGTACGCACAGGTCACTTTTTTAATGCAGAAAGATGCCCCATTTTTTATGAAAGAGGGAACACACAGGAAACTAAACTTATATTGTCCAATGACATTTCCTGTCTTGTTTATAACAAATTCTATGAGGATAATAAAACAAGTTGACAAATAACAGGGTTGAAGCATTAAGCACACCAGAACCACGATTCAAGTTGAATTGGGAGTGGTACTGTTTCATATGGCACTACTGGCTCTAGTGATTAAGAGTGCATGAGCGTCTTTGTTCTTGTTTCATCCTATGACACATAATGTATTATTTGTTTTTAGTACGACCATTTATACAACCGTTATGAGTGCTGCATTCCCAGACCAGTACAGAACTCAGATAAGGACTAATGTGTAAGTGATAAAGTAAGTAATAATTTAACACTTCCAGTTGTCCTTTGAGTCTTGCCTTTATTTTCAGTCTTCTTTTTTTGTCTCTTCTTCCCTCTTTCTCTAGCCAACTTTGGTTGTTGTATGGAAAATATTTGTTATGGATGCTTCAGATATTGCTAAACATGTGCTTGTCCTAGGGCTTTTATAGTTTGTAATGCTATTTTCTTTGAAATCCTTTGTCATTTAAAGAAACATTTTTTGTATTGTTTTGTGTAATGTCAGGTGATTGAGGAACCTAATTAAAAGACATAAGTTGTTGTCACGTTCAAGTAGATTGAATGCCAGTGTTGCCTTATTACAAACACATTGTTCTGACGGTAGATCTTTAACGGGTGACAGGTTATTTTTGGTTTTATTATCTTTGGATTCGAATGTCTGAGGGTAATTAAATCTGGATAACAAAAACACCCCAAGTAAAAAAAAACGAGCAGCGAAAAGGAGTGTAAGGAAACAGTAAATAAAAAGGATTAAGCTTAAAGGATTTAGGGGTGGTTATTAATTAAGAAGAGGAGGAGGGTTACAGAGGAGCACCCCGTAAAAAATATTACATGAACAAATAGCATACAAGCATTATAAAAAAAAGTTGAAAAAATCTTGAAAATAGCAGAAAACTGGCAAACATGCTAAAATTAAAACAAACATTGACTGGAACTGATAATATTCATTCATTGTAAATGTTGAGAAAGATTTACATAGGAACCTGTAATTAATTACCTCCAGATTAATCACAC
Organism: Lissotriton helveticus; assembly: GCF_964261635.1. NCBI lineage: Eukaryota > Metazoa > Chordata > Amphibia > Caudata > Salamandridae > Lissotriton > Lissotriton helveticus. Next base: position 1,504,963,841 of record NC_136059.1, on the reverse strand, counting down.
AGGGTTAACTGAAGGCTTGGTTTAGAGTTTGGCAGATGAATTACATAACACACATCTCAGTCGCCTTATTAAATGTGCACCAAATCCTATGATACGTATATTAAGGCACACAGGATATTTGTGATAGAATACCCTTCTGCCAAACTCTAAATCCTGATCTAAATAATTAATGGTCTCGAAATAAATGTAAGGCTTTAAAGCTCAAAAGACAATGACTTGGCATTGGTTTTGTTTCCCCCTGCTTTAAGTGTAAAGGTAATGTAGTACATTTATGCAATAAGGCCCTTAATATTAATCTAAAGTATCAAGAATGTGATGATGATAATCGGTATGTACTTATAACTGTGGTGATCAACAAAATGCAATTCAGACTGCCATTGAATCTAGCTTTGATTCTTAGAAAAATATGTGCCATCCTGATTCTAGGGAATAAATAGTTATCTTGCTTTTTAATGATTCTCCAACTAGGATAAATTATACTTTTACAAGCAAAACTGTAGCTATTAAATTAAATTTAGAATTGGTGCAATGTACATTTCTGATCATTACCCCCTTATCACCCTTGATCCTAGTTGTTAGTTAAGACATTTAGTAGATGGAGATGTAATAGCATAATGATTTATAATTTGTTACTGCTATTTCTGACATCACAAAAGAAGACTTCATCCTCAGTAAATCTAATAATACGTTTATCTTTAATAAGTAGGATGCATGCAAAGCTTGCTGGAAAATCTTCATCATTTCTTGTGATTCAAAAAGGAGGAAGAACATGCCCCTTGAATTTTCTGAAATTTTAACAAAGCCAATTCAAGTTCCAAGTTTATTGACAGATCAAACAACATAGTTTTATTGTCAAACAATTTATCAAAACATGCACAATAAGGCAAAAATCAATACAAAATATATTAATACAAATTAAAAGCCCTACAAATCCGAAAATAAATGCAAAACAGAATATCAATTAAAATCATTAAGCTAGCAGAACACTGCTCACGCTCATCCAAATGCAATTATAGCAAACCATTTCATACCACTAAAACATGTACATAGAAAATTCATTAGATAGAAATGGTCAGATACTACCGTCACTACCACACTGAAGAAACGCTTTTGCAAATTCTAAAAGTATTAGTGCTGTGTGACATCTCCAGTAGACGACAGAGGGACAATTCACCTGGCCCTTGGTCCAGAATAGTTTGACCCAAAAAAGAGCAGATTTTCCTCTATCTCATCAGATAACATGCATGACTGTCACAAAATGGACCTTGCCCTTAGGCAAGCCCATTTTGGTAAAAACACAGCTGTCAGAAAGGTACTGTACTTATATTGCAAATAAATACGCATGTGCTGGACAAATAAAGTTTAAAAATTACTTAGCCTTGGGCACACTCTAGAAAAATCCTTGTGGAACTGCCTGTAGAAACAGACAATTTATTCTGAGCAATAGCTCTTTCCCAGTTTCTAGCTTTAACAACAGTAGCTGCGGTGAACATGATTAAAGAAGGCTGTTCCCAAAAAGTGCCTAGACCGAGGTCATAGAGTGATTACTCGACATAGGCTAGCCACTTAATCTTAGAGCTGCGTCAGATTTAAAAAATGTAATCTTTAAAATTGCATATCTCCGGTTTTACTGATTGGGTTTTTGTAATTTTGTCTTGTTTTATTTATTAAAGCATACTTGTTTCTAATCTATTGTGGGATTCTCTGTGTGTTGTGTTTTCACTTTACTACAGTTGAAGTGTTGCACAAATGCTGTACACATTGCCTCTAACTTAAGCCTGACTGCCCTGTGCCCAGCTACCAGAGGGTTAAATGTGTTACTTTGAGGTCACATGTTACTTTGAGGTTTGCATGTGACTTCACCCTGAGAAGGATTATGGTTTGTGCTTGAGTAAGGTTCCATCCCCTCAACCAGCAACCCAATTCTTACAGGCTGCAAAAGCTTAGTCTAGCGCATTATGCCCCTGGAGCCAAGCTGCACTCGAATGACGAGGCCCGGTTAGGCTAAAACCAGCCTTGAGTTACTTGTTTTCCAGTTCAGAGAGGACCTGGCTTGGCAGTACAGGCTAAACTCTTCCAGCTGAAGCAGAATTAAGGCTGATTTTACATATGGCTAGGTCTAAACGAAGGAGGCATTGTGAACAAAAGAACGATGGTATGGGATGCAGCGCCGACTAGTTACCAGTGGCTGAGCTTAATTCAGGCATTCCATCTGTCACTTTTTTGTATAGCCCAGCACACTAATCCAAGACAACCCTGATGCACCCTTGTATTAAGCTCTTCTAATGTAATGTTGCAATGCCTTCTGCAATGTAATTGTGTAAAAGCATCTGATTCTGCAATCTATGTTCAAGCAACTTCACTCCGCCACGTGGGCTGCTGCTCTGCTTTTACAAAAATTAACTTGTGAGCCAGCATGTTAGGTGGCTGCAGTGCACTTACAACTGCCCTTAACACCATCTTCTCATCTAATGGAGCTAGGGTGACCAGACGTGCCGGATTTCCCCGGACAGTCTGTTTTCAGAGGACTGTCCCGGTGTCTCAGTGCTTTTGTCAATTTTAACTAGATGTCCAAGTTTTTGAGACAAAGGTCAGGTCAACCTGTGAATCAGAAGCCAAAAGTGTGCTTCCCTTTCACATGCACACATAAAGTCTTACATAATTGAAGTATTTATTGGTTTCTGACCGGCAGCATAGTCCTTGTCCCGGTTTTTGCTTCTAATAATCTGGTCACCCTAAATGGAGCACTTTAGAGAAGTGAGTCTTGGGGTCTGTGGGCAGTGAGAGGGGATTATATTTGAAGAGGAATGTTCCTTTACCATGATATTCTTAATCTAGATTGGTAACTTCACTCATTAAATGTACCAGGAATGCGAATTGTAGTAAAGGACAATCAAGCTTTACAACAGGCATGGACAGGAGTGGACTTTAGTGTTAAAATAGATTGTTTATAATCTGTATTAAAAATATATAATCTCACCATTATCAAATGTGAACACCATAGTAAAACAATTCTTTTTTATGACCATGCCCCTGCCCCAGTGCAACTGAGCAGACACACCAACTATGAGTGTGCCAACTTTATTTTTGTGGTAGCATGTTGCATGTTATGGTAAACACCACATAATTGTCTGTCACCCCTATTATAATAACAAAGTACACCAGGAGCACAACAACTAGGTGCAAACACTTATTGTGCCCCTAAGTCAATTTGTGTAATACAGACCCAGACCTACTTTAACCCCTTCTCAGCATCAGACATACAATCGCCTAAACATACATATATGCAGGTACTCATGCACACACACATAAACATATATGGCTTGTAACACACCACCCAGTCAGAGACCAAACAAGCACACATATATTGATGAACATGAGGGAGGTAGGCAACCCTATGGATGGACATATGTACAGAGGAATGGATGCAGTTTTCAGGACCACATAATATTTGGCTCCACTGCAAAGGAAATCCAGTTTGACGTGAAAATAAGGATGGAGTGCCAGCACCAATAAGTCATTGGCCCCACGGTGGGCAACTCACTTATTGGATATAAACTACTTCTGTGTCCAGGCTAGTGTGTGTGTGTGAGCAAATAAGATCATGGAGCATGGCAGGAGATGAGTTACCAGACAGTTACTCTAGGTTACCCAGAACTAGTTGGTACTTTCTCTCTAGATGCTCTCTCGCCCACCCAGAGTTATTTTTAAGTGTTGAGTGTCAAATCCGAAAATTCACTAATCAGTACCATATTTGAGCATGTGTCAGGATTGCTACTTGTTGGGTGGCAAATCCTACTGTTTCGATCTTTCTTTTGCTGTGCTCAGCTAACAACTTAACTAAAAGCTATACAAGCATGCCAATGTAAGAGACTCACCTGTGTAATTTGTTGTTCCTCTGGAATAGATGTTCTTTTGTACAGAGTTATTTTTTATTTGATCATTGTTTCAATAACAGTTCTTCTGTACTACACTTTAAAGAGGTAAGTTCACATCATTGTTTCATATATAAAAAATGTAATGCTTGTCTAAGGTCTATAGGAGGACATTTAAGAAATCATATTATATAGAAATTGGTTGTGATTGTATTTGTAGAACCGTGTGATGGGCATGCTTTGATTGTTTATAGTTGCAATTGTAACCAAATTACATATTTAGGAATGTTATTGCTTACTTTTTGGTTTATTTGTTGGAAAACTGCCTCCTTCAAGTTTTGTACTATATATTTTTCATATAAAGTATAAGTATAAAAAATGCCGTGGTAATTTCATTTGGAGATACTGTTTGAACTCATGCAGTAAAGTGTTGTAACAGAGAAAAAGTACAGAACAGAGTTCTAAAACGCAATACTTATAGCCTTTTAAAGGTACTGTGTGATGCAAAGGGGGATTCCACTCTGGCTCCCACCAGAAGACTCTGGCATCTGTGGAGTAGCTGCTAAGCTTTGTCTGAGGTCTCCTTGCCACTTTGGTTCAAAAAGATCCAAGGTGTTCTTAGTGGAGCTAGTCATTTACACAGTCTCTCAAACAGGTTTAGTGACTGAAAACATATTTGCAATTTGCAGCTGGCAAATCAAGAGACACTTAAAAAAGGAGTGTTTATCAGCGTCGCCCCACTGCTATTTCAGCAGTGCAAAAAAAAAAAAGAAAATGATAATAAAAGGACGTTATTATCATTTTATTTTTATATGCAGGAGTCAGGGTGGGGCTGTACTGAGTGACGCCAGAGCGTGGGGGAGTGATTTGTACTCTTCTAAGTGAACATGACAGTTTGGCCGGCCCTCTATTTCTGGCCAAACCATCATTGGCATGTTCTTCATTGGGCTGTGCTGCACAGCCCGGTAGAGTACATGGCCAGCCTCCCCGGGCACTGCCTGAGCATCCTCAGACCATTCACGACGCTGCTCCTGCATTGTCGTGATTGACTGCGATAGTCCAGAGGCCTGGGTGCTTCCAGTGCTTCCAGCATATCAGACGAAGCAGAGGTGTGCGGCGGCGGAAGAGCTGTGCGGCAGAAAGGTTGTTTTATTTTTTTTTGTATCTTCCCCCCACTCTAGCACCCATTCCGAGGCAGCAGCCACTGGTGTTCATATGTGAAGAAGATTGGAGCATCCTATGTGTTGATGCAGACCAATCTAGAGACACAAACATTTAGACCGTGGCTGGCAATCTGTTCTAACAATGTATTACCAGGAAAGACGGTGGGTGGAAATTGCATTGCTAAACTAATGTGCATCTCAAAGTAAACATGCATCTACCCTTAATAGAATCTGTACATTTTATATGGAACAACCCAAAACTGTGGACAACTTTTATGGTGCAGAATGTCTAAGAGGGTATGTTATTAAATGTTAGACTACGTTGGGGGTATTGCTTTGGGAATTGTTGGGGGAACGGTTGTTGAACTGCTATTTTAAAAGTTGTAATGAATGCACCCAAAATTGCTGCAAAAAATGCACTTTTGAAAAAGTTTTACTAAAAGCCTACCTTGCATTCAAACTGCTTTTTACTCTTTGTGTGTTCCGTTGGTGACTTCCTGCATCTGGCAGTGCCTTTGCGCTGATTGGTTGGTCCTCAGCCAGTCAGAGGCCAGCCCGGGTGGAGCCTTTTGAGCCCCCGTGGCATTTAATGAGCGCCGTAGCGTGGACGCGCGGCAAGACTGAGCTGGGGGTATTGCTTTGGGAATCTTTGGGGAAACGGTTGTTGAATTGCTAGTTTAAAAGTTTTAATGATTGCACCCACAATACCTGCAAAAACTGCACTTTTTGAAAAGTTTTACTAAAAGCCTATCTTGCACCCAAGCTGCATTTTACTCTTCGTGTGTTCCGTTGGTCACTTCCTGCCTCTGGCAGTGCCTCCGCGTTGATTGGTTGGTCCTCAGCCAATCAGAACCCAGCCCGGGTTGAGCCTGTTGAGCCCCCGTGGCATTTAATGAACGCCGTAGCGCGGACGCGCGGCAAGACTGAGCTGGGGGTATTGCTTTGGGAATTGTTGGGGAAACGGTTGTTGAACTGCTATTTTAAAAGTTTTAATGATTGCACCCACAATTGCTGCTAAAACTGCACTTTAAAAAAAGTTTTACTAAAAGCCTACCTTGCGCTCAAACTGCTTTTTACTCTTCGTGTGTTCCGTTGGTCACTTCCTGCCTCTGGCAGTGCCTTCGTGCTGATTGGTTGGTCCTCAGCCATTCAGAGCCCAGCCCGGGTTGAGCCTGTTGAGCCCCCGTGGCATTTAATGAACGCCGCAGCGTGGACACGCAGCGGACGCGCGCAGCTGGCGTGTCTAAGACGTCGCCACGAGCAAAGGACTCTGCCTCTTTTGAGGTGCAAAGACCAGCCTACTCCCGTGAAGCATTACTTGCCTTACAAGGAGTGGGTGCCTGTGGGACTCACAGCTGGACCCCAGATGATTGCCCTACCCTCTGTGGACAATGTACCTTCGGGATTAACCCTCGTGGTCACCCTATACTCTCAGGTTCTAGGGCTCAGACATATATCATTCTGAGTATTAACTGCCGGTCCCTGACTAAACACCACGCTGAGGTGTTCAACCTCCTTCAGGATCGGTCACCCGAGGTCCTTTTCCCAACGGAAACCTGGCTTTCTGAAGCCTCTGTGGCTATACCGGCACTAGCCCTCCCCACAGGATACGCAATATGCAGTCTAAATAGAACTGGGGGGAGAGGTAGTTATATTGTGATCATCTATTAATCAGTCCACTCGTGCAGCCTTATCCCCCAAGACATACCGGACTGTGAGAGTGCGCTCTTCAAAATCGCATTGAGTGCAAATTTCGCTTTCTCTGGCCTACTCATTTCTCGCCCACCTGGTCCATCTAAAACTTTTAGAGAAGCCCTGGCAAATACAATCATGGTACTAGCACTCCAGACTGCCAATTTTAATATCATTGGTGACCTGAACCTCCATCTAGAGATGCTGGAATCCCCAGACATCCTTAGTTTCATTGGGGACTTGGCAGCCTGCCAACTGACTCAATTGGTCCCCGGCTCTACGCATATCACTGGGCATCGCCTTGACCCGATCTTTTTAAATCGTGAGTCATTGGAAGTCCAATCACCTCTCCCTATGATCTGGACAGATCACTTTCTCATCTTAATGTGGCTAACGCTAGCTGGCCCTAAGCCCCAGTCAAACCTGCACACTTAATTTAAACGGCCTTGGCACAGACTTGACCAGGAGGCTCTCCTCACATACTTGAGCACACTGCCACCAGATAAAGCCGTCAATATGGAAGAGGCTGTTGCGCTCTCTCATAGGTGCGTAACCCAAGCACTGGACACCTGCATCCCTTTCAAACTCACCCACCTAATGCCTGGTTCAACGAGGCCCTGACCCTAGCCAGGCGAAATTGCAAGGTTCTGGAAAGAGTATGGAGGTGTTCATATGATTAACAGGCTAAAATACAGTATAGATCAGCAATCAAGTCTTACCATAAATTGGTGCATAAAACTAGGGCAGCTCACTACTCCAGCCTGATCACTTCAAGCATTAATCGTAACAAAACCATATCCCCCCTTTTGAAAGATGTGGTTATCCCTCCCTCGGTATCAGGCAGCATTATATATTCCAGCCAACAATGTGAAGAGCTGGCAAATTTCTTCCTGGAGAAGGTGGAATGTAACTACCATAATTTCGATCACGGCATAACACCCAGCGTCCCCGGGAGGAACACGTTCATAAGCCCGGAGATCGTCCCTTTTACGTCATTAACCACTATTCTTCTTAAAGACTTGGAAGTACTGGTGGTCAAAATAAAATCAGGATCCCCAGACAACTCCTTAAGACCTGACACCTTCCGGAAAGTTCAACAGGGCCTCCTGCCTGAGTGTCTGGAGCTGCTCAATCTATCCCTTATTTCGGTGGTGATTCCACAATCTTGGAAGCATGCAAAAGTGGTCCCCTTACTTGAAAAATCAACACTGGACAAATCCACGTCAGAAAACTATCGTCCAGTTTTGTTGCTTCCATTCCTCTCCAAAATTTTGGAAGCTCATGTGAATTCAACTTTAACTCACTTTCTGGAAGTTAATTCCATACTAGATAGCGCCCAGAATTGTTTCCGATCACAATATAGTACCGAGTCTGCACTGCTGATGGTTGTGGAACAACTGCGGTCCGCCTCGGATGGCGGCATACCCTGAGCTCTGGTTCTGTTGGATCTGAGCGCGGCATTTGACACAGTATCCCATGAAATCTTGCTCCACCATCTGGAGGGGATAGGGTTGGCAACAAAGCCTTATTTTGGTTCTCACCCTTCTTGGCGAACGGACTTTCCAAGTGATAGCTGCCCCTTTTTCCTCCCGTGTCCACCCACTCCGCTGTGGGGACCCTCCGGGATCAGCATTGAGCCCCACACTTTTTAATATCTATATGAGCCCACTGGCGCGGATGGCAAAGCTCAGGGAATCTCCTTGGTGTCATATGCAGATGACACCCAACTGGTGATCACCCTGTCAAACAATCCTAGCCAGGATAGAGCGAAATTTAAAGCAGACATAATGGCCATTGCAGAGTGGATGACAGCTAACTTCCTGCAGCTGAACTCAGCCCAATCTGAGATTCTTCTGGTTGGCAAAGGCTCCCATCTCTGGAATAATGAATGGTGGCCTCCTGCCCTTGGAACCCCTCCTGCCCCTAAATCCGCAGTGAAAAATCTGGGTATTATGTTTGACAAAGACCTCAACTTTGAGACGAATGCCAAATCAGTGTCCGGGAAATGTTTTGGGCTACTGCGTGGCCTTCAGCCGATACTTTGTCTATTTGACGCTCAAACGCGTCAGCTGATCATCCAAGCCTCTATACTGGCCAGATTAGACTACGGCAATGTGCTTCTTTTGGGCTATAATAAGTCTGTGATGAATCAATTGCAGCGGGTCCAGAACGCTGCAGCACGTGTCATCTTCACCCTCCCCAAGTACAGCCATGTCTCCAACCTCCTCCACCGCCTGCATTGGCTGCCCCTTGAACATCAAGTGCGTTTCAAGGCGCTTTGTATTACGCATAAGATCCTGACCGGTATCGATCAAGAAATCCTGAGCGATCTGTGCGCCCACTATTTACCACCTCGAGCGCTGCGCTCGGCGAACTTGCTTCTTGCAAGAATTCCACGTATACGAAGGACCAGATCTGATGGCCACTCCTTCAGGCGACTGGCCCCCGCCTTGTGGAATTCTCTCCCTCTACACATTCGCAGCAATTCTGACCACCAGGTCTTAAGACGGCTTGTGAAGATCTGGCTTTTCTCTCAATGCTAACTCCTTGCCTGTTTCCCACTTCTTCCTGCTTTAGCGCTGGGACGCCTCATTGCCGAGGCAGCCATGCGCTCTACAAGTATTCTAATCTAATCTTATTAAATGCAAACTTTGTACAGTGTCTAAGGTCTGAAGCAATTGGTGTACTGTGATCCCCAGCTGTAGGAAGTGCCAGGACAAGAGTGGAGTTATGCTTATTTTTTTATTATAGTAAAGATACAGTTCAAATTATATGGAATTCCGGGGAGAAAGGGTACAAAAGAAAATGGGGTTTTTGTCTTCGAATAATGAACAAGGGGTAAGGAACTATGGGAGGGTTCTTGAGGACAGTTCAGCCCATACAGTCCAGTCGGTACACTTTAGGGTGGGCTGTGTTAAAACTTCTTCCACCAGGAATGAAGCGGTTGGTTATTTTTCTTCTCTCCCTATTTGGCAGGAAATCCAGGTTGAGGAGGTCTTGTACTGCGCTGTTATCCTCGGGAACAACAAAAACAATGGCCGGGTCAGTAATGTGATTCTACACTAGGGACTGTACGGCCACTGACACCCCAAACACATGTGGACAGAACGAGAAAAGGGAATTTGGTGCTTGGGGTAAGAAAAAAGGGGTGGGGAGTGGTGTAGAGTGAAGGGGTTGTAGTCGGGTGCTGTTTACACTCCTGACCTCCACCAACCCATCGTCAGGAAACTTAAGAAAGGTACTTGCCTAAGGCCACGACCCTCCTGGGCCGTGGCTGTTGGAGCCTTGCCCCCCTCCTCCTCTTCCTCGGGTCGGCTTGCCTCACACTCGTTGCCACTAGGTGGTTCTTCTGTGGGGCTCTCGCTCACCTCGGCGTCTTCTTGGAAGTCCGGTCTCCTGCTGGTCTCACCAGGTCCGTGGTCCACTCGGTCTGCGTTGAACGCTATCCTGGGTTCAGTGTCCGTCTCTTGTTTCCCCGCCTGCTGAATCACCAGGGCCTCTTCCGGAAAGACTAGACCGCCTGTGTCCTTTTCCGGCGGTCTAGTCGCGGGCGCCATCTTGGAAGTCCCGCTCGCGAAGAGCGCGGGACTACATGAACAATAATATATGTTGTGATCTTATCCTCCTATGATTCCTAACACAGGGCATGAGCATGTTAGAGGTCATCACACTACAGTAGTATGGTTGGAGGGGAGGCAGAATCTATGAAGCAATCTCTACACTCGCTCATAAACTGTGGAAAAGTGTTGTCTGGGGCGTTCATAACATCTTTTCATTTCTATCAGGGCTTTCTGCAGATGGGGCACTAGATCTCAGCTAGCAGAGCTGAAAATATTGTCTGGCCATTGGAAGCTTGCCAATGCAAATACTCATGGTCTTACCACATGACTTCCAGTAGCAGAAACCTGTAAATATTAGGCACAAGGATCAGTTTATAATTCCGGACCTCTTCGAATAAAGAACTTTTAATTGCTTGCTCCAGGTAGATGCGGCAATCCGAATTGTTGGGTATCAAAGTGTTGTGCAGTTCTCCCTAAGGTAGTCATTATAAAGAGCCCTGATCTGCACATTTTTTGTGGTGCAAGATGTGATGAAAATTTGGGAGTCAAAACTTCAGTTTAAACAGTTTGCATTGTTTCCGATAATGCCAACCAGCAAACGTCCCCAGTTAAGCATTGCAGCCGTAAATTAATAAGGGACGGCATTTTACGTTGACTAAGTTAAGTATTTTTTACTTTGGCGCATTCTCATTGCTCATTCTACTTATTAATGCCTCAACGTCCTCCACTGAGCGGTAGTTATACATTTTATTATTCCACATCATGGGGAGCATAGCGGGGAATGTTAACTGCGCTTTTGCTCCCAGCCTTCGAAGCTCTTCCATCTTTCTGCCTAGCTCCCACTGCTTTTGTTCTGTAACCTTACATACATCCGACCTGGCCAGAAAGGAGTAGCCATTAACCACATATGCACTACTAAGTATCTCCTCCTTGATGCTATAGGAAAGGAAATTTACCAAGATCTTTCTGGGTTTGGTTCTCTGTGGGTTATGTCAAAATGGCTCTCTGTGCGCCCTCTGTATTTCATTCTCAAGGTTTATCTCCTCCTTGTCCTTCAAAATCGTTTTCCGTAGAAGAGAGATTATAAAAGTCTTCATGTCAGCCCCTCCTTCATTTTCAGGAATATTTAAAAATCTTATATTTTTCCTGCGAGAACGGTTCTCAATTCTCTCTATATCATCTCTTAGCATTTGGATTGTTTCCCCAGATTAGAGATCTCAGTTGTGTTTTTCACAACATCCTGTTTAACAGCACTAACTTCTTCCTCCAGAATGTTTGTGCGGGCAGTAACCTTGTCCAGCTTCGGAGCTAGTTCAGAGCAAGATGCTTGTATACCTAATTGGTTAGCCTCTGATACCTCAAAACGCTCTTTGATATCCTTTTTCAGCTCCAATAAGATACTAGCCAATGAAATCTCTGTCTCTAATGCTCTTCTTTCTGCACTAATTGTACAGTTCTGGTTATCCCCATGCAATTATGGTGCTGGTGATTGTACTTTTAAAGGTGCTCCTGGCTCCTCAGCTGCTGTTAAAGCTGAATATTATTTGCTGATTGGAACTGTTATTATATCCAGCTGCGGGGCCCTGCTCTCCCATCCCAACATGCTCGAGTTGCTCAGAATACTCGAAGGGCCGATTACAGCAGTGACTTCAATATCGTTAACTTTCCCCAACTTACTAGCACACACCATTGTATCTTCACGAATGCTAGAACTTGTGCTTACTGCTTTATCTTTCTGCATACTTGGCAGTACGCAGAAAAAAGATTTAAGTGAAGGAATCAATGAGCAATGAGAATGCACCAATAAAAAAATAGCTCTGTAGCCCTCCAGCACTCTAGCAATGTATAAATAAGTAGCGTGTTAGTAAATTCCCCCGGATGGCACGCCTATAGGCATTATTATGCCTAGTAATGTATGGAGGGTTCCTCGGGGGGGGGGGGGCACTGTCGTGGAGGGGAGGGACGGGGTGGTGGGGGAGCATAGGTGGGGAGCAGTGGAAAAAAAAAACGTCCTCAACACCTTTTATGCCGGAATGTCTTTTCAGTGCTGGATTGAAACTAAAAAGGGAACCTATTAAGAAAGATGACTTCGATTAACATCGCGAGTATACAAATTCTCACTTGGAATGTGAATGAAATGAGGTCTAAACCTAGGCAGAGGAGAATACTTGAGTATTTAAACAATAGCCAGGCACAGATAATGTTGTTACAGGAAACGCATCTTATGGCAAATGAGAGTAAGGAGTTGTATGGGAGGTGTGGCTGGGTTCAACATTTTATTGCTTCAGATCAATTATTTTGCTGTAAGGGAGTGGCTATTCTGATTAGGAGCGGTTGTGGAATAGAAATAAAAGAGTCAAGCACAGACAGTTCAGGTAGGTGGGCGTCAGCCCGGGTAAGGTGGGCTGACATGGATTTCTTATGTATTTGATATTATGGTCCCAATGAGGGTAATCCTCAATACATTGTAGACCTAGAATTGAGGATGGCAGCAATTTCAGTTACCGTAATCGTGGGTGGCGATTTCAGTGTTCTGTTAGACCCTGTGTTAGATCGGTCTACAAGAGGAGAGAATATATCTGTCCCTAGAATGAGGAACGCTCTGAAAAGCATGATACGTGATTTCAACATAGTGGATGTATGGAGACATTTGAAGGGCAAGACGAGGGGGTACACATACCATAGCAAAAACCATCATAACTTTTCAAGACTTAACTATTTTTTAGTTGATAGTTCCTTTTCAGCAAATATTAAGAAGATTAGGCATCTCCCTGCTCATATTTCAGATCACTCACCTGTAATGGCAACCATACAAGCTCTGAGGCCACAACCACCTAGGAGATGGACTTTAAGGCTTGCACTGCTTTTAGAAGAGGGGGTGGAGATAGCTTTGAAGGAAGCAATGACTGAATACTTTGTTAATAATCAAGATACTGCCCCCTTGGATATTGTTTGGGATGCCTTTAATGCATATATTCGAGGAATCATAAAATCCTAAACTCATAAGAAAATCGGAAAGCACATATAGAACTAGAGAACAGTAAAAAAGAGATTGGGATCCTAGAGGAGGATTTACATTCCGTGAGTTCAGGGGAAGAAAAAGCGAGGATGGAAGAGAGGTTGCATGAGGCACAATTGGAATTTAAAATGAAAATAGAGCAAAAGTGTAAAGCCAGAGGCAAGCGGCGAATATAAAGGAATTTGAATATGGTGAAAAAGCAGGTGCCCTGATTGCCTGGAAAGCGAGAGTGGAAAGGTCAAGGAATGACATAAAAGAGTTAAAAAGCGAAACAGGAGAAAAGCTGGATAGCTGGGATTCTATGCAGGAGAATATAGTTGCCATATTCTCACAGCTTTATAAGGAAAATATTATTGCTGACATCACAAAGACCAGATGTTGGCTTAGCACACTCGATCTTCCGTCACTAAGTGAAGAAGGAAGAGTTATTCTAGAAGCCCCAATCACAAAAGAAGAGATAAAAGGAGCAATAAAAAAGTCTAAAAATGGGAAGGCGACAGGGCTTGATACTCTCCCGGCAGAAGTATACAAAAATATAGCTGATGAAATATACCCACCTGGGAGATGCGGTTTAACTTGATATATAGAGGGGAAGTGCAGGCTCCAGAATAGTGGCGTGAAGCCTCTGTAGTTCTAATTTTGAAACCTGCTAAGGACCCCACTAAAGCAGAATCATACAGGCCAATCTCCCTGCTAAATGCTCACTACAAGATCTTTGTCAGCATTTTGGCAGGGAGGCTATCTAGAGTAATACCGCAACTAATACATGAGGATATGAAGGGGTTTATCCCTGGAAGGCAAATGTGTGAGCTAACCCAACAACTATAGCGATAGAAAGATCTGTCCCCTTGGCGGTGGTCACATTGGACGCCGCTAAGGCGTTTGATGGAGTTTGTTGGGAGTATTTATGGGTAGTTCTAGAACATATGGGGTTCGGGCCTCACATTATAATCACATTAAAAACATTATATAAAGGCTCTACAGCTAGGATTCTCTTAAATGGAGCCCTTGCTAAGAGTTTTAAGATCACGAGAGGGACACGACAGGGCTGTCCAATTTCACCCCTGTTATTTAAATTATATATCGAGCCATTTGCTCAGGCGCTCCATCAAGACAATTAGGTGAAGGCCTTCCGTATAGGAATGTTCAGGAAAAAAAATCTCACTATACCCAGATTATCTAATTATTTATACAACAGACGCGGTCATAACGATCCCAAGGGTAGAGCAATTGGCGATGATTATGAGGCCCTGTCTGGATACTAGGTAAACAGAGAAAAAAACGGATTATGTGATGAACATCCCGGATTGGAAGGGGAGTGTACAGAGAGAGATTATATATTTAGGTATTAATATTCTCAATGCAGTGCAGGATGTCCCACAGCATAATTTAGAAAGAATTATAAAAGGAAATTGAAAAAACTTTAGCTAAGTGGAAGAATCTTCCGCTGACGGTATACGGAAGGGTCAATTTGATTAAAATGGTCATTCTCCCGAAGCTTACATTCGCTTTTAATTGCATACCTTTAACGTTCCTGAGTAGGCTAAAAGATAAAATACAGGGTAAACTGGGCAGTTTTGTTTGGGCAGATAGGGGAGCACGTATGTCCTGGAAGAAACGTAGGCATAGATTGGCAGAAGGAGGGCTTGCACTACCAGATGTAAAATTATATTGCATGGCATTCCAGTTCAAAAACTGTAGGGTCTTATTATACACAACAGGGCACAGGGTGTGGGGAGGTTTGTGTGAGGAGATGATTAAAGAGTGGGGAGGAAAAGGATTTTTGTTTAAGTTTGGTGCTAAGAAATTAAAAAAAAAAGTTAAATAAAAAATGTTGAAGGCAGCTTTGATTCTGTGGGTAAAGATCAGGAACACGGAGAAGCGTGGCTCAGTGGTTAGAGGCGGCAGACCCGGAAGCTGAGATCAGCCGTGGACCAGGGTTCGTTTCCCCGCCTCGGCGGGTCTCGGGCTCAAAAATTCCACGGACTCGATAATTCTCGCTCCGGTGCCTACTCGACTCACGGGGTCACACTCTGCGACTCTGGGCAATAGCTTGCTTAATCTCCACTACGGCCCCTCGCGGCGGGATGCCTGGCTTTCACCTTGTGAATTCCCTGCCGGGGTTTCTCACAGGGGATTACCAGGACGGGTTCCCTAAGCAAGCGCCTTGAGACCCCTGGGTGATTAGTGCGCTATATAAATCGAAATACATTTACATTTACATTTACATATTAGGAATCGGATATTATTAAGGAGAGGCTCCAATATGGAACTCACCTGGTACGCCCGAATGTTTGCAGGACCAACTGAGTGTCCCACTTAGGAGGGCAGGAATAGAGGTTTGAGGGGACCTGATAGTGATGGATGAAGTGGTGCCATGGGTAGTATTATGCAGACCCTCCAGGATTTCGCGATTTCGCGATTTCGCAGTTTGCCGCGAAATAGGCACTTTTGTAAAAATGCCACGATTTTTACAAAAGTGCCTGCGAAATCGGCACTTTTGTAAAAATGCCGCGATTTTTACCAAAGTGCCTACGAAATCGGAAGGTGATTGGGCACTCAGGACGCTGCCTTGCTCCCTGTTATACCTAGGAGGTTCTGTGTCTTGTCTCCCAAGCACAGAATGTAAAACTTGTCAAAAAAACATGTAAATCCCAGGTCCAATCCAAGGACTCGGTGGAAGACGGCGCAGCAGCACGTGCTCACGTGAGATGTATGGTGGAGTGGACATACTGCGGGCAGGCAATGTGGGATAATGGAATAATTCCAAGATACATAATTTGAAAGGTTTGAAATGGCAGTTAAACTGCCTTGGTAGGGTGCACATATAGAGGCAATTTAACAATAATAATTCGAGAAAATAATGAAATGCTCATTGTAAACATTCAGAACACTGCCGAAAAGGTAACCATAAATCTCCTTACGATCCAGAGCTGAAAAGGTTACCGAGGGCACCCAGCAAAATAGATCAGTAAGGAGACAGCAGAAAACAGACTCCCGTTCGCTGGTTAAAGGTCACAAGTAAAAATTTCCACCCCCGATCTGGGCTCAGTGTCATCTGCTCTGCAAACGGATCTCTTCCTTATACCCCGGTTTTGTCCTCTAAGTCCGGTTAAAATCAGGTTGAAAGTTTTAGAAGCAAGTAGACAAAATGCGCAATGAAGGCAGCAAGGTAAATGGCACCTTCTAATTAACGCATCAGTCTGTAATTATGGATGCAGTGAAATGCTCTTCTTCACAAAAGATATGGCAGTATCCACAAACAGTTTACAGCAGGCAGGACGGCAACAGAGGCAGGCTGCAGTGGGCATCAGGTAACGCAGGCAGACAGGCATGCAGTAGAGAGGCAGTAAAGAAGGAGATAGCAGACAGAAAATCAAACAGGTAGGCAGTGAACAGGGGAAAGAAGCAGGGGTGGCACTCTGAAGTTAAGAGTGACCGATGTCACAGGAACTGGAATGCAGGCAGGTGCTGGCATGCAGGCAGATACAGTAGAAAGGCAGCAATGAATTAGGTAGTGGCATCAGATAACGATCAGGTAGCTGGATAGTGCCTCAGGTAGCATTAAGGACATTAGAGTCACACTCAGGCAGGTTACAATATGCAGATACAAGGAATAGAAGCAGATGCTGGCACATGGTTGTAGAGGGCGACCGGTGGAAGGTCACTGTTGGGGTTCGTGGGGTGCCAGAATATTAACAAGCATTTACAATGCAATGGTTTCGCCTTTGGAAAAGTTAGACCTATTGGCATTGAAAATGACAAAATTTGTATTTATGTTTTGCTTTTGAAAACAGATAAATAAATGGCATTGTCATTTACTTTGCTATTAGCTTAATCTCTGCAGTCACTCTGCACTCCCTAGCACTCCCTAGTCACTCTGCACTCCCTAGCCCTCCCTAGTCACTCTGCACTCCCTAGCCCTCCCTAGTCACTCTGCACTCCCTAGCACTCTGCACTCCCTAGCACTCTGCACTCCCTTGTACTCCCTAGCACTCTGTACTCTGCACTCCCTAGCACTCTGCACTCCCTTGCACTCCCTAGCACCCTGCACTCCCTAGCACCCTGCACTCCCTAGCACCCTGCACTCCCTAGCACCCTGCACTCCCTAGCACCCTGCACTCCCTTGTACTCCCTAGCACCCTGCACTCCCTAGCACTCTGCACTCCCTAGCACTCTGCACTCCCTAGCACTCCCTAGCACTCTGCACTCACTAGCACTCTGCACTCCCTTGTACTCCCTCTCACTCCCTAGCACTCTGCACTCCCTAGCACTCTGCACTCCCTAGCACTCGGCACTCCCTAGCACTCGGCACTCCCTTGCGCTCCCTAGCGCTCTGCGCTCCCTAGCGCTCTGCACTCCCTAGCACTCTGCACTCCCTAGCACTCTGCACTCCCTAGCACTCTGCACTCCCTAGCACTCTGCACTCCCTAGCACTCTGCACTCCCTAGCACTCTGCACTCACACTCAGCACTCACACTCAGCACTCACACTCAGCACTCACTACTCTGCTCACTCACTCTGCACTCACTACTCTGCACACTCACTTTGCACTCTGCACTGCAATTACAGACTTAGGCAGCTGTATAAATTCATCTGGTCAATCCTGAATTAAGATCCTTTATATTAACAGGCAGAAATCACTTTTCTTCGCCAAACTCCACGGAGTTAAAACACAGCTCAGCAGAATAGGCAATGCGGCTCCAGTGCTTACTCTCATGGAGGAAGTGAAGAAAAACAAACACATTCAGAATTGTTAAAATGCCTGGAATTAGGCCATGTGATCTTTATTATATTAAGTAGTCCAACGGCCACTTACCGAATGGCTATTAAGGGGGCAGGCGAAACCCAATAGGTGGACCTCCTCCGCAGACACGAGGTGCAACGCCTTCACCACGACCACCGACGCTCTCCTCCCCCTCCTTGTGGGGGCAGCAGCACCAATGTGTGCACAGAAAGATACTAGGCCTTCGCGCTCCGACGTTGCCCTCTCATCCAGCAGGCTTCGGGAGAGCCCCAGCGCGCAATGACCACTCCCTCATCGCAGCAGTGATGGCATTATACCTTTACGTGCCCTTCCTCTGCAAACCCCAAGACTGGTGAAAAGGCCTCAGTAGCGATCTAACGCCCCTTCTCTCACCACAGCTCAGCATAGCCTGTGTAGGTAACACTCCTGCCAGCACAACGCCCGCAACCCTGCAGCCTCCGGGGATAGCGGCCGTGCCAAGGGCGTCCCGTCCTCTGCCCTCCTAAATCAACACTTCATTCAATTATTCAATGCACGCGCTGCTGCTCCCTGGACAGGGGGCAGCAACCGCCGCCCAATCACAGAGGCCATTGGCCAAGGGTGGGATTCACTGTCATTCACGCAAAAGTGTCCTCATATGGACTGGTGTTTCAAAACTGAATGAGATAATTCACCACCCTTGAAAGTCCCCATATATCGTCCACATCGGCCAATGACAATGTCAATTTGGGGGCACACACGCTTGTACAACATCGTGACATTTTTTCATTGCATTTTGTTTTTGAAGGTCACCATGATTTCCCGATTTCTCCCTTTTGTCTTCTTTTTTAATCACTTATGATAGTATTTGTACTTTATACGTTGGTATTTTATCTAATGATTCACATGGAACCGCGGTCTCTACAGAATCGTGTGTACATCCTTTGCATACATATGTTAACCCTTGCATGATTCGAAATGGCCTGGCCCTCTTCGACATGCAATGCAACACATATTCAATGCCAGCACTGCAAGCATACTTCTGGTTCAGCCGCAGTAAATCCTCGCAGAGGGGCACCGCTGCCTGGCAGCGGAACCCATCCTTCAACCTCCGAGCGCCGCGTATCCAAAATGTTATCATTTCTTCTTCATCTGCAGCCGGCCTTTCAAACCGATTGCTCTTGCAGAAGACTTCATTAAAGCATCATTACTGGTGCCGCGGGAATCCATTTAATTACAATGTGTATTAATGCACATGTTCCTAAGTGCCGCGCTGCCAGCCCTGGACTTGATTGGCCTTTGGTTTAGAATAAACACGGCCTCCCCCGTTTCTCCCCGGTGGAGCCGGCTCCAAACCATTTCGACACACAGCGGCCCTTTCAGAGCCGCCGAAAAGGGGAGTTCCGGAACGAAAATTACGTCGTCACCAGAAACAAGGGCAAGATAAACAACATTGGTGCATTTCTGAAACGCAACCGAACGAAAATGTCGCTCCCTATAAGAACAAAGGGAAATGTATGCTCAGCTGCAATCCTTTTCATTGTTTCAAAAAGTCAAGATTAATACATGAGAACTGCAGACATGGATGTATTTGTTAACTTGCTGATTCAAACCCACCGGGACTGCCGCAGTTGTTCGTCATCATTCCACGACTGATAACGTTGGTATATTTTTGGTTTGCAGTTACACATCACATGTCTAGCCCAAGAAACAATCCAGTCTCTGCTGAGCGCCACGTGATTGGCCGATACGATTTTGTTAGACGGACTTCTGTGGATACCAAAGGGTTAGCCTGCCTGCCATAGTACTATTTATAACAGTAATTCGGTCATATGCAGAATTCAGAAAGTATCTATTTCTAAGGAAACACAAACGGGGCACTTGTAGCGTCTAACTGGTCTGTGCATGCCATAGCTCCTCGTGAATACAGGGGTGAGGTCAACTGTGCGCTGCAGGGCTTTCAGGGGCTGTGGAGACGCGGAAGGGAAACAGGGCAATTGAAATTATGAGAACTATGATGCAATGCAAATATGTGAAATAGAATGCAGTAGAGATGTGTAGTTCCTCAAGTGATGTACACGATTCTTGACTCTGTTTCTGCACCGCCATCCTGGCCTCCACCTCAGCCCTTAAGTGCTGCGCTGGGTTCCTGCCTTGCCAGTTTCACGCATACACGGACAGGTGTCTTTATAAATGGAGTACGCATTGGTGAATAGAAAGAATCAGGCGGGCGTCCACCACTCGTACGTAAAATGTACACGGCCCTCTTAATATTTTAGAAATGGCTCTCCTTTTCACAGGATGGGCAGGGAATGCCCAAACTCACCGCACCCTTCAGACTCCGCCCCTGCCACACACTTTCCTTCAGAACATCAACAGTCCCCCAATTGGCTAATGATAGATAGCTCGTGATAGCGGAAAACAACAAGATATAGTGTATAACACTTTCAGCAATGCGTCAAACGTTCACTCAGGGGAAGCGCCATGACGCACGAGCTCGATGCGCTTGGGGAGACATTAGTAATTGTGTGCATGATAGCGAATCACGAGGAGGCACATTTAGGAGGCACATGTTGCCATCAGATTCCAATGGCAACATCTTCACACAGTACTAACGAAAGAACTGGAGAGCTGTAATGTTTACCATGTGGGGAGGGGGCAGGCGGCAGGTGACGTCATGACGTCACACATTAAAAAAGCGGGAGGGGGGCGGGAGAGGACAAGAACGGCGGGAGGGGGGCGGGAGAGGACACGGACGGCGGGAGGGGGCGGGAGAGAACAAGGACGGCGGGAGGGGGCGGGAGAGGACACGGACGGCGGGAAACGTGCACAGGAAAGCGAGGGTAGGGCGGAAAGGCACACGGAGGGGGCGGGGAGGGGGCGGGAATGGACAGCGCATCAGTGAAAGGGGAGGGAACGGGAAAAAACGTAACTCCGCCCAGGGAAAAAATCTCAGGAACGCCCCCGAATCTGGTCCGGCCTTGACGGACAGATCCGGCACTCAATGGCTAGCCTCCATTTATGGAGCTAGCCAATGAGAGCCGGGGGACGTTCCAGAAGTCCTTATTGTCAACAAAGGATTTCACCTGCGCTGAAAACCTGCGCAGAGCGCAGCCTTTCGGCAGGCGAAACCCAAAAAGGGATGGCTGGAATGCTTGAAATAAATAATGTGAACGAGTGACTCTCCACTCGATATCTGGTTGCACAGCACACATTTAATTCAGCATGTTATGAAAGTCATGCATAGAAATCAACAATGCATCACAACATTTATACTATTGTAAATTACTCATTGTTGTATGTCCTGATACATTAATTTAACCAATCATAATTGAAATTAAACAGTCATAGACTATTTTTCAATCTGTTACAAAAATATATGCAATGTAAACAGAACACCATTCTTGGTACAAAATTATTTGACAACCAAAAATCAATATCACATGTGTGCATCCTTGATCTCTTCAGTGATGTGGTCACACTGCCGTCTTCTAGCCTTGCAACAAGATGTTTTGCTTGGTGAAAGCAAGCACAGGCTGTATCCTCTTCTGTAGCTATTCCATGCCGCTATATCCTGGGGGGTCTGTCTAGAGCATGGGCATCAATTCACTAAAATGCTAGGGGTAGTGGAAGGAAATAACATCACGTTGGGGCCTATTTCAAAGTGGAATACTCTGCTAAAACAGTTTCCATTGTTTTAAAGCTGAAAATGAATGATTATGAGTAAAATAAAATGCCTCAAAAATGCCGCTAAATTTCCATATTTGGCCGTTAAATTTGCTAATCCATGCCGCTACATCCTGGGGGGGGTCTGATTATGGAGTAAGACAGGGGGATCTCTGTCTCGGTTTAAATTTCTTCAGCTAAAGTCTTCGGGGGGGAGCAAATAGACGTGAGACTAAGAGTCTTTGGGAGTTTGAAAAAAAATTAAAGAACAAAACAATAGCAAAGAAGGAAATAAGTGGATGGTACCACGCACTACTGACTTCCGAGGAGGAAAAAATCAAAGCCCCCTATGAAATATGGGACGAGGTGATGCAGACTCCTGATCCACAAAAAATATGGCAGCTGTCTTTTAAGTTACTTTACAAAACAGTCAAACCATCAAACTTGAAGAGGAACCATTTCTTTACGGCAATTAGACTATATTGGACTCCACAAAAATTAGCAACGTTTGTAACTGATGCCCACCCCCCCCCCCCCAAATGTCGCAGGTGCGGAGTGATTAGTGCTAATGATAAGCATATGTTTTTAGAATGCCCTCAGTTAGAGGAGTATTGGCCTGAGGTCGAAAGGATAATTAGTGAAATTCTTGATACAAACATCGAAGTTAGCCTCTTACTAGTAATGCTGGAGGTAGTAGATCAGCCATGTAATGACCTCACTGGGGTTAAACAGGCCTTGCTATTCTATCTAATTCTTCTCGCTAGGCGGGAAATCTGTAAGAAATGGACTGAACCCTCCCCACCACAATGGATGGACTGGCTATGAGCAGTTAGAAGAACGGCGAAAACAGATATTGACTTGGAGTTCAATACACATTCTAAGAAATGGGTGGCCTTCCAGAATTTGGATGGAGACATAAGTGTGTAACCCCTTCTGTTCAATGATTACACCTGCGTGGTCTGTGCAGCCAGGACACTGGAAGGGCACGAGCGCTGGAGCTATTGAAATATCGCAAAAGCCTGGGGAGGAACAGATCGGCTGACAGGCTACTATTTGCATATAATGGTGGTATGATGACAAAAAAAGAAAATAAAAAAAAGACTAAGTTAAGTATTGGAGTAAGTGATGTCCTTTTAGAGCTTTAAGTAATTTACTCCGAGCAAATGTTAACAGAGATACTTTCAGTTCTGATTTCTTAAGCTGATGTGTATGGCCGCCGCACTCATGCACCCAAATGCTTAAGTATTTATATGATCTGCCCTCTTGACAAGTTTCCCACACAGGGATCAGCTCCCTTCTTCTTAAGACTCCTCCCAAAGATTACAATGTTACTCTTGTCTGTATTTATAAAGATCTTATTCTGTCTGCAGTAGTTGAGCGTTGCTAGCTGGCATTGAAGTCCTAGATAGGTTTGTCCTGTAACACTGTAGTATCTGCTTAGTATAACATTTGTTGGACTTGGCCCTTGTTGCAGGGTCATCCCTGAACTTTTTGCCTTCCTCCTGTATTTTGTCTGACCTGTTTTTGTTGGTTATATGACTTTGGGCACTTTACCACTGCTGATCAGTGCATATGCTCTCCCTGTGGTAAATTGATGTATGGATTAGTGACTCCATGATTGGCTGATTTGGCTTACTTGTCAGAACCTAGTACAGTGCACTGAGCGTGCCCAGGGCTGGTAAATCAAATGTTGCTGGTGGGCTAGCAGCACTGGTTGTGCCACCCATAGAAGCAGCTTGTAAACCGTGTCTCAGGTCTGCCATTGCAGAGCCTGTATGCAGCCTGGTACTGCCATGCTGACTGGGCAAGTGCACCCACTTGCCAGTCCCTAAACCTTCCCTTTGCTGCATATTAGTCACCCCTATGGTAGGCCCAAGGGCGGGGTGCATTGTAGGTAAAAGGTAGGACATGCCCTGGTGTGGGTGGCATGTCCTGGTAGTGAAATACAGCCATTTTCGTTTTTCACTATTGCAAGGTTACCTGTTCCCTATAGGCCAGATTGGGCAGTTTGATTAAAACATCTTATAATCCTAACTGACTCAGGGAAACAGGTAGAAATTCAAGTTTAGTATGCCTGAATTCAGATTGATAAAATACATCTTTCAGTGAAGGTTTTAACATTCTGTGTTTGAAAATACCACTGTTAGAAAGTAGGTATTTTCTTGTCTAACGATCCAAGCCTGCCTCTGCTAGGTTGTGTATTCCTTGTCTGGAGTTTGAGTGACAGGGGCCGGGGGATTTCAGGAGACAGGGTGAGTCAGCACAGGGCTGAATAGAGAGATCTGCATGTAGATGGGTAGGAGTTACACCTGGGACCTGAATAGGGCTGTGCCTTCCCTCCACAATGCTGGCTCCACCTCCTGTGGTTCGTCTGATGTCCCTGGCCTGCACTGTGAAAGGAAAGAAGGAGACTTGTCAACAAAGTGCTCCAGGACTGACCAGAACTGGTTTGGACTAGGCAAAGGCGCCTCTGCCTTCAGAGAACAAAGTGAAAATGAGTATACAAGGGGGGACCCACACCCCAGAACTTTAGATCACTTCTGGGAAACAAGAAGAACATTTTCTGAGGAGAGGAACCAGAGAAATTGAGGAGGAGACTATCCCTAGCTGAGTGCTGTTTGGGGGATTGGCCTGCAGTGGTTGCCTGACTGCCAAAGAAAGGAGAAAGGGCGTTTGGGCTACTTTCATTCAACTTGTGAATGATCTCCAAGGGTTTGAGATAGAGCTTGCCTCCTGCTGAAGTCTCAGGGACAACAGACTTCACCAACCAGCTCCCCAAGAGTTCTTTTGAAG
Organism: Lissotriton helveticus; assembly: GCF_964261635.1. Taxonomy (NCBI): domain Eukaryota; kingdom Metazoa; phylum Chordata; class Amphibia; order Caudata; family Salamandridae; genus Lissotriton; species Lissotriton helveticus. The sequence goes on along the minus strand of NC_136059.1, from coordinate 1,504,939,347 downwards.
TGCCTGCTGTTGTGTTGGGCCTTCTGAGGGACTGCGTGTCACAAGGAGCTGGAAGCGCGACTCGCGAAGGAGAAGCGTGTTGCTGCCGCAGCCACTGTCGTCGCATCACTGAAGAAGGGTGTCGCTGCTGCCGCTTCGCATCGCCGAAGCTCCTCGCATCGCCGGAGACTAGGATCGACGATGCATCATATGCCGCCACATCACCGGATAAGCGTGTCGCAGGGCCTGTCGCGGCTCAGAAGAATCGTTGAGTCGCCGCACGGTCATTGTGCCTGCACGCATCGTGTCGCAGTAAGAAGAAGACGCCATCTTTGTTTCATTGCACCGGATCTTCATCGCATCACAGTGTTGCTTGTCGCATCGCCACAGAAGCGCAGTAAGAAACCAATGCATCACCTCCCCACGCCCAGAAAACCGACGCATTCCCTACGCATCAGTAGGGACCCAACGCATCACAGTTCTTGCGTGTAAGGAACCGACGAATCACCTTCCCTGCAACACTTTTGTTGTATAGCGTTACGCATTTTGAGGTACATTGAACTCAAAGTGTCGCATTTACCATCTAAAGAGAACTAAGCTATTTCTACCATTTTTTAAGTACAGTATTGTGGATTTTTGTCGTTTGTGGTCTTGTGTTAAGTCTATATAAAAATATGTATTTTTATACTACAACTTGTGAGGTGTCCACCTGTAGTGTTGTCACAGGGTTACTGTATGTGTTCACAAATGCTTTACACACTGCCTCTGAAATAAGCCTGCCTGCTCGTGCCAAGCTACCTATTGGGTGAGCAGGGGCTATTTTAGGAGTGTACCCCCCTTACCCTGACTAGACGCAAGGGTCCCTATTTGGTCAAGGGTACCTACCTCTGCCAACTAGAGACCCCCACATCTAACAATATTGTAGTAAATATGCACCCTAACTGAGGAGGATATGAGCAAGGACCAGCCAGTGCTTTGCCGAAGTCAGATGAATTTAACCTCTGCCCACATGCCCTATGCAACAGCTTAATGAATTAGAACTGATTTCTTCCAGATGATGTTCTGCTTGGTGAAAATGATTTAGTTGCAATATTTTGAGGCCCAGCTTGAAGCCTTGTAGAGACTACTAATTTGCACATCTTTTTATTCAGTTTATAAAAAATTTTGTGATCAAAAGCTGAAGATCTGAATCTGCCTGCAGTAAATTGTTGAATGATTTGCTGGAGTTACCACTATCAGGCATAGCAGTATCTTTTGGAATATTTGTAATAAAAAATCCAGGAAGACTAATTGCCAGATTATTTTTATGGTCCTCCACGTGTATCAGTGCTGTAACTAACATTTTCTTCAAATGGGCTGTCTCGAATGTGTTGTGGGCTGTTAGTGCGGAATGGGGGAGGCTGCTGGTGTCTTTGTTTCAGATCATACCTAACAGACACTGTAAGGAGCATAGCCTCTTTTTCATCTCTTTGATTGGCTGGCTTCTGTGCTTCATAAGCTCGTTTTTAGGGAACTACTTTTTTCCCTTTTTAAGCATCCCATGAGGAGTGCATGTGTTTTCCGGCTTCCTCCCTGGTGTGCTTCTCTCCCCCCACCTGCGCTTGCATTGCCCCCCCACTTGTATACTTAAGCGTCACCGCGCTGCACGTTACTTTCTTTCACCTGTGTCCTAGCCTGCCTGTCGTGTTACTTCTTCCACCGTTGCCGTGTTACTTCCTCACAGCCCCTCTCTAGCCCGATCCCCTAACCCACTTATGCATTTAAAAAAAAACTATTTTACCCTGTCTTTTTTATTTACCGATCCATCTCAGATCAGTAACAACAAAGTGTACTTTTGCAGGCATGTGTAAAACCATGTGCTTTTGTAGGCGTGTACATGAGTGTTGAGCACAAGCGTGTGCCTTCAAAATGACACGGCAATCACGTCTTTTGTTTTTCAGCCGTGCCCTACCACAGCCGCAAGGTTGTCCAGCAGCGCTAAAACATTTGCAAAGCCAAGACGCAGTGCTTTAAATGGGCCGGTACTCACTGGCACTTCCAAATTTTCTAGCCCTCAGTGCCGGCACTTTTCTTTAGTCAGGGAGAGTACCGGTACCCTGATTTCTGGCACGGCAGGCTCAGGTTCCGTATCCCCTCCAACGCAGGATTGATGGCGCTCTGCTTCCGGATATCGCAATCACACTGAACCATGAAGTCGACTTTTGCAGAGACACTGGTAGAGTCCAGAGGTGCCCCTTTGCAATTCCTCACACTACAGGGGTTTCAGAGGGCTTGTGTCACGCTGTCATTAACAGAGCAGGATCTAGCCTGATCATGCACTGTTAATTATGCATGAAACAACCATTCGGCTGTAAATGTCTGATTGATTGATTGAAAGGAAACACCAGCATGATCGTTTTTTAGGTCGAGGACCGTAGGCTGCGCTTGCGCAGTCTTGGTCAGAGATTTAATGTTTACCAGTATGGGGGCTTGAACCCACCCCTCTTCTCCATTGACTGGCTTCCTAAACGGAGGCCAGCCATTGGAGGAGAGGGGCGTCACTCCGTTTAAGCCCTGTCTTTTTCGGATTCGGGGGCGTGTTTTTTCATGTTCTTGCTCTCCTCTTCCCATAGGCTGGAATTTTACATTCCAGCCAATGGGAAGAGGGGAGAACGAAAACCACGCCCCGAATCTGAAAATGAAGGGGCTTTCTTTGAGGCATTCTTGCTAATGCCTCAGAGAAAGATGGTGGTGTTTCTGGAGGGCCCTCCTACCTGGAGTGGTGCCAGTGCAGCTGTTCCGGTGAGTGGAGATCGCTGGGGGCCGCTCCTGGGGTTTGTGGTGCTCCCCCTTTGCCATTCCTCACCTCTGTGGCCTGGCCGGGCTGCCCTGCACTGAGTCTGCTGTGCGCCGGTGCCTCATCCCGATCTGTGGACTGAAGTGGGGGGACTGTCCCGGGCAGTGCTTAATTTGTAAAATATGAAGTGCAGGTGCTCAAATGTTTTTCGGAGGCCACACACCCTTTTCCCGGCTCCACCCACTCCCTTCACTAGCTCCACCCACTTCCTCTATTGGCTCCACCCACACCCTCCACTGGCCCGCAAGCCATAAACCGTGAAAATGTCACACATCCTCAGGCCAGAACGCATGGAAATGTTACACATACGCACCCATGCCATAAATCATGGAAATGTCACACATAAGCAAGCACCCAAGCCATAAACTGTGGAAATGTGAAACTTAAGCCCTCAGGCCAGAAAGCATGGAAATGTTACACATAAGCACCCATGCCATAAACCATGGAAATGTCACACATAATCAAGCACCCAAGCCATAAACTGTGGAAATGTGACACTTAAACCCTCAGACCAGAAAGCATGGAAATGTCACACATGAGCATCCAGGCCAGAAAACATGCCATAATCCGTCACACATAAGCATCCAGGACAGGGCTAGGCCAAAAAACGTGGAAATGTCACACATAAACATCCATGATCCAGGCAATGAACCATTGAAATGTCACATATAGGCATCCAGCCGGGTGTGTTATTAACTTCCAGCCACAGTAAACCAGTGCTTAATTTGTAAAAAACATAAGTGCCGGGACCCTTTTCGGGAGGCCATTGCAGCTTGCACCACGCATTTTCCCTCCCTAGCAGTACTGCTAATAGCAGTACCAACATAACTAGTACATACTCACCTACAAGTGTGACAATTCAGACTATTTAAAGTCACTTAAAGCTATAAAAATGGTGTGAGCAGTAGATATTATTCATATATAATGTATATTAAATTATTAATCTATTGCTGTGCTTAACTCAAAATTAGACAGACAGCGCCACCAGGTGCCAGACTTTTATAGGTACCGGAATACAGGCGTTGAGAATTAAGTACCGGTACTGAGCATCAAAAACACCAGCTGAAATTAAGCGCTGGATGCTGCCCTTACTGCACTGCTTAATTTCTGCCAGTTGTTGCAGGTGGTGGTAACAAGCCCTCGTTTTTGAAGACCTGGACTTATTGTTCAACAGCAGACTAACTTTGAGTCAGAGCAGGAGAGAGAAAGGTGAAAAGATTGAATGAAGGAAGAGAAGGGTAGGGAAACAGAGACACAGGGGGAAAGCCGGCTTGAAAAAGAACACACAAGAGAGAAAATCGTGCAGAGTGAAGAAAGAGCCGTGATGAGGTGGAATCAAGACCAGACAGCCTCCGTAGGGTGCAACACTGGCATTCAGAAGTTCTCCCAATGGTCTCAAAAGACAAACTTTGGGTCCCTGTATTTCTTTTTTTCACACATTAAGCCCTAACTGGCAACAAGGTCTCACCCTCACACTTTCAGGTTCCAATCACCAGCTGAGCATGGGACCAGAATACAAGAGGATTCAATAGGTCAAGGGCATCGTGCTCAATTTTTTTAAGGTCATTATTGAGACACATCTCCTGACAAATAAACGATATTTACAGTTCTTCTGAAGCGGGAAAGAAATCTGGGCCTCGCAGGTCAGTCGGGCAACGAGGGCTCCTGGCTGAAAGCATTCCTAGTGGGCAACACTTCAGTGTGTTTCTGGAATTGATCGAAGTTTGGCTGAAGCCTGTAGTTTCGGCCAACTATGGCTAGAACTGGCGATTGCTGCTGCCTTTTCCCTTCTGCCTCCATACTGCCTGCCAGAGCCCCACAGTCTTTCGCCTGTCAGATCCCTTCGTGCAAAGCTGCGAAGGTTTTAGATTGCTAGGTGTGACATTTTTCTATAATTTCTGAGCAAATATGAGTGACATTTCAAAGACTATGGGTGACAGTTTCTCGTTAGCCAAAATAAAGCATGCCGGCGAGGGAAACATATAAACATTAGAAATTGCACCCTTTTGTGCAACAAGAAACTCTAGGAATCAGTTATTAGCATTACGTTAAAAGGATCAATTATTATTATATACGGCCTCCTCCTTGCATCACTTTTGAATTCAGCTCACAGAGGCTGCTCACTTCCACCAAGCCTTTCAGCCTCTGCTTAGATGTATTTGTACAGTGTATACAAGCCCACAGGCTACCAACAAGCACTGTGGAAGCTTGTATTACAATCACAGCTTCCTTTCAAAAACTCTGGAATTTTATAATTAATCACCAGACTCCAGTTCGACTTGGCAGTGGCATCACATGGCGGCTACAGCCGCTACCTTACTATACATGCAGTCACAGTGTGTATGTGTCATGTCATGTGTCAATTAACTTAAGTTACCGGTTGGTTCGGGCCGGGCGGACAGGGACACGCACACACATAGAGACTGACTGCAGTAGTGCACTGCACAGCCTGCAGGCTGCCGCTGCAGCCTTACTTAGGCTAACTATAGGCCTGCTGCTGCCGCCCACACTTTACACAGGCCCTGCCTCAGCTGGTGGCTGGTGCCATGCGGTTAATGGTGAAAACCTTTAATACATCTGGCCCGAAATCTGCACTGGTATGATTGCAGTCTGTGCTGGGAGAGATGGGTCGCCGTGGTACAAGGTTGTGGCTGCCATTAATGCAGCAGGTGCAGTGAGTGCGCGAAGAACCAACTGCAGCCAAATTGCGTTTTTTGTTTACTGCCAATTCTGACAGGGGGTGGGTGAATGCTCCATATTTGAACTCGAGCTGTACCTTCGCGAGGCCACTACACAGAGACAAGCCACTGTGAATGAAGATGAGTGAACACACGACCCATTAAGTTGCCACGATCCACACCACGCGCTTCCCAGACCCCTCTTCGGCACTGATTTGAACAACTTTCTCCTCTCCCTGTTTCCCACACAGCCTCACGGGATCCTCTGAGCCGCGCAGAGTCTGTCTGCACAGAGTGGGCGCGTGGCAGTGTTATTGTTCGGGTAACTGCTGCTTGGCACTGCAGACCGGTTCAAACAGCGAGCTTGTGAATGACACCCTGGCAGCTGTGCGAGGTGTGATCGTGGGGGCTTTGCCTCAGGGCCGCAGACGTTTCTCTTCTGACTTTCCGGAGAAGGTACCTGCTGAAGTTGATATACTGTGTTGACTGACTCCATAATCAACAGAACCCGTTTAAACCTTGGCTCCCAGCGCCCTGCCAGCACGACAACAGTTTAATCTCAAACATATCATTGCCTGTCGTGCTCAACCCCCTTCTTGCAAAAGTTAGCAGTGCTTCAACAGGCTAGCTGCGTCAATGACGGAAGGGTGTGGCATGGGATACCTATGTTAATTTTATAAATATATGTGCTTTTAGAGTTGTGTGTATTGTTGCAGCAGAGGGTCCTGATTGGTGCCTTTCATATGGTGATAAACTTGTATATGGTGTTACACCCAGATCCCAGTGTGGAACTAAATAGAACAACAATGCCCGGTTGAAGTCTGTTTGCCACCAGGCTATCTTACCCCCCCCCCCTCCATCCCATCCCGAAAAAACACATGCGCATCATATTTCAACACAGAGAAGGGTTGCGGGCAGTACTGGCCAGAGTCAGACCGTACTAGTACTAGAGTACTCACTCACTCACTGCTGGTGGTGGACGGCTACACTAGCCTATGCCCGCGCCGGACTACTCCTCAGGCTCAACAACAAGTCGCCAATGGAGCATGTGATCGCACTTGCAGCTAAACAACACGGTCCTGCCTGGCTGCTTCTTGCTGCTGGATTACTTTCGGTTTCACACTTACACTGACTTACTTTCACTTAGCGAAGCTGGTGGACGGTTCTTTGAATCTTGAACCGAATGGCCATGTTCTATTTGGAAGTTCCTGACTCGGAGGTGAGAGGCGGCCGGGTATGAGGTGTGCACTGTGCTGTCTGCTGTGTGCCAAAGCAGCAAAAGCGTGCAATCCGCGCATTGAAATCATTCTGAAAAAAACTGCGCACGTTCCTTGGCGCGCAGAGCTCCAACCCCCGCAGAAGACCAACGCCCTGCCCAATAATCAGTGTCCCGCCCACTGGGCCGGCAACACTGAGCCGCTGCAGTGCACGATTCAACAGAGAAGTAATAACTAACTAGTGTGACATGTGGTGTGTGACTGAGTCGTGAAACGAGGCAAGTGAAGGCAACAAGTACTTCAACACGTTACAAAAGCCATGCCAGTACTCTAACAGCAGCACTTACGTGGTAGAGCAGCAGTGGCACTGACTGAGCCACTAATTACCATAAAATCAATTACGAGCACTTAACGCTCGTAGACCCTGCCCTGATAATTAAGTGCCGGTACTAAGCACCGGCAAGCACCGGCACAAATTAAGCACTGGTCCCGGGTCACTAGAACTTTCTATCCCCACTCCCGATTCCTGCTCGGACCGTCTCTGGGGTGATATCTGGACCAGCTCAACCCCATATACCTCAGTGCTCACCGCTACTTCCGCTGAAGGAGATGCCATCGCAGAGGCGGTGTGACCTCCCCCCCCCCCCACTGCGGCTGGCGGGACTGGGTGCTGCGGTATGTGGAGAGTGCTGCCCTACTCGCGCCCTGCGGCGCCGTATTCTTGGACCCCTGGCGACGGGGCGGAACAAGCGCCGGGAAGAAAAGTAAACAATCGCAGGCGAGATCGGACCCAGGCGGACCCGACTGCTGTACACACTCCTATTTCTCTCTGCTTCCCTTCATCCTTCTCTCTCTGTCCTTTTTTTCCATTCCCTTCTTCCCTCTAGTCTTTGCTCTGCCTTTTAACTGCTCCCAGTGAACGCACAGTCGCCCTTCCTGCTGTCCTTTCTTCTATGTCTCTCCTTCGATTAAATACTCTGTTTAAACCTCACGCCCACCCTCTGCTCCCCCTTGGATTATCTTTCACCCTGTGTGCCCCCCCAGCTCATCCCCCGCTCTTTTTCAGTCCCTCCTCCCCTCTGCCCAGCCTCTCCTGTTCTCCCCTCACCGTCACCCCTGCACCCCTCGACGCCCCCCTCCTCTGGCCCCATCCTGCGCGCCCGCCCACCCACTCCATCTGCACCACCCACTTCGCCCCTTCTCACTTCCTCCTCGGTTCTTCCTCATCCCAGCTCCTCGTCCTCCCCCCTCTGCCCCCCGCCACCCAGCGCTGCGATGGTTAAATTCCTTTCCAGCTCAGCTGGCAAAGCGATCCTGGGCAGAGCAGTAAGATGAGCGGGGAGGGGGGCAGAGAGCTATTCTCATGGGCACGGAGGTGGAGGAGGGGAGGGGGGCCAGAAACCTCATTATTTGCCTCCTTCAGAAGCAGCAGAGGGCACGAGGAGCAGCGTGGCAACGTACAACCTGGGAAGGGGCACTTGGGGTGAGGGGTTGAGGGGAGGGTGCCTAGGGCGGGTCGCCTTCAAAGGACAGACCCCCTCCATCGTACCACCCTCCGTGTGGAAGGCTTAACCTTTTGAAGATGGAGCACTGGTCTGTCTACACCCTACTCATTGTTGCCCCCTTCCAAGCCTACACCTCAGTGAGCAGCTTCTGGGGAATAACATCAGGAGGCAAGAAAGTGCCTGGGACTGGTGGTGAACAACACCGATGAACACTCACAAATAAACCTTCATGTAACTTCCGTACGTTGAAGCGTTGACACTTTTATTTCTCGGTAAAAATCGTGTTGTTAGCCTGTGTACGTGTCGCTTGCATTTTCTACATTGTCCACGTTACAAACTGCCCTCCTTCCTACTAATGCAACCTGCATAGCAGCTTGCTACTTACTCGCCCATCAAAATCGCCTCGCCCCTTGTCAGGGCGCTATATAATCACCCTTACGGTTCTCATGACAAGGAAGGCGTCTCGCTTTGCACTTCAGATCTCTTACTTCATCTTTCATCCCCAAGAATGTTGCTTTTCCAAATGTTGTGCTTCTGGTTTTTTATGCAACATATATGGGTATAGCGCATACTGTGAACTGACTGGCTTCTAGGAGTCTGATTGACTTTTTATTGTGAGTGTGTGTTGGTGACCGCCACACATGAGAGCTCTGGCGTTGAAGCTTAAATAAATGTGAGTTCACTCACTGTCTGTCAATGTGCTGGCTACTGGCACATCCAATCCTTGGCCTCTCTGCAGGACGCAGAGCGATGGTCACCGATGTACCAATTGTAATTGTGTTTGTATGAAAAACTGTGTGAAGGAGGTATCCAGTTGTAGAACCACTGACAGCGCCAAAAGAGAAGAAAGCGCAGAGTTTACATGCAAGTGTGTGGGTTACATATGTGTGGGGGGGGGTTAAGAGAAAAAAACTGAATTCAAGCTCGTGGGGTTTAAGAGAGGAGACATTACCAATCCCAATATTTCAAAACAGAATCAATCTTGTTGCTAACTTATCAATTTCCGCTGACAGGCGTGTTGGTGTGTTGTATGTCTGGATACAATGACACAGAGGCACGCGAACACTGGTCATGTGGCATGTTGCGTGAAGCACATGGTGAATCTACATGCTTTAAACCGCACCTTTAATTACATAGGCAAAGCCTCTTGTAGCATCTGGCGTGCTTCAGTGAGCTTGAAAGACAGAGTCGCAGTAGAGCGAACACTGGCCATTTCCTGTCCGTCTTGAGTATCTTTTTTAAGGACGTTTTTATGGGCAAATTGTGGAATGGTCAGAACATGGTCAACGTGATGTTTTCATGAAAGGTGATCACTGGGTTCTTCTAACCATTGTCCACTCAGGACAAAGCTGTCACCAAGGGCAGGTGGGACCATGAAAGTGCTTCGGCCTCGAGTGGGGCAGAGTTTGGTACTTTTGCCGAGAGTTGTGTCCCCACATTCGATTCCATTAATCCTTATCTCATCCAGCCTTTGATATCTTGAAGCAATTGGCTGAGAATTGCGAATTGTAGCCCTATATATTTATTAACAATTTGTTAGTAGAGTTGTGTAAGAATTCAGTTGTGTCCCATGTTTGTGTATTCTGATTAGTAGAATGAGGGTCTTTAGGTTGCACCTAACGAAGAGAAAGCCGCAATAGGAACAGACTATACTCTGGTAGATATTGTTTTACAAACAATGTTGTGATGAAGAATCGTGCGGTGTTTCAACGCCACTCAAGGGATTTATTCAATTGGTGGATACAAAGCGTCAATGCACATGTGAAGAACATGACGTCATCAGTCTTCAAGGCGGTATGAATTGTATCCCTGATGTAACTGGGAAGACCCAAGTATCTGGGAAATAACTGGATTGATTGTATGGTGTGACTTCTGGTGAAAGTTATCTGCACCCACATTGTCTCACCACAAGAAAGAAACCGAGAGAGTGGTAGACATTCTCCAAAAGTCAGACATCTGGTTGTACCATAGAACCCAAGCAGTTCTTTGGTTTTGATGCCCCTGTTCCCTCGTTGTGCTTGCTTTTATGCCCCTGTTCCCTCGTTGTGCTTGCTTTTTTGCCCTCTGTTCCCTCGTTGTGCTTGCTTTTCTACCCCCTGTTCCCTTGTTGTGCTTGCTTTTCTGCCCCCTGTTCCCTCGTTGTGCTTGCTTTTCTGGCCTCTGTTCCCTCGTTGTGAGCGTTTTTTCTGGCCTCTGTTCCCTCGTTGTGAGCGTTTTTTCTGACCTCTGTTCCCTCGTTGTGAGCGTTTTTTCTGGTCTCTGATCCCTCGTTGTGAGCGTTTTTTCTGGCCTCTGTTCCCTGTGTGTGTGTGTGGCTCTCTGTGTGTGTGTGGCTCTGTGTATGTGTGTGGGGCTGTGTGTGTGGGGGGGGCTGTGTGTGTGTGTGTGTGTGGGGCTGTGTGTGTGTGTGTGTGGGGCTGTGTGTGTGTGGGGCTGTGTGTGTATGTGTGGGGCTGTGTGTGTGTGGCTATGTGTGTGTGTGTTGCTGTGTGTGTGTTGGGCTCTGTCTGTGTGTGTGGCTCTGTGTCTGTGTGTGTGGCTCTGTCTGTCTGTGTGTGTAGCTCTGTCTGTGGCTCCGTCTGTGTGGCACTGTGTGTGTGTGTGTGGCTCTGTGTGGTTGCTTTTTTGTAGGTGGCTCTATGTGTGGGTGGCTCTGTCTATGTGAGGGTGGCTCTGTGTGTGTGTAGGTGGGTCTGTGTGGGTGGCTCTGTGTGTGTGTAGGTGGCTCTGTGTGGGTGGCTCTGTGTGTGTGTGGGTGGCTCTATGTGAATGACTGTGTGGGTGGCTCTGTGTGGGTGGCTCTGTATGTGTGTGTGGGTGGTTTTGTGTGTGTGGCTCTGTGTGGGTGCAAATGCAATAGGTCTGGCATTTGCGAGCGATTAAGCTATTGGTATTGTAAATGACAATGCCATTTATTTATGTTTTAAAAACCAAAACATAAATAAAAATAATGTCATGAGCAATGCCAGTAGCTCTAACTTTAATAATGCCGAGACCATTGCATTGTAAATGCTTGTTCTCTTTAAGGCATTGATTATGATAACCATGGATACAGATGCAAAATATATTTCACCTGCTAAAGTCTGATTACTGGACGTTTGAAATTTAAGAAGAGCAAAAATGATCACCTACTCTAAGCTAAGCCTTTCAAAATGGAGCATGGCGAATTGGTGCTTTCTGGGTATTTTCTGCTCCAACATTCGGCATATTTGACCTACCAATATGTACATGGGAATATAGAAGAGGTGTGGACTTTATCACACCCGCTGCTGGGTATTGTAAACTTAGCGCTACTCATAATTCCCTCACCTGGTCACAGATATTTTGTCAAAGCCTTAGGCTTCAGGCATTAGGAAAAAGCCATTAAGTTGTTTAATGGCTAGTTTTAACTGAGCAAAAACTCTTTAAAAATTCAGGAAAAGAATCGAGACAAAAGTGAACATGTTGGCTGTAAATACTTTCAGCTTGGAACTTGCTTTCAAAAATGAAATGCACCTAACTGTGGCGATTTTAATGTCTCTCCGTCAGGTGCATGAAATAGCCTGGGCTGGTGCTGCACTGGCCACACTTAAGCGAGTGGCAGTTCAATACAATCATCTACCTTCCCCAAAGCCGGTTTTCTTTTCATGTTTTTTTTTTTTACAGTGCAGGAGCTGCTTCCCTTTGTATGTCCCATCAACACTAATTGCTGCATTCGCACAACAGCGAGGGATCCATGGGTGTGAAAGTAGCCCTGCCCAAGGCTGCAGCACTTTAGAAATGACCTCCCGTGACAACTAACAATGGATCGGGCTGGGGGGAGGGGGGGGAGACGAGATGATGAACACAGAAGGAAGGGGAGGGAGGGATGTAAAAAGGTGAGGTGACAGCTGAAGTTAGGATTGGCACTTTTTTTCAGTTAAAAGTACCAGATATTTGTTCAGTTGTTCAGTTCTGAAATCAGAGCTTAAAAATGGCATTTTAGCACAGATTACTGCAGAGTTCAAAATCTGCTATATTTCTTGTTAACTTTCATTATCGTTTAAAAAAAATATATATATATATACGTGAAACGTAGGGCGGGCTGCATTGTCACTCCTGCCCCCTCGTTAGTGTTGCCTCCAAATGTGGGGCTGAAGCGGTGTTTGGGGACTAGAGGAAGCACTGGAAAACACCATTTACAGGACATTGGCTATTTACGAGCACCTTCAGTCATCAAGCACGCCGCGATTCCATTTGGGCATAAACTTTACCCCGCAGCACCTACCTGGGCGAATGGTGCATCCTGGGACTTGCAGTCAGCACAGACTGCAAGTCGGTGAGCATGATCGAAATGAAGGGGCGGAGCGGATCCCCGCCAATGGGGAGGTTGCTGGATGGTCATAAGCAAGGTGCCCCTTGGCCTCCTGAGTACTAGGCATCTGATGAAGGCCGGACAGGCTGAAATGCATTGTGCCAAATTTCAATAAAGGAGCTTCTGAAAAGTCCCCCGTGAGGCCTCAGCTCTTTCTTTCGGAGGAGGTTGTGGAGATATATATATATATATATATATTCACTGAAAAAACCATAGGTTTCACACACGTTATAGTTAGGAATTAGCATGTAGAAAACCTTGCAAATTCACTGAAAAAACCATAGGTTTCACATCAGTTATAGTTAGCTGGACAATTTACGCATACAAAAGCATTGAAATTCCCACGTTATAGTTAGTTGTACTCACTATAACTGGCACACCCGCAATGCACTGCTGATGACGTCACATATTACAACACTCATGACATGGTCAGTGACATCACTCATGACATCACTGATGACATCTCATCAGCTAGAAGCTATACTTATTTCCTCCTGAGGCGGAAGCGGGGAGACGCTAGGATTGCTATTTTAAAACTGTCTTTTGTTTGTGTATTGACTGTGTTTTTATTTGCCTACCTCCCGCTCCTGGGCTCTTCATAATCCTCATTGACATCTTGGGCATTCCCGCGCAGCAGACTACATAGCTGCAGCGGGCTACACCTTTTTGCCGTCATCCCCTTGAGGCCACTGGCTACGCCCACCGTCTATCGGCCACGCCCCCCCGCCGAAGGCTTTTTAAATCGCGCTGATTGCGAGCGCCAGCTAGAAGCTATACTTATTTCCTCCTGAGGCGGAAGCCGGGAGACGCTAGGATTGCTATTTTAAAACTGTCTTTTGTTTGTGTATTGACTGTGTTTTTATTTGCCTACCTCCCGCTCCTGGGCTCTTCATAATCGTCATTGACATCTTGGGCATTCCCGCGCAGCAGACTAAATAGCTGCAGCGGGCTACACATTTTTGCCGTCATCCCCTTGAGGCCACTGGCTACGCCCACCGTCTATCGGCCACGCCCCCTCCCTGCCTCTCTCCCTACAAACAATGTGCCTTTTCCGTTCGCGCAGCGGACGGGCGCAGCGGGCGCGCCGTCAGCGCGCCTAAGGCGCGCCAAAGGCAAGCCCGGCTGCGCCTGTCCGCGACCGACAGGGACCAAGGGCCACGGAGCCTGCCCCAGCCATCACTTACACCTCAGCTCAACCACTTTCCTTAAACTCGGTCCGCTCCATTTCTCCGTCCCTGTCCACACATATTGCAGCCTTGGGCATTCCTGCTCCTTCCATTCCCTTGTCTGAACCTGTATTGCAATCGTCCTGGTCACAGACTCCCCCTCTCCCTGTCTCCCTCTCTTCCTCTCCTCCTACTATGGCCACTGCCTGCCTGCTAAATACTAGATCAGCAGGCAAGCACCAGTACGAGCTCTTTAACCTATTGGACACCGATGCTCCAGACTTCTTGCTCCTCACGGAGACCTGGTTGGCCACTGACTCTCTCCCTGATTTGTTGTCCGCCCTCCCCAACTCGTATTATGCCCTTAGGGTGGACCGTCCTGCTGGTAAAGCCGGTGGGGGAGTGGCGATGATTATCCGCTCCCATTTGCAGTTTCAGCTTCTCCCCCATTCTCCCATACCTGGCATAGATTTTTTGGTTGCTCGCTCAGTCAACCTCCTAGCTCCTATCACAATAGTGCTAATGTATCGTCCCCCTCAGAATATGCCCAGTTTTGTGCCCATCTTACAAGAACTACTGGCCACACTCGTGGTTAATAACTCCTCAGTGCTCCTTCTTGGAGATTTCAATTATTGGCCAGGTGATCCTAAAGAGGACCCGTCCTCAAAAGATTTTTCAGCTACTCTCCAATGTCTCAACTTTCTCCCTCACCTCCACTCCCCCACCCATATTCACGGCCATACCTTAGATCAGGTGTGGTCAGCCAATTGCACTATTTTTTCCCCTACAGCTGTCCCCTGTACCTGGTCTGATCATTTTCTGGTTTCATTTTTCATTGATCTTGTAGCCCAAAAAAAAACCCTTTTATCTAAAAATATCACAGCTCGCAATTGGAATCGGGTTGATCTCAACCTTCTCCGTTTCTCTTTAACTGCTTCTCTTCCTGATCTAGGGACTTTCTCTCTTGATCTTCAATTAGACGCAGTGAATCAGTGGCTGTCCTCCGCCTGTGATTGCGTTGCCCCCCTTAGAAAAGTCAAGATCTGCCGCCCGCATGACGCCCAAAAATGGTTCACAGATGACTTAAAAACTCTTAAATTGGATCTTAGACGATCTGAACGCCATTGGAGACGCAATTACTGCCCTTCTTTGCTAGCCAAATACAAGCTTCTTTTGCTGAACTACAAGAAGGCTATCCTCTCGGCCAAAACTACATATTACTCGGAGAGAATATCCTTATCAGCAAATAAACCCAAGGACATTTTTTCAATAGTCCGTAACCTTGTTGCTTCGGACAGAGTCAACTCCAATCCTGTCCCCACTCAAGCTCTCTGCTTGTCTCTTAACGACTTCTTTCTAGAGAAGATCGTAAAGATCAAATCCAATATTCCTCCAACAATTTCACCTTCTCTCTCCCCTCCTTTCCCCCTGTTGCCTCCGCCCCCGCTGCTCTTTGAACAGTTCCCTCCCATCTCTCTAAATACCTTTCTGGCTCTTCTCCGGAAAGTAAAGTCAGGCTCTCCGGCTGACTGTGCTCCAGCTCACATTTTAAGGGAGCTTCTTACTCATTGTCCTGACCCTTTCCTATCTCTCCTTAACTCTTCTATTTCCTCAGGCTTAGTTCCGCAATTTTTCAAAGCTGCAATAGTTCGCCCCATTCTTAAAAAGCCTGGTGCAGACCCTTCCCTTCCTTCCAATTTCAGACCTATCTCCCTTCTCCCCTACCTTGGGAAGATACTGGAGAGCTACACCACTTCCTGTCTCTCCGCCTTTATTGAGGATAACCATCTCTTGGCCTCCCACCAAGCGGGTTTCCGCCCAGTTCACTCTACAGAGTCAGTGGTCCTGTCCGTCCTAGACGAGCTCAAGAGTAAGGCGGACTCCAACCTGCCTCAAGCCTTGGTGCTCCTTGATTTGTCCGCTGCGTTTGACACGGTCGACCATTCCATCCTTCTCGACCGTGTCGGCGCGGCGGGCGTTCGGGGCACCGCTCTCTCTTGGCTCGCCTCCTTTTTAAACGGGCGGACACAGGCTGTCCATCTCTCTGGCCATATTGCACCTACCCGCCTGGTTCCCTGTGGGGTCCCCCAAGGTTCTTCCCTGTCCCCTCTTCTTTTTAATCTTTATATTCGCCCCCTTATTCTTTCTCTCCTTGACATGGGGGTCTCCGTATATAACTATGCGGATGACCTCCAGCTTGTCTTCGACCTCTCCTCCCCCCTGCACTCTCTACCTAAATTTCATTCCACTCTTGCTTTCAGCTCGGAGTGGATGAACAGCAACCAACTTAAGCTCAATCTGGACAAGACGGAGTTGGTCCTGACCGGTCATTCCACCTCCCCTTGGTCGTCAGCCTTCTGGCCCTCCACCTTTGGCCCTCCGCCCATACCAGCGGCTTCTGCAAAGACCTTGGGCATTAAAGTTAGTGGGGACCTCACCATGCATGCCCAGATTGGCTCTGTTGTCTCCTCATGTTTCCTTTCCCTCCGTATTATTCGGAAAGTGTCCCGCTTCTTTTCTACCGAAGCCCTTAAACTGATCATGCTTGCAAAGATTCTGTCCCGTCTTGATTACGGGAACAGTCTCTACGCGGGCATTCCGGCTTACGAACTCCGCCGATTGCAAGCCATTCAGAACCAGGCTGCCCGAATTGTTCACCGCTTGCCCAAATCTTCTCACATTACGCCTGTCCTGAAATCTCTTCATTGGCTTCCCATCTGCCAAAGATCTCTTTTTAAAATGGGATGCTTGGCCTTTCTGGCCCGCACTCGTATTGCCCCAGCGTTCATTAATTCACTCATCAGCCCCTATACTCCTATTCGTGCCCTCCGTTCTTCCAACCAATTTCTTCTTAATGTCCCCCGATTTCGCAAATCCAAAATAGGAGGTACCAGGTTTTCGGTACTAGCCCCCCACCTCTGGAACAGCCTCCCCCTCTCAATTAGATCTATCCCAACTTTTCTTCAATTTCGTAAAGCCCTTAAGACACATTTATTTTCCATAGCGTACTCCGGCTGATCTCCTCCTGGCAGCTGTTATCCTTCTCTTTAGCTTCTATCCTCAGCGCCAGGAAGCCGCTTGGTCGCAGTGCGCTTTTATTAAGAATTTTCTTCATTTCATTTCATTTCAATTTGGTTACAGTGCCTTAACTCTACTGATATAGTTATATAAAGTATTTGAAAAAATGTGTGCATATTAATTTTTAAGAACTAAATACTTGATAAAGCTAGTTTTATATTATGTATTACTAAAAACGATAAATGAAAGTGATTATTATTTTCTGCAATTTACAGCAAGAAATTTCTAAATAAAATGGATCACAATGAAGAGACCGTTGAAATTTCTTTTGAATTTTCCAATACATTTATTGAGATTGTAAATGTCCCAGATATTGACAGCACCAATAATGAAGAAGTTTCTCTTGGAGGAGATGACATGAGGGATTTTTTTGATCAGTCTCTTGACGGCGAATTTATCGAATGTTTGGAGACCGTAGAGTTCCAGGAATCATCTTTGCAGACTTTTCATGAGGAGATTCCTGATGATGTGATTGAAGAGGAAATTCCTGATGAGGACATGTTACAAGTTCTTTTAAATTATGAAAATTCAGAACAATAAATTAATATTTAGAAATTAAAAATTGTTTGAGATATTATTCATTTTTATTTCTAATTTATGAGGTAGTAGCGAAGTGATTGTTGTATAAAGTGAGACTTATAGTATAGAGTGCAACAATTTTATGTTACATAGTAAGTTTACTCATAGTTACTTCCCTTCTCCCACTATATTTTCTCCAATGTGTATTTGACATCTCTTCTTCATCTCCTGCCTCCTTTCTCTCACTGTCTGTCTCTGATGCACCCTATCGCCGCCATTTTGTGTAGTTTCAGAAGAGAGTGAAATGTAATAGTTCAGAACATGAAAAGGGGGCAGGGTAGAGTGCCCCTGACCCTCTAGGCCTTCTCAGGGGGTCCCAAAAGGATCTGTTTCTGCTTTCCTGAGAGACTATGGTATGGGTTCCATATACCACAATAACTTGCGTTACTACATGCAAGATATCTACAGAGGAGACGGTGTACATTTCTCAGATGAGGGGAATAGAATCTTTCTGTTGAATTTTAGACTCTGCTTCGGTACCTACTTGTAGGTACTTAAATCACCCACGTAACACAACAGCTGTTTTTTAGAGCTTCCCTACCTCTAAGCACTCCAAATTCTTATTTTACACTATTTTTTTACACTGTTTTTCCCTGTGCTACGCTCAGGGTACGCGTACCTGGAAGCGTACATGGGAACGCATCCAGCGCTTACCCCGCGAATTAAAAAAAAAAATAGTTTTTGGGCCCTTCAGAGTCCTTCTAGGCCCCCCTCAGAAAACCTAGGGGGTCAGGGGGTGTCTACCCTGCCCCCTTTTAATCATTTCCCCCTTTTTTTTACACCTCTTGTGTCTCGATTCTACCGAAACACAAGATGGCGGACTCTCCGGACTGTTTGGAATGTTGACAGACACCCGAGAGCCAATCAGCTTTTGCTCGCACACTTCCGTGGCGCGCTGGGTGTGCTTACCGGTACGCGTACCCCTAAGCGCTCGGAGCGCGCATATAGATATATCAATTGTTTTTAAGTTAATTTTCGTAAAAACCACTGGAGCAATTTTCACCAAATATAGCAAAGGGACTTCTCCGTACCAGTCCCTACAATTTTGCAAAGTTTGGTGTAATTCCATTCAGCGGTTCGGGCTGTAGCCGTGTCTGAACGTCCTTTGGAAATTAACATGGGGAAAACACGTTTTGGGGCCCCCCTTTTTTCTCGGCCCCCGCATGACGAATCCCCCCGAAACTTTAAGGAAAGGAGCGGAGCGGAGCTGGCCTAAATTTTGGAAAATTACACGCAAATTCCTCAACCGGCGCAAAAGTTATTCCCAATAGAATGTTGCGGATTTCCTATGGAAACAAGGTCCTAACTATAACTACCTATTGGTGACCGCCAGTAGGTAATATATATATATATATCAGAAATTAATGATCCCATCACTTCCCAGGCGGGCGAAATGAAATCAACGGACCCAGGGGATTTGGTAGGTAGTTGTTTATTGAATCTTTCCTCTGTTATGCGTTTCGAGCACCAAGTGCCCTTGCTCACACCATATATATATATATATATTTAAAGCTCCAAAATCCAAAGGATATTAACTCCAAAAGGAATGCAGCACACGCAGGGGTGGTTCCAACCAAGATGTTTATTGTTGGAACGCTCACAGCAACAAGACGCCTTGTTGCTGTGAGCGTTCCAACAATAAACATCTTGGTTGGAACCACCCCTGCGTGTGCTGCATTCCTTTTGGAGTTAATATCCTTTGGATTTTGGAGCTTTAATTACGTTTGCGGGCACACCCCCGCTTTGTGTGCACCCGCTCGTGTGTGCAGTTGGCTGGTGTTTGGGAGCTGCTATATATATATATATATATATATATATATATACATACGGAAATATTTTTGCACTTTTGAAGTGATTGAATGATTTATGATTTTATTTGCTGTTATATATCATATGAGGTATCATCATGTCTTGCCCTTAGGCCCGCCCACTCGACACACCTCTAGCTCATTTAAATGAGTACCTGCACTTATTTTTTCCCATTTAAAGCACTGGCCAAGAGGTCTTATAGGCGAGTCCTACTGGCTTTGCTAATGCTTGCTTTAAATTGTCAACTATTGTTTGTAGCATGTGGTGGTGGTGGTGGGGGACAGAGTTACTATAGGGGAGAATAACCGCGGTATGTCCTGAATTGTGTAGCCTCCCCTTGAATCCTATCAGCGATAGTGCTGCTAAGTCTAGCAGGTTGTTCCTCTCTGCCCACTACATAAGTGCCATGCATCTGTAATGTATTTACTCGCAGTTATAATTTGTTGGATTGATGAGAGAAAGCTCGAGCAACTGCGTCCAAACTATTGTAGTAATATCCCAAGTGCAGAGAAGACAGGGCAGTGCTCTGTTGAATGAAACAAGGTAAATCAGCAGTCTCAATAGCTTTATTTTTTTTCAGTAGAAGGAAAGTTACCAGAATTTGAAAAACGATCGGTGCTGACACGAAATGGTTCTCACTGTATCTGCTGGTGACTGTGGCAAAAGGCCGTGCAATGTAACAACTCAACTTAATTAGGTAGTTATGGTAGATTAGTGATGTCATGTAAGTAGTGAGACCACAACTAGCTTCTGATATAGAAGAATTTAGTGGCAGATGTACAAACATTAAAATTACCGATTTCGAACTACGATTCTCTTCGAATCACAGTTAGTAAATAGGTAGTCATTAAGTTTCATTTGGGGAATGTGTGGGTCGCAAATCCACCTACCTTATGAATATTAATGAGGCAAGTAGCAGTTTGCGGCACATTAAGACTCAGCCTTCACAGGGATAGTGGCCTATGGTGGCCTGCTAAGGTCAGCAGACCACCTTGTCTGTGATTGCTTCTTAATAAAGCAATGTTTTTAATGCAGCCCATTTTCCTTCAAAGAAAATGGGATGCACTCAAAAAGAAAGAATGAAACCATGAAGTTTCATTTTTAAGAGTAGGCAGTGGTCAGAAACGGTCTGATTCTGCGAATCGGGCTGTTTACCACAGGGAAAATGCTTTGTACATCTGGCCTTGGCTACAAGTTTTATGTAGATACAGCATCCTTTAATGTGCATAGGCCAGTGTTTGTCAAACTCTACTAATGATCTGTGCTTTATGTTTAATTATATAAATAACTTGAATCAACATTTAAAAAAATCATGAATGCCACTATCAACACCTGTGCTAGTTGCAGCCGCGGTCGGTAATGGGTGTACCTGAAGGGCGGTGACGTGGGGAGGGGGAGGGGCAGGGTGGGGGGTAGTAATCTATGGATTACGGAGCTTTACAGATAAGTAAACATTTAAATAAATAAAACGAATTTCGTTACGCGCACTGCATCCCCAAATGCGATGCAGTGCACACAACGAAATTCGTTTTATTTATTTAAATGTTTACTTACCTGTAAAGCTCCGTAATCCATAGACTACTACCCCCCACCCTGCCCCTCCCCCTCCCCACGTCACCCCCTGCATGTACACCCATTACCGACCGCGGCTGGCTAGTTGACAATGGAAACTTAGGAAGTGGGGGAAAGGCGAGCAGCAGTTAGACCATCCTCCATTGCCCATGAAATGGGTTTTGCCAATGAAACTCTTCCTATCCAGGCAAATTCCCATTTTTACCAGCACAGAGAGCCTTCATAGTAACAATACAAATTCTTTGTGTAGAAGGATACTTAATTAAGATGAAACAGGAATGGGCAGTTATGGTGTCACTGACATCATCTTCTGACTATATGTGTTTTTTAATATAGAGTGCCCTTGATTGCTGCTCCCTCTGTCTCTGAGTAGGAATGTCAGACATTCTCTCTATTGATTGTTTTCCTTTTTTGTTGCAGGTGAAAAGACTGGCACCCTTTCGATGATCATTCCAAAACTTTGTAGACGATTGGCAAGGTCTCTCTGAGTGGAGATGAGGATTAGTCACATTTCCAAATCCTGGATTCTTTTTGAATGGTGTTTTCATTTACACGCCTTGGACTAACTGTGACACAAACTTTCCTTTTAAGGTCCAGCTGGATTTGGAAAACATTTCAAAATACAATTTCATTTTAGAAAGGCATCTTCGTTTTTCGAAAAAAGATTTATACTTTCACTCTTTTACAAACAACACTCGAATAATGCAAAGCCTGATTTTTTTTCCTTTGGCTGAATTACTCTTTAAGATTGTTGTCGATACCCGCAAAAACATATCTGTCAGATTTATGGAAATTGATTGGGATGTTAGCCTTTAGATCTGAACTAAATTCTGCATATTGTTGATGGTCATTCTTGCTGAACCATTTCCTTATTGTTATGTAAACCAGTGCACCACATTTATGCCTAATAGTATCTGAGCAACAACTATCCACAACTGACGTCTTTGTACAGTAAGTGTCAATGCAAAAGGCACAGGAATTATAATAGGTGAAGACAACCCCAGAAGTGGGACCTGAGTAATATTGATTGTTGAAACTGCCTGACTTGGAATAGCTGTCTGAATATGTAACACCAAACTTGGCACATTTTTCAGCAAGGGCAAGTTTTGGATTACTTATTTCTGTTTTTAATTATGAGAATGATTTAAGAAGGTAAAGCATGATTACTTGGATAGTCCTTTCCGTTACAGGGCCACAGCCCATTGTGACAGTCAGTTGGACCTTCCGTAAAAACATGCATAGTATTATCTTGGAGACCGCACCAATATAATAAAAAAAACTGAATTGCATGAAAATTAATCCGTAATTGAAAATATAAGGTTTTGTTTCTCAAAACATTTTTTATTGTGAAGAACACATGATCGGGACAAATAACATTATTACATAAACCATTAAGTCTCAAATTCATAAATATCTAGTGATCCTGATACATAAATATGGCTATAAATACTCCACAAATATTGCACAGCTTTAAAACTCCCCAAGAAAACGAAAAAAGACATTTGAGTGACCTAAATATATAATTAATATGGAAAATTTTGGATTTGCGACAAAAACATATACACTTGTTAAGGAAGTAATTCGAAATAAGTGACTACTTAGCCTGCATCACGCCTGTTTCTATAAACAGGCTTTGGACTGAACACGAAATAATAAAGAGTTCCACGTGGTATCAGAGGGTTGGCTGAGGTGCTACATAGCAATACCTTTACTGTACTTATTTGCCTACGAGGTTGTTTGCTGATATTGTAATATAACCACAGTCATGAGTCCAGTTGTACCGCAGCTACTTACTTTTAAATTGATATGTTTCAGAAGGGAGAGGATGTGGTCCGTCGGCTAGATTACCGACTTTGGTGCTGGAAACCAGGGTTCGAGCCTTGGGGTCGTGTCCACATCCTGTGATTCTGGGCAAATGACTTAATCTCCCCATGCCTGAATGTGTAAAGTAACCGGTGCTTAGGCACGGCCCGTGCAGGGCGTTATACCGGGGCGGTGACATCAGGCGGGGGAGGGTCAGGGTGGGGGGTTGTAAAATGCGGGATATGGACCATTACAGGTAAGTACCGATAAAAATAAATAAAACGAATTGTGTTGCCCGCACTGCATCACATTTGGCGATGCAGCGCAGGTAACGAAATTCGTTATTTTTTTTCGGTACTTACCTGTAATGGTCCATATCCCGCATTTTACAACCCCCCACCCTGACCCTCCCCCGCCTGACGTCACAGCCCCGGTATAACGCCCTGCACGGGCCGTGCCTTCCGGTGCTCATATAAAGCACTCTAATACCTTCGGATCGAGTTCGCGCTATATAAATCTGCAAAAAAAAGTAACCACTGGCAGTCTTCGTGTAGCAGCACTAGCAGCATTTCAAGGCAGGTTCACAGACAGTGAGTGGCTCGGGAAACGGGGTGCCAGCACACTGCTTTTCCTTTCATATTGTGTATGCTGCTCACATAGTTCTGGTAACAATGTCTTTTTAACAAGTCATTTCAAGTCCCTATGTTAGGTTTAGCTCACTGCTAATAGGCTATTTGCTTGTGAAATGCTATTTCTGCCTTCTCACCCACTGGGCTGTTTAACCTTCAAGCATAAAGGCAGAAACTCAGGAACAACATATGTTTTGTATTTCGCAAGTGCAAGTCTGTCAAGTGTACTGTGACATATTAGCCATTCCTTGCTGTTCAGCCCACATCATTTCGCATTGTGGGCTTGTGTTACTGCCTTAACACTCTCTTAAGGGGCTGAAAGTCCCAGAATTCAAAGTGTTGTTGGCTAAAATGCTAGAGATGGCTGATGGTGTTATACATGACATGGAGACACTTGAGGGGTATGTTTTAAAATGTTACAAAGTCATCTAGTCCATTTTAAAATCTGTTGAACACACAAATCCAAAAGTAAAACATGCTCACATATTTTGTAAGAGTTTACTCTCCTTCATGTCATACATTATTGCAAGCATTGCCTTTACAAATTAGTTTGTGTTTAATGTTTTGGAAAGTTTTATACCAAACAATACAACACAACAAAGATACAACACAAAAAGCAGTAGCACATATTTGGCTAACACCTAGAATAATTAAAGGGCAGGTGGCAATAGCAGGAGGAACATCACACAACTCTCTTACACTAGGGTTGCATCTGACCAGTATTTTTATACCCCGACCTGTACAAAAATTAAAAAATCACCTAAAGCTGGTATTTTTCCCATTATCTTTACATACTTTAAACAGTAAATTTACAATGAAAACACTCTAAAGTGTGTTGTGGGGCTGCCTTAATGATACCTGGCTGATAATTAAAGTAAACTAAGACAGAAAGACCAAGTCGAAAATGAACGCCGATGATTTTATATAAAATCCTATTTAGGTGCCATGTCAGAACCTTTGCAGATTCTTAAAATGTGAACACATGGCTGGTATTTTTCTCTGGGAAAGGTGCAACCCTATTTCACAGATACAGGTCATGTACAACACGGGTAGTTAACACACTTAACAAGGTAGTGAGAGGCCTTATCAGAATTTTGTGCACTCTTCATAAACATACAAGACACCTGGAAGAAATAGTCCAACATCTAATGGAATTATTATATATTCATGTACTCAGACAGGATGCTGACCCCATCTACCTAATGTGGTATGGTTCATCAGTGGGTCCCACATCTACCCCTGTAAACATCCCAGAGTACTACACATTGTAGAGTCAACTAGTTATGTCACCATTAATGCTCCCTTCTTGTTAAACCTCAGACCTATATTAATATTGTGTGCGGGTAAGCTAATAATGTTCTTACTGGTGAATCCCTGCCATAAGATTAAAAATAGTTTTTAGAGCAGTGGACCCTGCCTCACTTTTACATCAACATGTTTGGCGCTTGAACAGACAGTGGTCGTTTGGGGGACAGGAAATACTTCAGGACTGCAGGCATTTCACATCAAATATCTCCAGAAAATCCCAATTTATAGGGTATGCTGTGTAAGTGCATTTTATATATCATTTTTTCCTTCATAAGCAGAGGAAATAACTTCATTTAGCAGTGGAAAAAACACCCTTTCTCATAAAACAGGTACACCTTGGGCAAAAATACCTCATGATTTCCACCACTGGTCGGCAAATATAAGTAGGACAGCAGCAGTACAAGTTTTCCCCATCACAGGACACATACAAATCAGGCAGCAGCAGTGCTGTGCAAATATTCTTTCCTCACAGAATTGGTGCAGGGGGCAGTAGCAAAGCAATCTTCCTACTCTCATATAATGCAGCAAGTGCAAGCTTCAAATCCCAGCAGAACAGTTCTAGCAGGGCAGACTGGTACACTTTTTCTTCACTCATAGAACAAGTACAATTGAGCCATGAGTGACGTGTCAGTTAGAGATAGATCTCTGAAGCAGGTGTGTAACACACTCGAGTGAATATGTGAGTTGTGAGACCATTTTCACATAGGTAATATTCCATGTCAACATCCTGAAGATCCCAATTTTTCCAATCTGAACAATTTTTCCATATATTAAGACGTAGCTGGTAAATTGTAGGTCTCTGTTATTTGGAGCGGCAAGTCACAGCCTAAGTAACTATGCTCAATACAGGCACACAAGTGGCAACATCTTCAGGTGCAACCATAGCCTCAGTGCTGAACATGTTCACAATGTTGAGGGATACCAGTGTCAAAAACTAACCACAAAATGCTTTGAAATATTGTCTGAGGAATGTTTATTATTGCTATATGTCCTGTGCAGCTAGACCAGATTATTTGGGCTTAAACACAGATGGGTAAAACCAAATACATGCACTTTAAATGATGACATTTTTAAAATATGTAGGTAGCAGATGTGTGTGGGTTTTTGTAGGACTGCCGAGTACACTTAAGGAGACATGATCATTAGGAAGACATACGTTAGTGTGTCATTATTTAGACAGAATTGTGTTTTCACATTCTCTCCATTCTACCTCAATTACTTAAATCAAATAAGAATAGAACCCTTTCCACATACTACCTATTGTTTGTCGAATGTTTGAAAATCAGAGTTACATTTGTTGTACAAGTTGTTTTTCACGAGATGTTATGTATGCTGTAAAGATGGATTACTATATTATACTGCAAAATAATACAAGTTATAAAATGATTGCCAGTATAATGAATTTTAGTTATTCTCCTGCTTCTGGTGCTATTATAAATGCTATTGTAAATTTTGTTTCTACATTGCTCTTCAATAATAACATTTTAATAAACACTTGAATTCTGAATTTGCCTTTTCTTTCAGTTCAAAGTAAAACTGAATTAGGGGTCCCTCTTACTCTCTGCTTCACTCCCCCGCTGGTTGGAGCCCGGGGGGAGAGCCATCATCAATCTGCCTACCTGCACTCGGCGCGTAGCCGCCAACGTCACCCGCTCGCGCCAGGAGGCGCTATTAAATCTGCTGCGGGCTTCCGCAGCATGGGTCCCGCTTACTCTCTGCTTCACTCCCCCGCTGGTTGGAGACCGGTAGGAGAGCCATCATCAACCTGCCTGTCTGCACTGCGGCACATAGCCGCCAGCATCACGGTTCATGCCAGGAGGTGCTATTAACCCCTTGGTTGCGGGGCACATTCCCCTGCTTTGCTGGGGAAGGGGGGGGCGCGAACAGCACCCCGGTGCTCATGACGAGCTCAGCTCGTCATGAGCCACGGTTCTCGTGTGCTCATGACGAGCCACGCCCGTTTAATGGAACGCTCAGCACAACAGGGGAATTAGCCCTGCATGTGAGCATTCCAACGGTCATGACGAGCTGAGACCGGGTGGAGAGCCACCATCAACTGAATTAGGCATGGTAATTGTGTACTTGAATACTGAATTCTATAGAAATATAGACAAGTAAACTTTATTAAGAATACAGGGCATTACAGTACAATTATACCATGTTAAGAACATGGTAGATTACCCGGAGCAGGATCAGGTACAACTTCCACAAGAATAGTCTGATATAATATACTGAAGAGTTTAGATAAAAAAATTGACATGCAAAATTAACCCCGATTCTTATAGGTATATTTAAAGGAGCAGAACCCAGTTTGGATATCGTTAGTGGTTGTCCTTAAAAGTTTTGTATCATATTGCTTAGCATCTATCTGGGGCTGTATTTTTCCCCACCTCTTTATTTAGTCACTCCTTTTTTCCAAGTTTAATGATGTAATTCCAGTGCACTGGTCAACTTCGATTAAATTGATAAGTAAAACTAGAGAGTAGTTATTTCTGGAATAATGATAATCCTATAACGTGCTCAACTACAAATGTATTAAATAGAAAACCAGACGTCCAAAATTAGGAGTAAGAATACTTTGACAAAAGAAACTCGCTAGCCTCTCACTAAGTATTTACTAAAGAGAAGACAAGAACAGTTCACCAACAAAAGTGCTGTAAGTGTATTCACTAGACGCCTCATCATATCCAAAGTTTTCACATGTGCTACTCAGGTTGGGGAAAAGTTGGTTACCATTGCAGATAAACGTTGGTTCTCTATAATGTTTTCGTTTCCTAATATTTCTGCGAACATTTTTTCTTAACCCCTTTTGTGCTCGTGACGAGACTAGGCCGCCATGAGTCCCAGTTGAGCTGTGCTCATGACGGCCTTGTCTCGTCATAACGCCGCCGCTCCGCCCACGCGCCGTTAATTCCCCGCCTGTGTGGGAGAATTGAGTGGGCGGGGTCGTGACGAGACCAGGCCGTCATGAGCACAGCTCCACCGGGACTCATGACGGCCTGGTCTCGTCACAAGCTCATCCCCCCACCCCCCGCACTGTGGGGGAATTAGCCCCGCAGGGTAGGGGTTAAAGATGAGAGATTTCAAAAAAGTTTTGTCAACCAGCTTCTGGACTGTGGTGAAATTGGAATAGTGGGTGAAGCCTGGGCTTTAGACTTTATCAGGCTAGTAACTCATGCCCATATTTATCAATATTTCACACAATGCAGCAAGCTACCTTGCTGCACTGCCTTATAGGGCAAGATTTAACATTATACAATGCATTCCTTTTCTCTGGATGCGCTGGCGCCCAAACTGCTGCTTAGTGCCAACGCAGGCACCCTTGCACCTTCGTGCAAGGGTTCCTGCGTTATAGGTAGGATTTGATTTGTGCAGGAAGGTACCCCCTCCAGCATAAAAAAATCCTCTGAGGTGTTTTCCTCTTTCTATGTGTGATGCAGAATGCAGCATACTTTGGAAGAAATTAATATATTTGTCCTCGTTACGCCTCCCCCCCTGGGGAGGTATAGCATTCTGATGCATTCTCGGGTCTACTATTATTGGTAAATATGGGAATACTTCAGAATCAATGCGTGGATGGGTGGAAACACTGATGCTCCACCCATGGAATGACTCCCGGGGGCAGAGTAATGTAAGGTAGCGACTTTCGGTGCTTTGCGTTACTCCTGATTTAACAAGCCATGCAGGGTTACGCAAGGTGGCCTTGCGTGGCTTGGTACCTCTCATCTAAGTTTTGTGTTGCCCTTGGGTGGCACAAGGGCAGTGCAAAATGTTGATAAATATACCCCCAAATGACAAGGGCACAAGCACATCACAGCTCCATTGTGTGCCACACAAGCCATTTTCGCCCCTCCTCTACACAGTCAGAGATGGAAAGCGGAACCATAAGCATCATTGCAGAAGACCTCAAGCCAGCGCCACTCCCTTTATTTACTTGCACTCCTCTCTCTTTCCATCTTCCATCCCTCTCTGATTGCTTTCTTTTTACCTCCCCCTTCCTCCCTCTCTTTCTGTCTTGAATCCTTCCTGTGCATGCTGCAGCGGCGGCTGCTTCATATGGGCTAATGAGTGTTGCCCACCCCAGCTGCAGGTGCTCCTAATGTGAAAAATAAAATTGTAATAAACTGACTTTATCACCATTTTATTTTCCTCTGGCAGCCCAAGCTGCAAAGGCAGGGCGGGGCAATTCCAGCTGATTAGCAGCAGAGAGGAGTGGTGACAGCAGTTTAAATTGTGTGTCACTTTGGCAGGCTGTTTTGTGTTGGCCAGCCTGACATACGTACTGCCTTCTTTCCATCAAGCTGTGTTAAGCAGCTCAGGTTGGAAAGGTTTAAAGGTCCCCAGTGCCTTCCGTAGTTGCCTTCTCAGAAAATGAACTTTTACCCAGATGAGAAAAAGGGTGAGAAAGGCCTTTATATCAGATCAATAGGGCACCCCTAATTCTTCATGCACAACAAATGACTGGGTACCTTGTTCAACGCTCACAACCAGTATCAAAAACCTATTTCCAATGATTTGTAGCTCATCATGAGCGATGCATCCCCAAATGTCGCTCCCATATACTACTTTGGAGAAACACTTGACCCTATAGATCTGTAAAAGAGCCCCAGTTGGTCTACTATGTAAAAAAGCCTCATTTGGTCTCTATGCACAGTTAGTTGCCTTTGCCCGCTGTTGACTATCATGTTAATTGGCCACCCACATAGCCTGATATCCTTTTGATGTATGGAGGAGCAAGTGGAGTTTCCACTTTTTTCCCCCCATTTGGCACGCACTTGTGTGGCTGGCTAGAGAGACCCTGAAGTTGTGCAGTCGTAAATTGTTTTTCAAAGGTTTGGACAGCATGTTGCGATGTCACTGTCCTGGGTTGGGTTTGTATGTTTGTTTATATATGTTTGTTTTTATCTGTTCATTTTTTGATGGAGCGCAAGAGCATGACCATATAGAGGCATTGGTTGGATGTGCTACATACTGTATGCGGAGAAGGTAGAGTTGTGTCAGTATGACAGTGCAACGCAAACAAGGCCACGTTAAGCCACTGACATTGAAGGTGCGTGGCCTTAACTCCCCGAACAAACTCTATAACATGCTAGCATGTATAAAAAGAGGGGTGATTCACTTAATTTTCCTCTAAAAACACACATCACACAGGTAAAAGGGCAGGCACTTCGGAGACGATGTTGGCGGTACGTTTATTACATGACATACTCGCCTACACACTAGGGGGTTTGATATGGAACTGACCAGTCATTCGTTTTCAGCCTCAGACAAAAATTATAGATAAGTAGGGAAGATGCATAATATAGGATTTATCAATGTTTACACCCCAAACACGGATCAACAACTCTTTTTGAAAGGAATGGCACCACATCTGACTAAAATTGTCCATTATGCATGGAGGACTATATTTGTAGAGCGAATACAGAAGTAGACAGATCTCTCCCACCACTCCTGGCATCAAACAAACACAAGGTAGCTAAGGCATTGTTCACAACTTGATCACAACAGGGCAGTGGTAGATACGTAGAGCATTCATAGACTTTTACGCAGAAAGTATTCAATCAATTCCGGTATGCACGATTTCTATGTCAGGTTGGATATATTCCTATGTATTTGCCAGATTCAGTCCAAAGTAATACATATTGAATACTTGGCAAAAAAGTATGTAGACCACAATCCCTTGCTAATGCCACTTAGGTGAGATATGCCTACAGCAGCAATCCCCACCTGAAAGATGAGTATGATCTTTTGGAGGACCAGGGTCATTCAAGGCATACTGGGGACCCAGTTAGACATTATTTATCTGATAAGGTGAGTATGGCTTTGTCAGTGCTGATGGAACGGAAGACAATTACAAAATGTAGTACACAGACATTTTTAACCAATAGAGCGCGGTACAGAGATAACTGCTTGCAGAAGTCTCCAAGCTGGATCAATTCTTGGACTTTATGGAGAGAGAGGCCATGCAGGACCTGCTCAGGTGTAAGCGCCTCAGAGAAGATAGAAACAAGTTATTACAGTTAGTGGAGCATCTAAAAAGATATGACTATAAAAGCTATATCTCAAAAGCACATGATGTGGGGTGATTGTTAGATTGGCTAATAAACCAAGACAAGAGGTCCACCCCGATAGTGCACATTTATAGCTAGTCTGATGTGCTGGTATATTCACACTCTGAGATTAACAAAGTGCCTAAAACTTATTAAGAGGGAAGACTCTGGATACCCAAAAAAGCATGAATATGTTATGGGGCCTCAACTCCAATACTTTCATAGTGAGACATAGTCTCTAGGGGATCAGAGGTACAGATGCAAGCAGTGCATGCTGCTGTTGAAGAGAGCTGGCTAGAGGTAAAGTCCCCGGGTCAGAGAGTCTCCCAGTGGATTTATATGCTCATATGTTGACACGTTTGCGCCTGAGTGACAGCGCACGCCTCCCTACCCTCTACATTGAGATAGCTATTGTGGTCTCTCTTCCCAGAGAGGATAGTGACACATTAAGGCCATCCTCATATCGGCCTCTTTTCCATATTCAATGTAGATTATAAAATCCTGAGCAAGATAGTGGCAAATAGGCTTCGCCTTAAAGTAGAATGCTTAATCTACTCTAATCAAATTGGGTTTATTCCCAAACATAATACCATGGCTGACATTAGAAAATGTATATCGGTACTGGATAGTCCGCCACAGACTCATTCTAAGGCACTTGTTTTTTCAATTGAGATTGAAAAAGCTTATGATCCCCTGTGGTGGGATTTCATATACAATGGTATGGCTGGAATGGTATTGGAATCTGTAAACTGGATTAAACTATTGTTCTATTATCTGGCTGCCCACCTGCTTTGGGCGGCCCGGTGGAAACCTGCCTGTTGGGGCAGAATGGATATTAGGGAAGCAGCTACCTCATCTAAGCTTATAATGACTCAGTTGCTCCTTTTTTTTGAAGTTCAAGTAGAAGTTTATTGAAAACTTAAAGTTGTTATGAAAAACAATAATTCGTACAAACAATTGCTTATCAATTCATAAAGGCACGGAGAAATACTTGGGAAAACTTGTAGTGTACAAAATACCATCAAGGCAATAAGAGTATATAATATAAAATAATAGGGAAACAGTCATAGGTTCATAAGTATTGCAAATAACAGTATATATTCAAAGTACATCCTGAAAAGGATGCAATAGGTTATGACATTGTAATCAAAGTTATATATAAATAAGGAATAGGAAGTCAGGGAGGCTTGGTAACTTCTTGTAGTAGAGGCGCGGGGGAGGAGGCATGTTTTGCTATTGCATGCACAAAGTGTGTGAGTGGAGTCCAAAAATGTAGTCTTGTGGTAGCTAGAGAGATAGGGTGGACTAAAGCTGTGTCTGAACGGTGATTATGAAATACTGCATTCCACCATGCTAAATAGGACAATTTGGATAAGTCTTTCCAGTTTTTGAGATTTGTTGGAACGCTACAGCCAGTAGCAGATCTGAGTTTTGGCTGGAATTGACTTTTCTCCCACTCTGGTGCTAGGTTACCTAGGAAAATATTGGTAGGGGATAAGGGCGTGTTGGTGTGGAAAATAATATTACATTGATTCCAGACCTGTTCCCAGAATTTAAAACCATATGGGCATGCAAATAACATGTTATTGAGATCTGCTTCACTTTGGGAGCATGTCCAGCATGTGTTAGGGCTTGTGTTATGCATCTTATGGATGGAGACTGGAGTGAAAAATAACCGATTGTATATGAAGAAGAGTGTTTGTGTTGTGCTGGCGGCCCTAGAGGATTTTCTACGTTTTAACCATATTTTGTTCCATAGAGTGACAGGCCAGTTCGTTTTTGGATCGGATTCCCATGAGAGTTCTATTTTGGTCTTGTGTCTATCTTTAAGAGGTTCCATTAGACGAGAATAAATAGTCAAAGCTTTGGGGTTTGTGAGTAGAAGACAGTTCCAAAGAAAGAGGGAGTGTGACTGTGAAGAGAGTCGAGTGGTAAGCTTAGCATATTCCTCAATTAGTACATTCTGCAGGGTTAGAAATTTGGCTTTGAAGGAAAGTGTGTAAAGGAGATGGGTGAACCCTGGTCGAAAAATTGGTGGACCCAAAGTAAACCTTTATTTCTCTAAACCTTCCAGTATATAGGTTTCCGGCAGATAAGGATCTGTTTATTGTGCCAAATTGTGGATTTGAGAAAGGATTCCAAGTCATGTGCAGTTAAATGAGATGCATTTGATAGTAATTTACATGAGTGTTTTAATATGGGAGTAGAGCGTTTTTGCGGTTTCCGGGTAAAGGAGAGTTATTCCTGAAATGAGAAGGGGTTTAAGAAAGAAAGTTCGAGATCCACCCAAAGTGGTCTGGCATCCGGTTGAGTATTGATCCAGTTTGATAGTTGTCTTAGTTGGAAGGCCTTATAATAATTAGAGAAGTGAGGGAAATTGACTCCTTCGGATTTAGATTTTGGTAATTTCAGTATCGCCATTCGTGATTTTACTGTTCCATAAAAAGGAGGTAAGGATGGAGTTGATTTTTTAAAAAGAATTAGATGTATTAGGTAATGGTAGGTTTGACAGAAGATAAAGAACTATGGGTGTGAGCATCATATTGATTGTGTCAAGACGACCCCACCAGGATAGATGAAGAGGATGCCATCTTGTAGTTAATAATGTGAGTTTAGCCAAACATTTATCTATGTTTAACAAGATAGATTTTTTAATAGAAGAGGAGAACCAGATGCCCAAGTATTTGATATGTTTAGAGTTCCAGGTAAAATTAGAGGTCTTGAACTCATCTTTGAAAGTGAATTTGGTAATGGTAGAATCTCGCATTTCCCTCTATTTAACTTATATCCTGACACCAAACCGTACTCCTCTACTTCGCCTAAAAAGGCTGTGAGTGAGGATTCCGGTTTGGAAAGAAAGATTAAGAGATCATCAGCATATGATGCTAATTTAATTTGTTGTGAACCTGAGACAAAGCTTGTGACAGAATGATTTTGACGAATTTTGGACAGAAATGGTTCTAGAGCTAAATTATAAAGAAAAGGTGGTAAGGGACAACCTTGACAAACTCCTCGTTTTAGATTAAAGTAAGGAGAAATGAGACCATTCGCTGAAATTGCAGCTTTAGATTCTGAATAGAGTAAGTCAATTAAGGGTGTAATTTGTGATCCTAAACCGAACCATTTAAAAGCATGAAATATAAATGGCCAGTAAACCCAGTCAAATGCTTTTTCTGCATCTAACGAGATTGATGCCAAGGATTCAGAATAGTATGATGATTTGGAAATAATATCGAAAAATAAACGTGTATTATCTGTGATGTTACGACCTTTAACAGATCCTGATTGTTCCTTACCTAGTAATAAGGGAAGATGTTATTGTGTTTTTATCTAGGAACCTAAATCGATATTTCTATTTTATGCCCTTGTACGGTTATAATGAATAATATCCCTATAAAAGCATAAGAATCATATCAATATTTAGTCGTAGCACATGCAGTCACAGCTTGGAAGTGCCGATTTCATCACGCTAGGCATCAGAGGCACTTGTGTTCAATAGTGCTCGAATTCATGCTGTGTTTAATCTATTTTTAAAATTTCCTGTTTTTGTCACCAATCATTTTAAAACTCACTCGAAATCCACTGTAATTCCATGCTTCTAATAGATGTTGTCTAGATTAACTTGCACGTAACATTTACCAGCGCTACCACCATATACCCAGCTGACATCTTGGGTGGGAGGTAGACACTTGTGGCGCCGCCATTTGCCGAGCGCTCTAGTGCTCAGGCCGGCGCACGAGGGGTGCATAAAAGAGAGCTTTCCAGGTCGGGATCGCCCTTGGAAGTGCCGATTTCATCACGCTAGGCATCAGAGGCACTTGTGTTCAATAGTGCTCGAATTCATGCTGTGTTTAATCTATTTTTAAAATTTCCTGTTTTTGTCACCAATCATTTTAAAACTCACTCGAAATCCACTGTAATTCCATGCTTCTAATAGATGTTGTCTAGATTAACTTGCACGTAACATTTACCAGCGCTACCACCATATACCCAGCTGACATCTTGGGTGGGAGGTAGACACTTGTGGCGCCGCCATTTGCCGAGCGCTCTAGTGCTCAGGCCGGCGCACGAGGGGTGCATAAAAAGCTGCCATGAACACGCGCAGCGGTAACGCGCAGCGGGAGCGCCGTAGTCGAGCCGGAGTCGAGCCAGAGTCCGGCCCGTCCGCGCCTCGGACGGGCCAACGGCGAGGTTTACTGTTCCAACAGCCACACGTAAGATCTACACAAGACAGGAGCTACTTTCCCTACATAATGCGCCTGTATGTGATAGACATAAATTAGATCCCTCTATGTGGTCTGGCCCTGCCATCTGTCAGCACTGTGGTAATACTTTCACCTGGATACAAACTTCTAATATGACTCCTAGAGTGAAATTCCTATCCGGAGGCCTAATAAACGCTAGATCAATGCCTAAACATGCTCAGGATATATATGATCTTATACTTGAGGAAAAATTGGATCTACTATGCATTACTGAGACATGGCTGAAACTAGGCTGCACCCCAGATGTGGTACAAGCTCTGCCTCCGGGTTATACCATTCTTAGGAAAGATAGAGGAGAAGATAAACGGGGAGGGGGAGTGGCTGTCATCTACAGGGACACTCTTTCATGCTCAGTGTTAGAGCTACAAGATCTTAAAGAAGCTGAAGGAATGGGTTTTTGCATAAAAATTAATGACACCTTCACTTTTGCTGGTGCAGTAATTTATAGACCACCAGGATCTTGTAAAGCTTTCTTAGAAACAATAGGAGGAGCACTCAGTCCTTTGGTACTAAAGTACTCTAACTTCACGGTCATGGGGGATGTAAATATTCATTTAGAAAATAGATCAGATAACGCTGCTGTATCATTTAGGGAGACCATGGAAGTTCTTGGCTTAGTGATCAATGGTAACCAGTCCACTCACGATGCAGGACACATGCTTGACTGTATCGCGACTAACATAAGCACTTTAAGATGTGAACAACCTAAACCTCAGGTATGGACAGATCACGCGCTTATACCGTTTACTCTAACGCTTGAACATAACAAGAAATGTCAAAATTATAATCAGCAATTTCAGTCCACCCATGAAGAATGGAAGGAACTAATAGCACACCCAGACCTCACTAGATGGGCAATGGAATGTAGACCTAATAAGATAGGATCTCTGAATACGGACCCTAATACGTTCAAGGAATGGATGAACGTACTAAAAAGAATGGGGGGGCAGGGAAACAAGAGGAAGACCAAAGGCAAAAAAAAGAAGCAGTCAGCCCCATGGTTTAACCAAGACCTTAAAACAAGACAAGGAGAACTACGCAGAGCAGAGCGCAGATGGCGTAAGAACTACTGCATGTTAGAACGTATTAAATATAACGCTACCAGGAAAAAATACCATGAACATATTAAGTTGGCAAAAAAAACCTATTACTGTAAGGCAGTCGAGGCTGCAAATAATAAACAGAAAACCATTTTCAACATCGTTAGGGGTTTTAATAAACCTGACTTCTTAACACAAGAAATCCCGCCCTCAGAGACTCTGTGCGAGGCCATTGCCGACTACTTTGAAGCTAAAGTACAAGGCCTGACCAGGGACTTCGTAATCCCTAACCAGATTAGTGATGAAGCTAATGGAAAGAAGAGACTGGTAGAGAAACAATTGACGAGCTTCCAACCTGTCAGCTTAGAGGAATCTCGACAGACTATTCTCCGCACCAAATCGGGTTCTCCATTTGATCCCTGCCCTATTAAACTTCTGCACCTTATTGTGGAGGTCGCTAACCCTGTCATTAATGACATTGTAAACAACTCCCTGGCCACAGCCAATGTCCCCTCAGAGTGGAAAATAGCGGCAGTGAGACCCCTTCAAAAGAAACAGCTCCCTGACCCTTCCACATTATCTAATTTGCGTCCCATTTCTCTACTTCCTGCTCTTTGCAAAATCACTGAATCCATGGTCAATCAACAACTGACCAGATTCTTAGAAGAGAGTGAAGCATGGCATCCCAACCAGGCAGGTTTTAGAGCACAGCATTCAACGGAGTCTGCCCTTTTGTATACCGCAGATACCATCCGCACAGCCCTAGACCAAGGGAAGAAGGCCGTCCTGATTTTACTAGACCTATCGGCGGCCTTCGATACGGTCTCACATATCATTCTGATAGACCGTCTGAAATCCTTTGGCATCACTGGCGTGGCGCTTGAATGGCTCAAGAACTTCCTGAGTGGAAGGAGACAAGTAGTGACGTTAGGAGAATTTCAATCTAGGGAGAGAAGACTCACGACAGGAGTACCCCAGGGCTCTAGTCTTAGCCCGACATTGTTTAATGTCTACACCGCACCCCTAATTAGCCTGATTGCTTCGTTTGGCATAGAAGCCATAGCCTATGCCGACGACACGCAATTGATCCTGACCATGGACAAAGACAACCAAGACTGGGAAGAGAATCTCAAAGGCTGCCTTACGGCGACCTTTGATTGGATGCGAACTAATCATTTGAAATGTAACACCGGGAAGACGGAGATAATACCGATGGGCTCAAACAACGAATTCATACCCAGACTGTGGTGGCCGGAGAAAGCAGAAATTCCACCTAATACTGCCAACACGGCCCGCAACCTGGGAGTGACTTTTGATAGTAATCTGTCCTTTAAACAGCAGGCACTGAAAGTGGCAGGTACATGCTTTGGTGTTATAAAGAGTCTGAGAAAGTTCTTCGATCTCCTTCCCTTGGAAGCCAGGAAAACAGTGGTGGTCGCACTGGTTACATCTCATCTAGATTACTGTAACGGACTATATGCAGGCACCAACAAGGAGGTCACCCACAGGCTCCAAATGGTCCAGAATTCGGCGGCTAAACTCATATTAAAGTGGCCCAGAAGATCATCAGCGACAGAAGCCCTTAAAACTCTACACTGGCTACCTATCATTAAAAGAACTCTATTCAAAATATTGCTCATCACCTTCAGAGCATTTCATCAACGTGGACCACTGTATCTGCGGAAAAAATTCACCAGATATCACCCAACTCGAATTCTCCGCTCGTCCAATGCCAATCTTCTGGCAGTTCAACCATTCAGGCTTAAGACTCGTGGAGGCAAATCCTTTGCGATATTAGGTGCAAAAGCATGGAACACCCTTCCTCCCCGCATAAGAGCGCTGGACAAAGAAACTGAATTCAGGAAGCAACTAAAAACCTGGATCTTCACTCTTCCAGACACTATCGCCAGATCCCTAGTGTAAGGTTCCTATCTTATCAGCTACACAAGTGGGCGCCAAGATGCTCTTTGGAGCGATAGTTGCGCGGTACAAATAAATCTTTACATTACATTACATTACATTAAGCAAGGCCACTTCCCCGGACTCTTAGAAAGCACAACGAGTTCTCTAAACAACCCAAACCTCCAGCAACCTTGGAAATCCCCATTGCTTTTGTTTTGATTTCGTCCTAGAACTCCAGTTCTTAGTGACATCTTTATTGACGTCTTATGTCCAACCTTACGTCAAACCCGGCACCTTTCAGGTATAAATATACCAACGGTGCCTTAAGCAAACACACGGTGGTGGTTTTGGAGCAGAGCAGCTATCTACTTGCCCGAGAGCCCAGCTGATGCGAGAGCCCACGGACGCTGCCCCTCCTCTTTTGATGCACTGAGAGAGACGCTGTCTTACTCCTGCCAAGAAATCCAGCTCCGGTGTTTCCAGATACCTTCGCGGGTTACTGGGATATCGAGTCCTGAGAGAGAGATACAAGACCTCCTGCTTTCTATTTACCCAGGTACGGAGCTGACTAAACCCTTAAAGAGAATTCTTGAGTCAGATTCTTGGCAAAACCAACTTAACTTAAATTGCTACTTACTTACTCCTTCCCACGTATTAGGCTTAGGTCAGGTACACCGGGGTAGGCGTATTTAGAAGCACCAGTTGAGTACGTTAGTCAATGTATATATGTATGTATATATTTTATCTATTTTAAAGTATCATATGGCTAAGAAACCATATCAATGCATTTACAGTATTATTTTATAATCCTCCTTTTACTGTACGCACTTTACTTTACTATGAGTATTGCAATTGTGGCAATTCATTTCTCTTGCATGAGAAAGAAGACTGCTCAATAAATAACACCTTTTATTGAAAACGCCTGTCTCTCTTTTCTCTGCACTCTGGTGAAACTAAGTACGCACTATTGACTGAGTGAAATAGCTGTCTATTGTTTTCACACGACTCTAGAGATACACTCTTATTCTGAGGGAGCAAAGTTGTCATGTTATATGGTTGTCAGAAGCTAATTCCTTCTTGTCTATCCAGGGAGGTTAAACTCCTCCTCGTTTATTCGAGAAAGTTTCTTGTGACCTCTGAGCTAGCTGGCAAACCTTAAGTCTAATATAGTCAGTAGAGACCTAGTCGACCTCAGTCCTACGTCTACACTGCTGAATATATTATTCCAATGCGCAGAGCCTTTTGGGAATATAGGAACTACACTACATGGCGCCCAACGTTTGGTAAGGCGATAAATCTAACGCAAGACGTTAGAGTAACTCAGTCGTGCTTTTTCACACAGACCCTTTTTCCCGTAAATACTCCAAAAGACGTCTGGAGTGGGTAAGAGGTTAAAATTCGCCGGAACTTAGTAGGAAGAGATTCCTATGTATAATTTTTGGTTTAGTCAATGTTGAAGGATACAGTGTTCCAAAATATTGTGCACCTAATCTTTGTTTCCTTGAAACTTGATCTGCAACAAAAACCTTTCTGTCAGTAAAATGGTAGAAAGTGAAGACGAAAGGGAGGCAGCTAGAATAGCAGCTCAACTCCTAGCGGATGACACAAGTCTCCAACAGAATGACCAGGATGCTATACTCATTCCGGTCAACATAAGAAAAACTATAACTCTTAAACTTATAGAAAATGGACTAACACCGAGAGGTGGTACAGTCATATTCGTGGTAGAGGCCCATGAATATCGGCAGACAGAGGTATTCTATTCATGGATAAACTTTCCAGCAGCAAACGCTGTCACACACGACTTCCACTATTACAAAATAGAGGAACCTCCGCAGGAATACACCCCTTTCGAGGAGGTGGAAATCCCATTAAATTACCAAGAGCACCTGCTCTGGTTTAAAGGCGCCCTAAAACATAATAATCACATCACCAGGCTCGGTCCACTAGGTAGACCAGGAGCAACGTGGCCGGCTCTAGCCAGCTACACACCACATCCAGACATTGATAAAATGTCAAGTGAAGAACTCTTAGTTAAAATAAAAGAATTAACAAAGGCATATAGAGAGTTAGTTCAATTGGCAACGGAGGATATAACTTACCTCCAGAAATTGAAAGAAACAGATATAGCAGAACAACCATTTGACCTTGCCAGAATCATAGAAAAATCCTATGAAAAACTAGGAAGAGATAGCTTGGGTGGGAAACCAGTAAAACCCCAACTAACTGAAAATCCTGAAAAGATATTTATTAAAAATAATCTAAACACTCCAAAGAAGAGCTGGGATGGAAATAAACAATCCACTCCCAAAGAAAAAGATTCCAGTCCAGAGGAAGGTCTCCTCGGCGGAGAGAAAGACACAAGTCTCCCCAGAGGGAGCCCTCTGAGAAAAGATACAACCTTAGAAATAGGGATAATTCGAAAAAACCTGATATCAAGATATTGATACACGTCCCTCTCGATCTTTTCAGACTTCCTCGCAGAAATCGGAAAGAAGAGGACGGTCAGAACACAGGGAAGAGCACGTCAAGTCCAAAGACAAGGAACCTGCTCAAAGTAAAAAATTACAATTTCCAAGAAAGAAGGTAGCCAGTATTAAAATAATCAAACATGCCGAGGATACTGAGGACACAGCTGAAAAACGGAGAGTGGGCCCAGAAAATGCTAGACAGCTCAGCAGAAGTGACAATAGCTCGCAAGATCCTGATGAATCATCTGGAGACAGTGGACACGAATGAATACATTCAGGTGGAAACTGCAGATACCAGAATTAGCAAACCTCATAAAATTTACGAAATAACATTACGTATAGAGGGAGATAAGACTAGGAAAGTAAGGGGTCTATTTTGGGATAACCTTTCCAAAGGCTATGACATCCTTTTAGCTGAGAAAGACTGGCCACCAGAGTTTGTCAGGGAGTGCCCTCATGGCGAAGAAATGATTATGCCTGCCTTCTCAAATCATATTTCAATTCATAAAAAATATACATATGCAAGAAAATGGGCAGTAGCCCAAGCTCCTGCATTATTTAAAAAGCATGTAGGATGGGATGAGGACTCTCCTCACAAAATCCAGTTAAAATGTCAACCAACTGCACAAAGGCAGTACCCAATTAAGCAAGAAGCTAAAAAGCAAGTCAGGGAGATCTTAGATCAACTTGAATACCAGGGGGTGATTGAAACATGCACCTCACAAATGAACAATCCTTTGTTTCCTGTCTCCAAGCCAGACGATCCATATCGTCTAGTTTTGGACTACAGACACCTTAACTCATGTTGCAAAACATTTGCAGTGCAAAATTCACACAGCGCAGCACTAATGAATAACATCGTGCGTAAAAAATACAAAACAACATTAGACATCTCTAATGGATTCTTTTGTCAAAACATTGTACCTGAAAGCAGGTATTTGACCGCTTTCTCAAAAATGGGGTCGCAGAAAATTTCTGCCGACTCCCATAGGGATTCAAGAATAGCCCAGGATTATTCTCAGCAAGGGTAACAGAGTTACTACAAATATATGATGATGAGGCATTATCTTATGTTGATGACATCTATCTCACAGATGATGACCTGGATACTCACTTGAAAAGAGTGAACACCATAATACTTGGGTTCGCAGCAGAGGGTTACAAATTCAACTTTAAAAAGTCACGAATTGCCCATCTAACAGTCCTGTTTTTAGGATATGAATTATCAAGTGAAGGCAAAAGCCTAGCAGACAATTTCTTAGAGAAGTGCGCTGTAATCCAAGCACCAAAAACGCTGAAGAACTTACAATCAATACTAGGTTTTCTGAATTTCGGAAGAACTTACATTCTAAATTATGCAGAGAGGGTTAAACCTCTCTATGAACTAATAAAACCTGATTTTAAACCAATCAATTGGACT
The DNA here is from genome assembly GCF_964261635.1 of Lissotriton helveticus. Lineage (NCBI taxonomy): Eukaryota > Metazoa > Chordata > Amphibia > Caudata > Salamandridae > Lissotriton > Lissotriton helveticus. The sequence continues at coordinate 1,504,897,707 of NC_136059.1, read as the reverse complement.
CAAAAACACACAGAAATTTTGAGATCATGGCAAACAGACATGTTAGCTAAAACAAAATTGCAAACTCGCGAAAACACACGCAACCTTGTAATCCAAGTCATCCCAGGAAGATGCGGATTCACGTACCTGACCTCTAATGAGGGAGAAAAGGTACCAATAGCTTACAAATCACATTTGTACACACAAGCTGAAAAAACATTCAGTCTTGCGGAAAACATTGTAAATGCGGTTCAAACAGCTGTAGCAAAAGAAAGAGCCCAAGCCGAAGGCAAGAGGATAACTGTTTAAACAGCAGAATCAGCCTTTGAGGCATTAACAAGTCCACGCAATTTAACTACCGTGGCATTAGATCCAAAATGGATACAATGGGAAAACTCTCTTGCTACAGAAAAAGTGAAATACTATTTTGACCCGGAGATGAAACAATTAAAATATCTAACATATGAAAGAGAATATCCTCTGCCAATCGAAATTCTCTCTCTACAATGTTACGCCTGTGCAATATATACAGACGGATCAGCACAACCCGCAGTTGGGGGTAAACAAGCATACAGTGCTGCGTGCGCGGTTGTTAAATGCCGGTGGCACGAAGGAAAATTGAAACCACTTGTCACTATAACTCAATCTGTAAAAGATTGTACAGCTCAGCGAGCTGAACTACTAGCACTTAAAATGGCGCTTGATATTGCTGATCGCGAATTCCCCACACTAATAGTGTGCGATTCGCATTCCTGCGTCAAGTCTTACAATAATGACTTGCAGAACTGGGTTCAAAACGCTTACAAAGACAATCAAGCATAAAACACTTTGGGAACAAGTATTTCTTTTACAGAAAGAACTACAAAAGACTCACGTGATACATACACTGAGTCATCAGCGTGATGGCGTTCACATTGCAGGGAATTCATTGGCTGACACAGCCACAGCGGAAGCAACTAAACAGGCTTCCGTAGCCACTAAAAAGCGTTCAGAAAAATACATCGACGGGGAAATCATGCTGGCGGTAAAAACGTCTTCAAAAGGCGACTGTGCAGCACTACCCGTGAACTATCCACTCAATTATACATACATAATTGATGCAAACTCAGTTCCTTTTGCTCGAATCCATGGAGTGGGGGATAGAGTAATTCCAAACACGAACAGGAGAGTCTTTTTAATAGCAGACGCACACATGGGATTGGGTCTAAGACACCAGAAGATCTAGGAATCTCTGAAAGAATTACAATCAGAATACTGGTGGCCGGGAATGAGCCTGCAACATCACAAATCTGCAATATTCTGTCCAAACTGCAACAGAGATCGCAGTGGCGAACCGGCCGGAGTATTGCCATGGCTCTTCGTTTAGAAAGCATAAGGCTATCTATATGCAATAATCCAGAGTCCAATTACTATTTTTTAATACTAGATTCACTTAAAATGTAGACACCATCGCTCGGCTGACGCCAGAACTGTTATAAAAGATTTGCGAGTCTTTATCGGCACATACGCAATTGGCATGCTACATTCTGACCAGGGTCCTGCTTTTAGCTCTCGAGCTTATAAGGAGGCCATGACCAGCATGGGCATTGCATTGCGGTACTCTTGTCCCTTCCATCCTGAGGGAAATGGGATTGTGGAAAGAAAAAACCGGGACATAAAGCTATCTATAACGGCGAGGGTATTAGGTTCGGGTGATGGGTGGGTCCAACATTTAACAAGTGTCCAACGTAGTCTTAACAATCTGCCAAGAAATTCTCTAAAAGGTTTCAGTCCGTACGAACTATTGTTCGGGACTAGAATGCATATTCAGGACTTAGATAGTCATACTTCAGTGGTAGAAGAAAAATGCTTTGATATCAAAGATCGTTTGGCTATTTTACAGGACTTAAATGAAACAAGAAAAGGCCTGAGCAACGTAAAGTTAAAACAGCAGCCAACAGCCACTGAAAATAAACCACCTGTCCCAGCAAGGCCTGTCTGGATTCTAAAGATTGGGGATCTGGTCAGAGAGAAGATCGCGGTGAAGATGGAATTTGTGCCTTCTTACAGAAAAGCAGTACCTGTCTTAGCTGTCAGCGGAACAAGATCAGTTGTACTACCGCCCATTGCTGGTAAAAAGGAGAACCAAGTTGTATCCATCAACCTGGTAAAACCACAATCATGTGGCCAATAATAAGTAGTAGGCCCAGTGGACTCCCAAGAAATAGCAGAGTGCCAAAATTTGCTACAATACAAGAGGTTCAAACTGAGAGACTAATCACATTTGATAAACCTGCAGTAAATGAAAAAGGACTATGAAACAAAGCCATGGTACTTGTGCCTCTTAAAACCCAAATTGCAACAGTTCGTCAAGAAACACCTGTCTACAACGATGTAGCCTCAGACTATACTAATGAAACAAAGAAAATTCTAAAAGCAAATGAAAATCCGGAAGCGATTCCAACAATTGACAGAACTGCATCTGGCTACTTCATCAATTTCGATAACTTTCCTGAAGATCCAAGCGAACCTGAAGAAACGCCAGCAACAAAAACTTTTAAAGACAAAGTAACTGAACTCTTTCATCAACTCAAAGAAACCTATCTGATTTCTCCATGGATTGAATTTTGGATTGTGTTAGGTGTACTTTTCCTCCTGCTTTGGCTCATCATGGTTCTTTGTTTGGGAAAATTCATTGAGGGAAAATACAGTACAATGGACACAGCAAGTCAGAACATCAACTTGGTCCTAAAGCCACAAAGTCATCTCACATGGAGAAAAGAGAACTATCATCAGTGAATGTCACAGCCATTCCAATACCCGGTGGGGTAGCTTGGGACAAAACCGATTACGAAATCTATGGCCCGGTCGAGCTCTTGAAATATCCACACCAGTTTAAGGTTTCATTAAGTGACTTTGTAAAACCGATCACATTCTCTGATGATTGGGACGTTGAAAGTATTAACGATATGATGTCAGATTTAGTTATGTCAGCAAAATTTACAGAACATGATTACTTACAGGGTTCATCTAATTATGAAGAAATGTACTGCCACAACCACTTTGCACATCACTATTTGCATAAATCTGCTCAACCTAGAAATGTTTTTAATTATAATCAATGGGAACATTGTGCAACTCCACCAAAAGGCAGTTCGAAAACATTTTACGAGAAATTCCCATACTTCTCAGGGTTTAACACAAGTGATGCAGAAACGGTTTACTTCTAACTGTTAAATAAGACAGGGGTGAAAACAATGCTGACAAACACTAAATTAATCTATTCGGAAACATTTTATGAAAAAATGACTACATTTGGTTTTGATTTTTGGAAAAACAACATTGAAACAAAAACCATCTGGGGTACCAAAGATTGGCAGGTCCAAGGTTTAGAAGCATTATTTAGAGCCTGCATGATCCCAGAACAAATAATATTCTTGAATGATACCATTCAACAGACATCTTGTCTTGGCCTAGGTAAGATTAAAGACTTAAACAAACCGTCTATTCCAAAGCCAACACCTGACAGTAATAGCACTACAGATGTTGAGATAGACGTAGCCCATATTTTAAACCAAAACAGAACACATCCTGATTGGAAAAAATGGTTGAGCTGGCCCTTAGACACAAATAACTGTCAAGATAGATTCCTGAACAAAATACAGGGTTCAAATTGACCAGGCCAGGCCCTAGATACTCCCAGAGACAACATCCAGGGATAGTTACAACATACAGTGTAGGGAAACTCTGCCTTGAATGGCTACAGAAATCCACACTGGCAGAAATTAAGCAACACTTGACTTTACCTAAAGACGGTGCTGACTTGCGTGATTTCATAATGGGACCACGCAAACAGCGTCAAAAACGTTTCATAGCGGCCGGTATATACGCTGCATACAACGAAGCTTCGAAAGAAACGCAAATTGAAACAGCAGAAAAAGTACGGGAAATTGACCGTATTAATTTGGAAAAATCACTTTCTGTTGTGGACAATGGGTTAATGACTCTGTCCTCCAGAATATATTCACTGGACAGTATTGTATCATCTGCTATTGATATAATAGAGCATGACTTACTAATGTTACAACACGGTCAGTGCCAATTACGTTCTATTGTACAGCTTGGCTGGACGTTGCAAAATCTGCGTTCAGGCAACGTACCATGGCGTTTAATCAACACAACGTCATTATTCTCTATCTTTAACCTTACTGATAAACAAATCAGTTTGGCACAAAAAGGAGCAGACTATACAATTCTGAGCATTGAAAATCTTGAGAGATTACCATTAACAATGTCAGAAAGTCCTGTCATTGAATGAATAATACATGGAATAATAACAATTCCGATAACAACTTTCCAATTTAACTACTGCCAAGAGTATATACCAGCGGGCCAGTATGAAGGGTTGGGTAAAGGGTACATTAAGTCATCATGGAAATTGCCTTACACACACACACATGTTATAGTGAAAAGAAACAGAATGTATTTCTTAGTGGTAACAATTGTAAACGATCACTAAGCGGTATACTTCTGTGCCAAGGTATTAACTTGCATGGGGCCTGTGAGGGGACTTCAAATAACCTTTCATGCCACCAGCACGGCACACCTGCAAAACAAATAGAGCCATTCTTTAGACGTTTTTCTAACAGGAGCTATATTCTAATAGTGGACCACAGCTGTTGTGGCATGGTGCCAGGAAAAGCCTATCTCGTGAGCGTTAGTTCCATGGTCACTTGCTGTATGCAAGTATTGTATCCAAACAGCACTCCAGATACGGAGGAAAAAATTTGGCCTTCTTTGAATATCTCTTCTGTTCGAATTGATGCTTTAAGCAGAATAAAGTCTGTTCTTTTGCAGACAACTGTGCCCTTAACGTCATCAAAGAAACGTATGATCTTCAAGTTGCAAGGACAACGGCAGAGGTACATACTCTTTTATCAACAAATTACCCCGTGCATTTCGCAGAAATGCTACGCCAAATCCTAAATATGTCTGATACCAGTGGTATCTCACATATATTTAAGACAATTTTTTCGGGACTGTTAACACCCTTCGAAACAGTTCTGGGCATTTTTCCTAATTTTGTCCATTCAGTCTTTGGCGGCCTACCACTTCTTTTGGGACTCGTAGCAGTTATTTTATTTTTGATACTTCTGCTCCGATATGGCAAGCCAAGTCGCAGACAAGACTCCAGCAACGATGGAAGAAACTATCCTAGCTATACGCTATCGGGACTGCATAACTAAAGTCCTTGGATTAGCCCGGCTAAGAGATCTGAATATGACCTGGTTTCTTTCATTCAGACCCATCTGGCAGAATTGCATCTTACCTGTGCTTCGATGTATGCTATGCAGAGAAGAATGCGTGTTGGACGTCTGTCTTACACTATCATCAGCAGTACCATTGGATACAGATACTTTGCTAAGTCCTGTAACGGCTCATGCATCGTGTTGTCCCCAGCGGCTACCCATTCTGATGACGGCATTCGTTGAAACTTCTACACTATGATCAGGTGGTAGTGAAGTACGAGATGAGAGCAACATCACCCAGGTACGACCTTCTGTGAGCATTGCTGATCCTGACATCGACGATAGCAATCATGCTCAAGACTGCACAGTTGCGGCATTTTCAAACTTGGTTGAACTTTCACCTGAAGCAGTAGACAACTTTTTTGCGAGTCTGTCTGAAATGATGTTCTCCCCTGAACGAAAAGAATAACCTTTAAGCAACAAGCACACAGCGTTCCCTGAACTCTGAATTTGGTCTTCGGCTTTGATAAACAAAAGCTACTGAAAATATTTGGAACTCTATTTTCCCTGAAAGCAACATTTTTTTTTCCCGATTCCAAAATATTTACCTTTTTCAGGCACTTGTACTCTGCTTAAAGTAGAACTATTCTTAAAGAACAGAGCTTCTATTTTTAGGAACTCTAGAGACAATATATTACCTCAGCCTCTAGCACATTTACAATAACTGTATTTATATGTGATGGAATGGTCTCGACCTTCTTTTCTGTATTAAGAGCCATTTCATGTGTAAATTTCGCAAATCGTTCAGCTAAATATATATATATGCATCATTTTAACTGAATGATTACACTGCTTGAAAAGCTTACAGTACCAATAATCATTTTCATGTATTACACTGCTTGAAAAGCGTACAGTACCAATAATCATTTTCATGTATTTCGCATACACCATTTCAAATGCAGAAAATGTATTTTGGGGTGGGTTGGAATACACATGCACCTTTAAATGTTTACTATTGCTTAGTTTTAGTAATGATGGACATTAGATCGTGGAGTGGGTATTGTGTTTTCATCTAGGAACGTAAATCGATATTTCTATTTTATGCCCTTGTACGGTTATATCAATAATATCCCTATAAAGGCATAAGAATCATATCCATATTTAGTCGTAGCACATGCAGTCACATTAAGCAAGGCTACTTCCCCGGACTCCTAGAAAGCACGAGTTCTCTAAACAAACCAAACCTCCAGCAACCTGGGAAATCCCCATTGCTTTTGTTTTGATTTCATCCTGGAACTCCTGTGAAGCACTGTAAGAACGGCCAGTTCTTAGTGACATCTTTATTGACGTCTTATGTCCAACCTTACGTCAAACCCGGCACCTTTCAGGTATAAATATACCAACGTTGGCTTAAGCAAACACACGGTGGTGGTTTTGGAGCAGGGCAGCTATCTACTTGCTCGAGAGCCCAGCTGATGCGAGAGCCCACGGACGCTGCCCCTCCTCTTTTGACGCACTGAGAGAGACGCTGTCTTTTCTCCTGCCGAGAAATCCAGCTCCGGTGTTTCCAGATACCTTCGCGGGTTACTGGGATATCGAGTCCTGAGAGAGAGATACAAGACCTCCTGCTTTCTATTTACCCAGGTATGGAGCTGATGAAGCAAAGCTTCGCATTTGCGACTTGCTTTTGTCATGAACCTCGTTCCTGTGTAATAACGTAATAAGTTGTACGTCTTACTAACGTTTATTTTTTGTTTGAACGAGGTCCACGAAGCTTGCCTATGTGTTTTACTAAAACGATTTATTTGAGTCAATAAAAATGGCCGCTGCTTTGAAATAAGTGTCTGCGCATGCATCAGTCACACTCACGTGTCCTGATGTGTTTGCAGGTTTGGAGGGAAATAGTTGCGCATGCATAATGCATAGCTTTGGCAGTAACGTGGTACTGCTCGTGCCACTGCTCTTGTGCTCGTATATATGTAGCTAACATTTAGACTGCATAAGTATATTTCTTAGTGATAAGTTGAAAGTACAAACCCTGTGATGTGTTTTCATAATGTTATTTCTATGTATTAATTTGTTCTCGCTTACTTTTCATGTACCGCGGGGAATGGGGGTCTGACTGAGCCGAAAGCCATCTTGGAGGGTACTTGTGCGCAGACTCGCCAGAAGCCATCTTGGCATTGAATTGCTGCCAAAGAAGGTTGATACCAGAAGCCACCCTGGGAAGCAGCACCTTCGCCCCGCAGCATCACGATATTGTTCTATTATGTTGCTAAAATGTATTCTTTCCCTGTATTCTGCGCAATTTTCTCATGGGAACCCCAATCTCGCTAGGCGGTACCCAGAGATGTAAATAAGGCCTCCAAATAGTGTGTTCTGATTGGTGTGTTACCCAAATCCTATCTTAGGACCAATCCAAATTGAGGGATTCTGACACTTTGCAACATTGGGGGGTGGTACACCGTCCCCAAACTGTATATCTACCCTGGGTTCACCTAGGGAAATTGTCCGACTTGTCTGGTTTAGCTGACCTGTCACTGACCCATCGCACTCAATAGGTGACTGAAGATACAGAGAGCTGCGGAGCACTCTGTCCGAAATTGACCATAGACTAAGGTTTTACTGAACCTTAAAGTGCTGGTGAAGCACTTTGCTGGGAGTTCGCTGACCCAATCGGGGTCTTGATCGATAGCTGCAGAGAGGGTGGAGCGCAGGCGTTGCTTCCAAACTGCGGGTGCGGTCCTGTCCTGAGGGGTTCCTGTCCTGAGGTCCTGTCCTGATTCCTAATCTGAGGGTTTCCTGTCCTGTCCTGGGTGTCCATTCTGCACCTGCTGTCCATTGAGGGGTATCCTTCCTTGAGGGTTTCCTGTCCTTAACTGACCCGTGGCCAGGGTTTGGTTTCCACACCAGTCTAGGTAAATGTCGCTCTAAATTCTTTAAACTTGCACCTTTCTATTTTTCTGTCTTTTGCTTCAATAAAGAGACACCTTTGCATATGTTGATTTTTCCATGCTTTTTGCCGCAATTATTGAAACGTAAAGTCATTTGCATATTTTCATAACATGTTCCCATGTTACCCTACCTTTTGGAAATCATATTTTGCATTGCAGTTTGTCATTTTCTGATATGGTCTAGAACGGCCTTACTTAAACTGTCCAAAGAACTTTTACCCTAAATGCATAGCGTTTTCTGTTGCATCTCATATTAGTATTTCCATGATTACCCTGACTTTATTTCTCTATAGTTATGTACTTTTCGTTATCTTGATTATTGATTGCCTTATTCTTGTGAATCTTATGCTTACCGAGAACGAACTTTAGATAAAGCTTTTAAAACTTCCAGTTGTCCGTGGTCATTTACAACAGTATTGAATGTCATTTTGAGTTTTGTATTTTGCTGCCTTTCCTTTACAGCTAGCTCCCTGATCCGTTGTGGTCATAGGTACCCGTGTCGGTGGATGGTAAGTCGGGTACGCTGAGTAAGAACAGTAGGGAATTCACACAAATTGGTAGCAGCCCGTGAAGTCACCCGGTCAATGTATATAGTGAATTGAAAGTATATGGGCCCGAAGCCGGAAGAGGCAAAATTATTGGTTGGGTGACCTTGCGCGCTCTATCAGTTTTTCTGGCTAGCAGAGGATGGTTAGGGACTAGTTAAAGGTTAGGCAGGATTAGTTAGACTAGTTAAGTCGGTAGCTGCTAGTATATTAATGCTGCTATAAGAGCGGCCGTTCCGAGGGACCTGATCATTCTCTTGTGAATACGCTGCTTTGAAATTCATGAATTGGTTTATCATTGTTATTCTTGTCCTTATATTGTTATATGTATTAATACATGCGTTTGTAAACCGTCTCGTTCATTGTTGTCCGAACTCCCCGGGGAATTGAAAAGGCAAGTGGTGAATAGAATCCATTGCCTTGAGGTCGCAGGCTTAAGGAAAAGTTAGGTGCAGGTTAGGATAACCGGGAAGCACTAACTAGGGTTTTTCTGAATACGTGTGTGAATAAATGTCAGTAACGAGGTTCATGGGCAAAATTCCCATAGTGGCGTAACCTAGTAAGGGTCACATCGGAAGAGTAGCAGGTTCCTCGGAGCTTGGGTGAAAGCAGAGGGGTCCGCTGGGAAACCTTAGACTCGGATATATCCCGGAGAAGTGGATGAGTTTAGGGGAATAACAGGTTCACCGATGCTAGAGTGAAGGGTAGGCGGAAGAGATTTACCCGCAGCGTGTGAAAAGTAAATGGAAGTAGTTTACTTGCAGTAAAATAACTCTTTCTCTGTCTAGACACTTGAGCACTGTGGCGAATGTGTATTCGTTGTAAAATAACCAAGCGCTAGCACTTTAGAAAGAAAGAAAGTTTCCGTTACCTTGTGAAGGGAGGGAGTCAGTCGCGAAGCGTCTCTGACGTCACTCCGTGCCGCGCTGGGATTGGTAGAAGCAGCGGGCGGGTAGCGGGGCTGGAAGTGTAAAGGAGGGGTGAAGCGCCGGAGCGTGAGGCCAGTCTCACGAAGGGGCCGCGCACCCATTGGCCGAAATTATTTGAACGCGTGCACCCCATTGGTCACACGGAATTGCAAGACGCGTTCTGATTGGAGGTAACTTTGTAAACAGAGTTAAGCGTAGAAATCGTATGTGGCACTCGTATTGTCCAGAGACTAGACCCGATCCAAGAAGCCAAGGGTTTGAAAGGGATCAGTGGAAAGCCAAGAGATACGATATTATGTACGGAACTAAGAGAAAAATGTCCCTTGTAAATAGGGTAAAGAATTATTTCAAAACGGACAAACCGATTAAGTCCAGAGAGGGCGTTATTGTCCCGCCACCGAATACTCCCGCCTCGTTCATGATGTTTGACCGAGGGTACAATACCTGTGTGTGGTTGGAAAATTGGGTGAAGTACACAAAAGATGACGGAATATTGGCTTTTCCGTTAGACGGTACTTTCAATGGTAGGATTTTATTTAATTTGAGAACCCGAATGAATGAATTGCATCCCAGACCGAGACTAACACAGTATGAGGCATTAGAGGAATGGGAGATTGAGGCTTTTGAAAGAGAGAAACCCCGGTTGGACAAAGGTCTGACCAAGTGGTACCCAAGGCTGAAACAAGAGACCAGGGATAAAAGGATGAAACAGTGGAGACAGAGCATGATTGTTGAGGGTCTGTTTCCCATGATGCCAGTGGGTACCCCTTCTGCGGGAGAGAAAAAGACAGAAAAGAGTAAGCATTGGGGAGCGCTTGGGGAGTCAGACGATGAATTATTAGATGACATTTTTACGCGAAGCCCGCCCCCTTATAATGAGGGAGCCCGACCTTCCAGTACAGGAGAGAATCCCCAGCGTCCATCTATTAAGGAGGAGGATAGATCCCTAGGTAGAGGGGGAGGTGGCCAGGTACTGCCCTATTTTGAGAATCCCGGACCCGCGGAGGTACGAGATATATATCCTAGAATGCCCGTGAGCCCGGAAGAAAAATATTCCCGTGAAAGAGCCTTTTTCCCCAGACCTCTTTATGAAAACGAAGAAAAGCCATTAAGTTCAGGAATGCCCTTTTTACAGCCTCCATATGGGGAAGAGCGCAGGTCATTTGGCACAGGAACTTTGTTCCCTAAACCAAATTATGGTGGAGGACCAAGTGAAACGCATCCTACTGCCCCGAGTTTTACCCCTCACCTGACCCCACAGATAATACCTGACCGAACCTTAGGAAGAGTACTAGATGAAAGGGAGCAAGAGGCCATAGCTAGACAGAGGACAGAAATAATTCAGAAGATCTCCCAGTTAAATGCCAGTCCTGAGGCTTTGACTATTCCGGTAACAATCGGACCAGTGGTTCCGTTGTATGGGAATAATCAAGGAAGTCCAAACCCTCCAGTTATGAACCCAATCATGGCCCCGCCGAGGCAAGAGCCCCTACTGATAGACGATCAGTCCAGTGAGTGCGAGTCCGAAGTTGTGTTCTTGGACTTGCCAAATAAACAGACCGGGAAGGGAGTGCAGAAGAGGCATAATCCTTTTAATGCGAAAGAAATTAAATTAGAATCAACGACAGGTACTAGGAGTGTCTCTCTGGTAACTCCGGAAGAAATTGAAAATTGGAGTCGTGAATTAGAAAAACAGACTCCGCAGACGAAACCTTTAGACCTCTACAAACTGAGGGTAGAAATAGAGGAATTAATGGCAGGAAATGTGGGATTAGACAGATTAAATACCTACTCTGAAGAAGAGTTGCTGTTTATGTGTAAAAGCCTTACCAGAAGTACCAGAGTGCTCCACGAAAAACTGACAGACACTGCAGCTAGTATGGGGGTAGATATTTCAAGATCCAAGCCCTTGCAAAAGCCTTACAGAGCTGAATTTTCAGACAAAGATATAGAGAACTTGAATGTGTCAGGGAAAAAGTTGCAGATTAAAGAGTTGCTAGCAATTTTGCAAAAATGGGGAGACGTGGAAAAATGGAAAAGCAGGTGGGCACGAAAGAAAGATGAGGCTCGATCCAGACAAGCGACCCCTGAGTTCCCTTTGAGAGAAGTAGACAAGACCGAAACATTATGCCCCATGCGTGAAGTACCAGGTGGGAGGTATGTGCACGTTCCGTGGTCCAGACAGGATATTGTGTCCTTTACTAACGATTTCCCGAAACTGCGCGAAAAGCCAGTTGACTGGTACCGGCAGGTGGAAAGGTTCGTAAAGGTGCAAAAATGCTTGTGGAAGGACCTGGATGGATTTTTCGATATTGTGGTCCCGGTAGATCTATGGACCGAGTGTAAAATTGCCATAGGCTGGCCTAGTGAGGAGTACCCGAGGGACTCTAACACAGGGGAGCCTTCGATTGAAGTGATGAAAAAATACGAACAAGTAATTCTGCATTTGAAAAATAAGGTGCCCGCAAAAGAAACTGATTGGACCAGGATAGATAGAACCACGCAGGAGAGAGACGAGACAGTGCACTCCTATTATGAAAGGCTGTTGCAGGTGTTTAAAACATACAGTGGTATAGATAACATCAAGATGAAGGATATGACGCATTTCATTTACAGGTTTGTAAACGGTTTAAGGCCTGAAATTTGTCAGTGGATAAAGGATAACAAAATTTGTTGGCACTCCAAAAAGATAGACGAGGTCCTGCGGTACGCAAAGTACTGCGAGGACGAGATGGCAGAAAAGAAAAAGGCTCTCAAGGAAAAGGTCATGTGGGCTCAAGTGAAGCTCGCAGAACAGCAGGAAAAACAGTTGAGTAATATGGTCAAAAACACTCAGAACCAAGGTCCTGGGGGTGGGGGAGGAGGTAAGCCCCGGCCCAAAATGAGCAGGGAAGAGGCTATGAAGAAATTTCCCTGTCACCAGTGCGGAGAAATTGGACACTGGCGTAACGAGTGTCCTTATTTGCCTGACGATAACCCCAAAACACCTGATTTAACTCCACAGACGCAGAAAGAAAGACCAAGAAAGACTCAACCACAGGTAAAAATGGTTCAGGTGCCCCGAGCTCCAAAGCAAGTACATAGGGGAAAAGCGACAGAGGGTGATGAAATAGAAGTCTGGGAAAGCAATGAGAATAGAAATGCAGCAACTTCGCAGTATTTGTTAAACGATACCTTCCTTTGTGATGACCAGTACTGACGGGGCCTGAGAGGGGAGGACGAGGAGTGCGTACTTGGCGCCTCCTTGCCGGTAGACCAGTCCGGACCATACATTGAAGGGAAGGTTGACGGAAATGATGTCACTTTTCTGTTGGACACTGGCGCTACCCGTTCTACTGTGAGAACAGTGGACGTTCCAAACCTACCCCTCTCGGGAGAAGCCATCCAAGTAGTGGGTGTATCTAATCAATTGATTAGTACTCCTGTTACCAAGCCCATGGAGATCTCAATTGGAAACTTTAAGGAAATGCATAGATTTGTCGTTTGCGACACCAGTCCAGTGAACTTACTGGGACGTGATTTGTTGTGCAAAATGAACTGTACCATCTTTTGCACACCAAAGGGTGTTGAAATTCAGACCCCAGATGAAGACGGCATTTATAAATTAATGTTAATCAGACCTGACTCAGAAATTAAACGAATGACCATGCAGGATTTGCCCAAAGAACTCCAAGAAGCAGTGAAGCCAGAGGTATGGGACTTTACTGGGAAAGATGTAGGGTTAATGAAAAACGTGGACCCCATACAGATAGCCATCAAGGACAATGCAGTATACCCCAATGCTAAACCCTACAGAATGAATGCAGAAGTGAGAGCAGGTGTCACTCTGGAAATACAGAAATTGCTAGAAGGAAACATCATACAGGAAGTATTGAGTAGCCCATGTAACTCACCGATTATGGGCATCAAGAAGCCTAGTGGCAAGTACAGAGTAATGCAGGACCTACGAAAATTCAACAAGATAGTGGTCCCCTGCTGCCCTATTGTCCCGAACCCAGCAGTGATTCTGTATCAGATTCCCTGGGATGCTGAGTGGTTCACTGTGATAGACCTATGTCATGCATTCTTTTCCATTCCCTTGCATCCAGATAGCAAATTTATTTTCTCATTTGCCTTCAATGGTCACGTGTATGTCTGGAACCGGGTCCCTCAAGGGTACACAGAGAGCCCCTCTATCTTTAATCAGATCTTGAAAAAATGTTTGGAAACTTTGGTCTTACCTGGGAACTCTGTCCTAGTGCAATACATAGACGACCTCTTGGTGGCGTCTAAAAGTCATAGGGACTGTGTGATTGACACCATTGCCCTACTGAATCACCTGAGTGAGAAGGGACATAAAGTGGCCCCTGACAAATTAAAGTTCTGTGCAAAATCAGTGAAATATCTGGGGCACCAGATAGAGAAAGGGGTCAGGAAGGTGACATCAGAAAGAGTGAGAATAATTCAAAAGATGCAGTTACCCCGTACTCAGAAAGAGATCAGAATGTTCCTGGGAGTGATAGGATACTGCAGGCAGTGGATTCTGGGATTTGCAGTCCTAGCTAGGCCCTTGATAAAAATGACCAAGAGAGGAACACCAGATATTGTAGAATGGGATGATGAAAGCTTAACAGCCTTCACAAAACTGCGGGATTGTCTGTGTACAGCACCTGCATTGGGAATGCCAGACTATTCCAAGGAATTTGCCCTATTCTGTGACACTCGCGATAATTGCGCGTTGTCAGTCCTGACACAAGAACATGGCACAACCAGAAGGCCTGTGGCATATTTTTCTGCCACCCTGGATCCAGTGGCTGCTGGATTACCAGGTTGTCTGAAAGCAGTAGCTGCTACCTGCGCAAGTTTAGAGCAAAGTGAGTCCATTGTCATGGGACATCCTGTAACTGTGTATGTTCCACATGGAGTGGTAATTTTACTGACCAGGACGAAGACTCAGTATCTCACCCCTAGTCGGCTGACTAAATACGAGAGGATTCTTGTGGGTGCTGCAAATGTAAACATTGTTAGGTGCAGTATTCTGAACCCCGCCACTTTGCTCCCCGACCCAATGGATATGGAAGGTGGGGTGGATGATGAACATGATTGCATTGATTTAACAGAATTCAACACGAAGCCACGCCCAGACATTAAAGAAACACCATTGCCTGTGCATGACAAGGAATTGTTTGTGGATGGTTCATGTCTAAGACATGAACAAGGAGGCCTGAGTGCTGCCTATGCGGTAGTCTCCTTAACCAAAATTGAAGAAGCAGGTTATCTATTTGACGTAAAGTCTGCACAAGTAGCCGAATTGATCGCCATGATAAAAGCTTGCAAAATTGGGAAAAACCTACGCATAACAGTGTATACTGACAGTCAGTACTGTTATGGGGTTGTGCATGACTTTGGCCAGTTATGGCTACAGAGGGAGTTCCTGACTTCATCAGGTACCCCTATTCGAAATGGAAAAGTGGTTCAAGACCTTTTAGAGGCAATCCAGTTACCAAAGGAACTGGCAGTGGTAAAATGTGTTGCTCATAAGAAGGGCATGGACACTGTATCACTGGGAAATGATTTTGCTGATCGAGTGGCCCAATGGTGCGCCAGAGATCGGTATATCATAAATCCAAAACGAGGGGGGCCAGGAACCAGCTGCCAACTTCAAGTGTTTGAAGAAGTGCCTACATGGGATGAAGTGAAAGAGTGGCAGCAGGCGGCACCTTGGCAAGACAGAGAGAAATGGAAGGAAGATGGGTGTAGACCAAGACGTGTGGATGGTGTCATCTTAGGCCCAACTGCTATGCCTGTGTTACCTAGACACTTACTTAGCACGATGGCGAGATTGATACATGAAGGATCACACATTGGTAGGGACGCCATGATCCTAGTGTTCCAACAGACTTGGTACAGTAAAAAGTTCAGGAAAGTAGCAGAGTCCCTCTGCCAGAGGTGCCTGCCATGTCAAAGGATGAACGCAGGCAAGAAAACTGCGGTGGAACTGGGAAAAATTGGGAGGTCAGGGGGTCCCTTTGTGAGAATACAGGTTGATTTCATCACCATGCCCCGTTGTGAAGGGAAACGATATGTCCTTGTCATGGTCTGTTTATTTTCGAAGTGGGTGGAAGCCTTCCCTACTCCCCAAAATGACGCAATGACAGTAGCTAAGTGTTTACTGAAAGAACTGATACCTAGGTTCGGGGTTCCAGTCACTATTGAATCAGATAGAGGCCGACATTTTCAGAATGAGGTGATCGACGAACTCTGTAAGGCCTTTGGAATCTCACAAAAGCTTCACTGTGCATACCGTCCAGAGGCTTCTGGAATAGTGGAACAAGTAAATGGAACTATCAAAAACAGACTAGCAAAACTGTGTGATGCATCTGGCATGACCTGGGTGAAGGCCCTGCCCTTGGTCCTGATGGGACTCCGAAGTGTTCCTGACCGCAAGACAGGCCTAAGTCCCCATGAAATCCTGATGAGACAAGCATGGGTACCAGGAAGCAAACTGTTGAGTATTACTGATGATTTGGTGCTTGAATACTGCAAGAGATTAGGTGACCAAGTGCGTTCTATCTCTCGCCAGATCGGGGAAGACGCCATCCTCCATCCGACGACTCCTCTCCACAAACTGGTCCCGGGGGACTGGGTCAAGATAAAGAAGCATACTCGGAAGAGCTGCCTGGAGCCCAGGTGGGGAGAGAAGCGTCAGGTGATCCTGGTAACAACCACAGCAGTAAAGTGTGCAGGCGTTCCATATTGGGTACACGCCAGCCACACCCAGAAGGTATTACCAGACGAGGAGCCTGAAGAAGAAGGGCTTCCAGCAGAGGACTCTGCAGGAGCCAGACCAGAAGTAGCTGACGACGTACAGCCCAATACCAGTCGAGCTGCAGAATCAGCAGACGTTGGCCCAAGAATAATTGATAACGAACTACCAAGAGCCCAGCCTGCTGAAGGGGTCCAAGAAGCTGAGCCAGAAGTAGCTGAAGACGAGCTGCCGAGCATATGGCCAGAAGAGTGGATTCCATTGATTGATCTCACTGAAGACCCCATTCGAACAAGTGAGCGACTTTGGGAAGGTAGAGAGTGGACTAGAGAGGAAAAGCAAGGCACAGGCGAAGAACCTCAGGATCTTGAGATTCACATCAAAACTGAGGAAGGAGAAGGTCAGACAGGGACAGAACAGGTGAAGGATACAGAGCAAGTGATTGATACTCCTCCACTGACTCCTGATGTCGGGAAGGGACAGACTAGACATAGCGTAATAGTTCGAGCAGAAGAAAGTCCAGAGCTCGAAGTGCTTGAACAGGATCAGATAGGATCAGAAGAACGTGTTCAGGAAACAGAAACAGAGACATTTGAAAAACAAACGCAAAACTGTCCTGAACAAGGCCAGATTAGTAACCAGGCAGAAGAAATAAATGCTAGCCCTGGAACTAGTCAGATAGAAGGGGAAGAAACTGAAACAGAATTGCCACAAACTAAGGAGAACAAGAGGGCAAGAGAAGAAAACGAAGTCCAAGTACCAACTAAAAGACTTAAGAAAAGAAAGCACATTGAGCCTGGATTTGTCAAGAAATTGAGGCTAAGGATAAAAACGGTAGAAGAAAAACGTGCAGAAGAAAGGAGAAGTGCGCGCATAGCTAAGCAACAAGAAGGTACCTCCAAAAGAAGGAGTGATCGAATAAAGAGACAAAACAAAAAGTACAAGTCTCCTGAATGGACACTTGTTTTGGAAGAATTTAAAGATCTTGATCTAACTGACGAAAGCGACGGAGAACCCGTCCTTGAGTACTCTGCCGAAGAAGAAGACGAGCCACCGTGAATTTGCACAAAGTAAGCTACTCGTGTAAAGTCACAAAGAGGGGTCGAGAAACTTCTTCTGAGCCAAAATGTCTGATTCAAGCGTGAATGGTAGACCTAGTCGCAGCTGTTGCAAAACATGCTGCAAGGTATGTGTATGTAGTATAGTTATACTGATATTAGTTTGGATAGGACTAACAGTGTTCATTCCCTTTGCAGTGAGCAAAAATACTAATCTTTACCCTACTGAAATTGTAAATACTGACAGTGAGGAGCTGACAACACAGAGTGTAGCAAGACATGAGAGAGCACTGAAACAAACAAAACGAGACTTAGAAGCATCAGATGAGGGAGGACTACATTATCATGGAGTTAAGAACAAGACACATTTAAATGTTTTCGCAAACTTGTTGATACACTATGTAGAGACTATGGAAATTGAAGATTGCTATGTCTGCATGAAGCTACCTACCTCTGTAGCTGAAGGCGTGACATACCATCACCTGCCCCTGACATATGGAATCTCCTGTAGCATTTTAGCAAGCTTATTTTACAAAAGAGGACCGTTACAGTACTATTATTCTAACAATGACGTGATCTTTTCTGAACTTCCTATTCGTGGGAACTTGAATCCTGTACATACCAAAAGTGACGTTACTCGCTATATGGGCGAATACTTTCTGACTATAGGTAATATCGACATAGGTGACGCACACAGAGATAACTTGACTTGTTCTTTGCGTGAGCAGGAAAAGATGTTCCTGAACATGGCAGAGAAAAGGAGAATTAAAATACAAAGAAAGGCAGATGACGAAAGACAGAAAAGACCAAGATGGGCAGAGAACATGGAAGGCACCTCAACTGGTGGGGCGGGTCCTGCTCTGTTGCTGGATTTTGAAAAGAAAGGCAAGCTATGTCTTCACCGCGAGAAGACTAGCTATTATAATAACATTTTCATTGGTTCCAGTGAATGCGAACATAATTACAAGGTAATTGGAGGTTGGGGTTTCAAAAATGGGTCAGAGCCTGTGTTTCCTGGAATTTATTATATTTGCGAGGACAAGGCTTATTTCAAATTGCCGGATCACTGGTATGGAAGCTGCTACTTTGGCATTGTCTTCCCGAAAATATACCATGTGAATGGAGTTGCTGGAAGCAGTGAAAATACTAATGGCTTAGTGTGTAGTAAAAGGGAAAGCGTAGGTGAAATAATGGGTAGTATTTTCAGTGCACTGATACCTGGAGTGGGAGTGGTTCTGAACACTCACAGAATTTGCAAATTGTCCACTATAGTGGATGTGTTGTCTACTGACACAGCTCATGGATTTCTGCTGGTCAATACCGAAATGGTTGCGATCAGATCAATGGTTTTGCAGAACAGACTTGCTCTTGACACCTTATTAGCGAAAGAGGGCGGAGTCTGCCGGATGTTGAAGGCGCAACATTGTTGCACTTATATTCCGGACAAAAGTGTACAGCTCAAAAGATACGTGAAAAACATTACTAATTTGGAAAAGGAACTCAAACCACTCGAGGTTGACAGTGCCTGGAAGAGACTGGTAGATGGTCTCTCAAATGTAGGTCATTGGCTTGCTAGCGTAGGTAAAAGCTTATTGTTTAAGGTACTGATGCCAATTGGAATTATAGGTCTCATCCTATTCTTCATATTTGTCTGTTGCAAATGCCGTAAGCACACCAGAAAGCATCAAGTGAATGCGAGAGGGGTGAAACGAAGTGTGGATGAGCTTGAATTGGAGGAGATAAATAATCAAATATACAAAAGGGTGAAGAATTATCACCCTACCAAAAATGAGAAAGAAAAGTTGAACAGATTGTTGGAAGAGATAGAGCTGTATAAAGTGTGAGAAGTTGGCATCTGGTTCCATTTATTTTTGTGATGATAGTAAATATCATCAAAGAGGGGATTGATGAAGCAAAGCTTCGCATTTGCGACTTGCTTTTGTCATGAACCTCGTTCCTGTGTAATAACGTAATAAGTTGTACGTCTTACTAACGTTTATTTTTTGTTTGAACGAGGTCCACGAAGCTTGCCTATGTGTTTTACTAAAACGATTTATTTGAGTCAATAAAAATGGCCGCTGCTTTGAAATAAGTGTCTGCGCATGCGTCAGTCACACTCACGTGTCCTGATGTGTTTGCAGGTTTGGAGGGAAATAGTTGCGCATGCGTAATGCATAGCTTTGGCAGTAACGTGGTACTGCTCGTGCCACTGCTCTTGTGCTCGTATATATGTAGCTAACATTTAGACTGCATAAGTATATTTCTTAGTGATAAGTTGAAAGTACAAACCCTGTGATGTGTTTTCATAATGTTATTTCTATGTATTAATTTGTTCTCGCTTACTTTTCATGTACCGCGGGGAATGGGGGTCTGACTGAGCCGAAAGCCATCTTGGAGGGTACTTGTGCGCAGACTCGCCAGAAGCCATCTTGGCATTGAATTGCTGCCAAAGAAGGTTGATACCAGAAGCCACCCTGGGAAGCAGCACCTTCGCCCCGCAGCATCACGATATTGTTCTATTATGTTGCTAAAATGTATTCTTTCCCTGTATTCTGCGCAATTTTCTCATGGGAACCCCAATCTCGCTAGGCGGTACCCAGAGATGTAAATAAGGCCTCCAAATAGTGTGTTCTGATTGGTGTGTTACCCAAATCCTATCTTAGGACCAATCCAAATTGAGGGATTCTGACACTTTGCAACATTGGGGGGTGGTACACCGTCCCCAAACTGTATATCTACCCTGGGTTCACCTAGGGAAATTGTCCGACTTGTCTGGTTTAGCTGACCTGTCACTGACCCATCGCACTCAATAGGTGACTGAAGATACAGAGAGCTGCGGAGCACTCTGTCCGAAATTGACCATAGACTAAGGTTTTACTGAACCTTAAAGTGCTGGCGAAGCACTTTGCTGGGAGTTCGCTGACCCAATCGGGGTCTTGATCGATAGCTGCAGAGAGGGTGGAGCGCAGGCGTTGCTTCCAAACTGCGGGTGCGGTCCTGTCCTGAGGGGTTCCTGTCCTGAGGTCCTGTCCTGATTCCTAATCTGAGGGTTTCCTGTCCTGTCCTGGGTGTCCATTCTGCACCTGCTGTCCATTGAGGGGTATCCTTCCTTGAGGGTTTCCTGTCCTTAACTGACCCGTGGCCAGGGTTTGGTTTCCACACCAGTCTAGGTAAATGTCGCTCTAAATTCTTTAAACTTGCACCTTTCTATTTTTCTGTCTTTTGCTTCAATAAAGAGACACCTTTGCATATGTTGATTTTTCCATGCTTTTTGCCGCAATTATTGAAACGTAAAGTCATTTGCATATTTTCATAACGTGTTCCCATGTTACCCTACCTTTTGGAAATCATATTTTGCATTGCAGTTTGTCATTTTCTGATATGGTCTAGAACGGCCTTACTTAAACTGTCCAAAGAACTTTTACCCTAAATGCATAGCGTTTTCTGTTGCATCTCATATTAGTATTTCCATGATTACCCTGACTTTATTTCTCTATAGTTATGTACTTTTCGTTATCTTGATTATTGATTGCCTTATTCTTGTGAATCTTATGCTTACCGAGAACGAACTTTAGATAAAGCTTTTAAAACTTCCAGTTGTCCGTGGTCATTTACAACAGTATTGAATGTCATTTTGAGTTTTGTATTTTGCTGCCTTTCCTTTACAGCTAGCTCCCTGATCCGTTGTGGTCATAGGTACCTGTGTCGGTGGATGGTAAGTCGGGTACACTGAGTAAGAACAGTAGGGAATTCACACAAATTGGTAGCAGCCCGTGAAGTCACCCGGTCAATGTATATAGTGAATTGAAAGTATATGGGCCCGAAGCCGGAAGCGGCGAAATTATTAGTTGGGTGACCTCGCGCGCTCTATCAGAGCTGACTAAACCCTTAAAGAGAATTCTTGAGTCAGATTCTTGGCAAAACCAACTTAACTTAAACTGCTACTTACTTACTCCTTCCCACGTATTAGGCTTAGGTCAGGTACACCGGGGTAGGCGTATTTAGAAGCACCAGTTGAGTAAGTTAGTCAATGAATATATGTATGTATATATTTTATCTATTTTAAAGTATCATATGGCTAAGAAACCATATCAATGCTTTTACAGTATTATTTTATAATCCTCCTTTTACTGTACGCACTTTACTTTACTATGAGTATTGCAATTGTGGCAATTCATTTCTCTTGCATGAGAAAGAAGACTGCTCAATAAATAATACCTTTTATTGAAAACGCCCGTCTCTCTTTTCTCTGCACTCTGGTGAAACTAAGTACGCACTATTGACTGAGTGAAATAGCTGTCTATTGTTTTCACACGACTCTAGAGATACACTCTTATTCTGAGGGAGCAAAGTTGTCATGTTATATGGTTGTCAGAAGCTAATCCCTTCTTGTCTATCCAGGGAGGTTAAACTCCTCCTCATTTATTCGAGAAAGTTTCTAGTGACCTCTGAGCTAGCTGGCAAACCTTAAGTCTAATATAGTCAGTAGAGACCTAGTCGACCTCAGTCCTACGTCTACACTGCTGAATATATTATTCCAATGAGCAGAGCCTATTGGGAATATAGGAACTACACTACAATGTGATTCTAATCTTAGAGCTAAAGCCTTGGAGAAAATTGTATAATCCACATTAACTAAAGAGATGGGTCTATAGTTTTTACAGAAGCGTGGGTCCAGTCTTTGGTATAAGACAAGTCAGAGCTTCAGAGAAAGAGCCATTATATGTATGTGATGAAATAAAGGAAGAAATAAGAGAATATAAGTGTGGGAGTATTAGCTGAACAAAGTGTAGATAGAAT
This sequence comes from Lissotriton helveticus, assembly GCF_964261635.1. Classification (NCBI taxonomy): domain Eukaryota; kingdom Metazoa; phylum Chordata; class Amphibia; order Caudata; family Salamandridae; genus Lissotriton; species Lissotriton helveticus. The sequence continues at coordinate 1,504,875,469 of NC_136059.1, read as the reverse complement.
TCTACCGTGAATCCATCAGGACCGGGGGCTTTGTTTTTCTTAGGGTTTTTAAAACATTAAACAATTCTGTTTGTGTAAGGTCAGATCCAAATGATGTTAAATCCAAATGGGAATTAGTATGTTTTTGAATTAAGGAAAAGTTCTGGGAAAGTTCTGCATTCCATGGTGTATTTTCTGGTGTTTAAAGAGACTTATAAAAGTTTACAAATTCTTGAAGAATTTCAGGATCCTTGAGTTTTGGTGATTGATTATCATTAAGGCTCCCGGTTTTCCGTTTAAACGGATTTTTACATATAAATGCAGACGGAAAAATATTTTTTCTTTGTCTGCATTTATATATAAAAACGGAAAAATGCCAATATATAGGTTTATCTCTGTTGTGGTCTTCGAGGAGCACACCAGTCTGTCCAAGCACTGGCGGGGAGAGGGCTTATCGGATTTCAGCCGATTTGATGTTAAGGGGCCATTAGGCCTCCTTTTGTTCCTGGCTTGGAGCGGAGGTAAGGCGGGATGCACAGTGTGACGCAGAGTCACCTTGAAGTGCTACAAATGGGTCACCTGCTGGGTCCGTTGATTATATGGCCCCAGGAGATGAAGGATGAAAGGGGCAGGGAAGATTACGCTACTTGTCTCAGCTTTCAGTAAGAAGGTTTGGTGTAGGATACGGCTATCGCAAGTGCGTGCAGGAGTCAAATAGGGAGAATTGATTCTCAGCAGCACGCCTGTTACTTTGCTGCAAAAATATGTTAACAAAATACTCATGTTCTGTTATCCTTTTAGTTCAGCACGAATGATAAAAAGGGCTTCGGTAGCACTGGAGAACTACTAATGTACATGTATGTAAACAGGAAATAATAACATGTTTTTCAAACGGTGTAATGTCTGGAAAATAATTTTCAGTACTTTTCTTTTACTTGTTACTGCCTGATTTAATATTATTCGCTATTGCGATAGAAAAGATTGTCAGCTCTCTGTCTCCCAATAAAAATAAGTTAGTGTGGCACACCATGTGTGGTGTGCACCGTTTAACTTATGTTTGTTTTACTCGATGGCCCCCTTGCCATGTTCGATATATAGTGCTTCACCAATCTCTTATTTTAATAAGTGCTTCTCTAATTCAGTTTCATTCTGTAGTGTCGCCTTCTCTCGCTCCGGTTTCTCTATGGGGTCTCAGACCAACATATCCTTCAGTGACCCTGAACTGAGGCGCAACTAGGGTGAAATTTCGGGGGGGGGGGGAGGTGGGGGTTGGTGCCTAATTGTTCCAGCAATCAGAAGAGTGAAGATGCAGGGGCTCTAAGAAGGGGTGAAAGTACAACAAAGGCTCATTAATAAGTAAATGGTCTTTTAAAGACCTGTGAAGTCCTGGGGTGCGGCTGTTTGTGCCCTGGGAAGCTGTCTCAGCCGGGCTGACACACACGACTGGGGAGGCTTAAGCCCTTTGAGCCCAATGGGCATTGCGCGCCTGCACTGAAATAATGTTCTCATCTGAGAGAGTTTGGATTACCGGTTACTGAGAGGCCACTTGCCTACCTTTGCCTAGAAAAGTTTCTTCACTGTTACTGAATCTTAGGATGCAGTGAAATCTGCAAATGTGAACCATCAGTCCGATGGTTCAAAATGAGCCTTTATGTTGATATTTCTAATATGTTTTTATGAAGAAGACTGCATTTCTTTTAGTACTGCTAGGTCAGTGACAAGACAATATGCATGCGTACCAATGGTAAACAAAATTCTTTCACCTCTAGTCAAATAATATTGTTTTCCTTACTAATATATGACCACCACGGAAAGTCATGCAATTCACAATCCCTGATTTTGTGAGTTAGTTCCGGAGTAGTGTACTACTGGATAAAAAAGCGCTTCAATGCCTTATCAAGGGTAGTAAGTGCTATATAAATACAATTACAATACAATACATAACACAGCGAGGTTTACAAGGCCCTTCATAGCTCACTGTCTTATATTAGAAGGTTTGCAATTTATTAACAGCAAGTAACAAAAGGATCTCTTTGTTAAAAGCTGTAACCCATTTACCCATCTGCATAAACCTATCTGAACCTATAGCCGTTGGCCTAGTTTCCTTTATTTATATTTATTATTTATACATATGTGTTTAACTTTTTCCCTTTGTGTTGTATCTTTGTAAATATGTTTTTTAGAAGGAAGTGGTGACGGGGTTCAGTTGTCCCACTGTAAAGATGACATAAATATGGTACTGATATATCAAAACTTTGTTCTACAATTGCCTTTTTAAATAAATGTGAATAAATACTAGCCACAGCGTCTTTTTTTGCTCGCGACAAAATAAATATGGATAAATACAGAAAATATGACCACAAAATAAATATGGATAAATACAGACGGAAATGTTAAAAAAATAAATACCATAAAACTGGGAGCCCTGATTATCATCAATAATAGAATCAATATGAAGTTGGTGCTGATGAGTGTAGGCAGAAGCAGGGGCTGAGCTAGATCTACTCGGGAGTAAACAGCCGGGTTTTCAAGGCTTTCCTAAAAGATAAAAGGTTGTGTTAAAGTCTCAGTGCTGCTGGCAGCTTATTCCACAATTTTGCCACACAGCTGGACAGCGATCGGCCATCCCATCTGGCCCTTTGGAACTTGGGAGTACAGATTAGGCCAAGACTGGCCGATCGTAGGTTTCGAGAAGGAATATAGGGCCTGAACATTTCCTGACAATCATCTGAGCCCCTAGTATTGTGCCTTGTGCACCAGGAAGAGTGCCTTAAATTCGATTCTCTGCTCTTTAAATAGTTAGCTAAGAGTTTGCCTGATTTGTTTTGGGCCCCGTAGTACTTTGCTAAAGATTTTAATAAATATAGAGAAGCTTGTTTAGTAGTTGCTTCGTTGAATGCTAATTTTGCATTGATGAGATCTTTAAGAGAATCTTTTGACTTGGAAGTATAAAAAGAATGTTCTAACTTTTTGATTTTGTTCAGTAGGGTGTTGTGAGTTGCGCGAAAAGCTATGCGTTTGCTTGATATAAATCTAATAATGAAATCCCTAGCAGTGGCTTTAAAGGCATCCCACACAGTGTGAAAGGGAAGGCCCTCTGTTAAGTTGATAGAGAAAAGTTCTTGAGAAAAGGCAACAAAAGATGAGTTAAATTTGGTGTCAAGAAGTGAAGAGTTATTAAAACGCCATTTTTTGTTGATGTGGATTGGTTTAAAAGATCTAGTTCAACCGAAACTGGGGCATGATCTGAGATAAGTATAGGTCCTATATCAGCAGAGCGTAAGGATTGGGATACGTTCTGTGACATAAAAATGTAATCAATTCGGGATTGTGTTTGATGCGGGTGGGAGAAAAAGGAGTATTCTCTTGTTGCTGGATTGCCTAAGCGGCAGGAGTCTAACAAATGTCTTTGTTTAATAGTTTGTATGAAAGCTTTGTGTGCTGCATTTGAGTTAAAGTGGGTACTGGAATTCCTATAAATAAAAGGATCCATCACTTGATTGCAGTCACCTGCAAGAATAAAATTGTCTGTCGGATATCTGAGTAATAGTTGAATGATGTGTGTCCAGAAATTTGTGTCACCATTAGTAATAGCGTAAATGTTAAGTAGGGATACTGAGACTTTTCCTAATAAGAGATTTATGAACACCCATCTACCTTCAGTATCGACTTCCTGAGAGACAAGCTGGGAGTTCAGAGCTTTATGACAAAGAGTTATAACCCCATTTCTTTTGACATCTCCTGACGAGAAGAAAACCTCACCAACCCAATTTCATTTGAGCTTTAATGACTCGCTTTCAGTAAGATGAGTTTCTTGCAATAATGCAATGTTGGCATCTAACTTTGATAGGTGAGATAGGACTCTTTGTCTTTTAATAGGAGAATTCAAGCCTTTGACATTCCATGAGATAATTTTTAAGAACATATGGCAATTAGAAATATTAATGACATAAGTGAACCAGTAAAAAATGTACATTGTAAGCAATATCTTTTCCGAAAAATTCAATAGTAATCATATTAGATTAGATTAGAGAAAACTTCATATTTAGTATGAAGATATTGAATGTAGAGACCGAATTAAGAAGTGAGAAAAGATAGAATAAGAGAAAGGAAAGAGATAAGAAACACAATATAAAGAAGAGAAATGTATATGAGAAAATTGGATAAGAAAGTAGTTGATCTATAAACGAAACACAAGAGAACATAGGCAGTGAAGGAAACAGTCTATAGAACAGGATCTGGGATCGAGAAAGAAGAAGAAAAACAATGGGAATACAAGAAGGAAGAATAAAAATAAAGAGACCATACCTATATAGAATTCAGAACAATAAGTGGGGTGGAGGGGTGAGGCCACATGGAACGATGGGACATCCAGACTTCACGAAGTGAGGTGGGGAAGACTCCAGGATGAACGAACATGTAAGACGTACCTAACGGACATACTAAAATCGATTCTGTAAAAAGAAGAAATGAATAAATAGTTAAGACTATCAAATAATATTACCAGGCATTACAATAAAATAGAACTGAATGCAGACTTGTAACCTGAAAACTGGAGAGGTAAATAAAAGACATCGCATCTAAAACGGCTCTTTGTAATCTAAGTTATATAATTAAATATATGGAGAAGAAAAGTGTCTATTTGAACTGTGCGTTTGTGGTATCCATTTGGTGCGAAGAGTGAATGTTAAGGAAACTTCTTAACTTTATTAGATGCTCCTAAACTGTGGTATTATTGTTGAAAGTAACTTTGAAAATGCATGGATGAAACAAACCAAACCAAATCGAGCTCCAATGGAACGAAGCCCTGGCCTCATTGCAAGGAATTCTCTTTGTCGGTCTGCTGTAGGTTTTGCATAATCTTGTGAGAAGAAGATTTGATGGCCTGAGAAAGATATCCGTTTCATAAGCTTCGCTGCTTTTAAAACTTTGAGGAGATCGGTATATTCCAAAAAATACAGTATGAATCGTCTCGGTTTCCTTGTACTGGAAGAGTCTGAGTGCATCGGGCCAAGTCGATGTGCGTGTTGAATATTGAGGGTAGTACCCTCAGGGAGATTGAGAAGTGACGGTAAACATTTATTAAAGAAAGCAATTGGATCTGAGCCTTTTGAGTCCTCAATTATGCTATAGATATGAAGGTTATTCCTCCTATTTCAATTTCGAGGTTTTCAACCTGTTTTTGTAGAGCAATACCTTGAGAGTGAAGAGCCTCTGTTTTAGCATATGATGAGTTCAACGTCTCAAAACTGTGTTCAACTTTAATAACTCTTTCTTTTAATTTTCCCATCTGTCTATTAGGAATTGTATTTTGGTATTTGTCTCTTCAACAAATAGTCTTAAGACCTGAATTTCCTCTGAGAGAAGATTCATGGAGACCACTGAGGTCTGCTTAGGTGGTGAAGGAGAATATTTTTTCAATCTTTTAGAGGTTGTTTTGGTGAAAGTTTCTCCGGAAGCAACAGCTGGAGGTGGAGATGCCATTTTAGGTGATGAAGCCTGGGGTACTTATAGTCAATACCGATAAAGATAGCCTTATTCCACAACAATTGTTGAAGTTTAATAACACAGCTGGAGATGTTATGTTAATTATAATTTAAAGAAGGTGACATAAATTGATAAGCACAGAAAGATGGGGTACAACAAAGTCAAATGCGCATATTGAAGTACCAGACAAATATCTGAGTAATAGAAGACATTTTGAAGTACATTATGAAATGAAAGTCATTCCAACTATGTTATGAGCATTAAACAGAATAAAATTGAAAAAGTGCTCATTAAACCATAACTATATGGAGTTCTGATATGGTATGTTGAGATTTGGTAGATAACTACTGGTTGTAAAAACTGTATAATTTATTTCCAGTTGGTAAAAATTAATGCAGACCTTATATTCTTATATAAAAGTGAATATTCTGCACAAAAACTGCTGTTAGAATTGAAGGGGAGGCTAGCAGTCTGCATGAATTCTGTGTAAAAGTAGATATTTAGTCTTTAAGAATCATGTTTGGTAAGATTTATTGCCGCCCGTGTAAAGAGTCTCTGTTCGTGAGGAAAATTAGCCGTGTTTGAAATGGGTGCATTCCTGTGAGCGCGTCATCCCTAAAATGGCGGCATGTAGCTCCGTCCGGTCACTAAAGAAGAGAACGCCGTAATAGCATACTGTGAGTGAGGTGGGCTCCGAAAGTCAACGCTGTGTGTGCAGTAACAGTTCCGACATCTGCTCGCTTGCGGTGAAGAGCGAATGCAGTGTATTACTGCAGGAAACTTCTTTCGTCGTTCCGCCGTCACTCGCCCGGTCAGGTAAACGCCGCCATCTTCGTTGGGCACAAACCACGCCCCGACTCAATTGCTCCTTGATCCCTTCAGGAAAGAGCAATTCAAAGGCAAGGATGCTGGTCAGAACCATCTGTCTTGCTTCGGCTAGGTCACTCCAGAGGATGCATTCATCACTCCTGCATGCCCAGGAGATTCCCATAAATTCTTTGCTGGCTCTTCCACATAGTGGAAATTGAAGAGTTTGGGCCTCAGAAACACATGGGCTTGCTACAGTAGGACAACTGTACTGAGATGGGAGCTGCATGGAGTTAGTCGTGTCCCTGTTGTTGGGCGCCAGGCAGCACATCAGACTCAGGACACAGGTTGGTCATGCAATGTTTCTTTTATTACTTTCTCTTGGAGCTGGTTACATGTACGTCCGTCCCAGTACCCATCCTGGTCAATCTGCCCTCCTTCCTGTCCCTAACCGGATGTGGTGTCCGGTGACCTGGTCACCTCCCTCATGACCCACAGGGTCCTAGTGTCCACCTGTCCTGTCGTCCTATCTGTCGGGTCACGACATCTCCCCCTTTGTTGCAAACAAATGTTCATGGTACAGTTCTACTGATCATTTTCGCCCCCTCACCCCTTTACAGCATTTACTCATTGTGTGGTGAGAGAGGTAGAGAGAGATAGAGAGAGAGAGAGAGAGAGAGAGAGAGAGAGAGAGAGAGAGAGACAGTGTCCATAGGTCTGGTCGACCCGTCTCCCCAGTCTCTGACTCCTACGTTTCATCACTTAGTCTCCTTGTCCCCTTGCATTCCTCCCTTGGTCGCTGTTCTCTGCCATCAGCTTTTGCTTCTGATTGTCGGTTGTCCTCTTTCTGCTCTCCTCTTGCCAGCCTCTCTTCATCTGCTTCTAGATCCTTGCCATGTGCCCAGTGATGTGGGCCAGCTGGCACCATCTCCGTGGGCTCCTCTCTTTCTACTGCCACCCTTCGTTGTGTTTGTTCCCTCAGTGATTCTTTTCCTCTTTCTCTGGTCCCTGCGTCTTCTCCTCGCTTATGCTCAGTGTGTCTTTCGTTTTTTCCGTGTCATATGTCATGGTTATGAGACCCATGGCTTGGGCGGTGCTGTTGCTCAGCAGGCATGGTCCTGGGACATCGCTTTTCAGCACATTGATGTCCTCTTTGTTCTTTTTGTCTTTGTACCTCAGTTCCTCTGTGAACTTTCCCAGGTTTGTTACCTGTTTCTTTGACCCCCAGGTGAAAACCTCAACCCTGGACGCGCTCAGTGACGGCTTCGCTTTCATCTTCTCGTACTCTGATGCTCACATGACATTGCATAGTGCACCACTGTCCAGTACAAACTCCACTTCATGTGCTCCTACTCCTATCGTTACCGAGTCTTTCTTTTCCCGTGTGCTTCTGTCTGTTGGGTGCGTTGTTTCTCCTTTTTCGTCTCCCCCACTCAGTTCTGTGTGGGCCACATGTGATATAGCCTTTCCACTTCCTTTTCTTCCTCTTCTTCGCCTGACCCTCGTGATGAACTTCTCCTTTCTGTTGGTTCCCTCCAGTCATTTCTCCACCAGCCTGTGCGATAGTTGTTTGTCATGTGGTGTGCGTTTTCGATTTCGACGTTCTTCTCTCTTTCCATTTCCTTGGCATGTGTCGTTGCTCTCGCCTCGGCTCTCGCCAGAGACAGGATGTTCTCCAATGAGGTCGGTTCTTTTAGGATCCTTGCCCTGAATCCTCTGTCACGACAGCCTTCAATGATCCATAGCCTTATTGCTTGTTCGTTATCGAATTTGTCGAATTCACAATATGTCACCAGTTTTCTCAGCCTTTTCGCGAAGTCATCTGGCGTTTCGTCCACTTGTTGACACGCAATAGTGAATGTGTATCGTTCAAAGTCAACATTCCGTTGTAGGTCAAATTTGGCCGTTAGGCATTTCTTTAGTTTCTCATATGTCTTTGTTTCTTCGGTTGGCAGTGTCACCAGAAGTTCTTCGACGTCATCCCCTGCTAGGTTCAGCAGTAACCCTAATCTCTTTCTGTCTGGTACATCTGTCACTTCCATATATCTTTCAAACCGTCTGATCCACTTCTCCCACCTGATTCCTATTTGTGGCTCCGATAAGTTGAACGGCAGTGGCCTCCTGTGTTGTCTGCTGGGCTTTGGGTCTGCCATTCTTGCCTTCTTGCCTTAATATGCTCTTTCTCTTTTTGTTCTGTCGCTTCTTTGTGTGTTGTTCTATGTTTCCTTTTGTTTTCTTTCCTTTTATATTCTTCTTTTCCTTCACTTTTGCCTTTGTGGGGTCTTTGTCTCTTTCCTTTTATATTCTTCTTTTCCTTCACTTTTGCCTTTGTGGGGTCTTTGTCCCTCCTTTCCTTGTTGTTTTGTTTTTTTCTTTGTCTTTTCCTTCTTTATTCTTTTTACTGTCTCTTTTCTTTCTTTTCACTTCTTTTTGCCTTTGTTGCTCTTTCTCTTCTTTGATTGTCTCTTTTTTCTGTTAATTCGATCCTTTCTTTCTGTTCACTTCTCTTTGCCTTTGTTGCTCTTTCTTTTCTTTGATTGTCTCTTTTTTTGTTAATTCGATTCTTTCTTTCTTTTCACTTCTCTTTGCCTTTGTTGCTCTTTCTCTTCTTTGATTGTCTCTTTTCTTCTGTTAATTCGATCCTTTCTTTTCTTGCCTGGTCTTGTGATGGCCGCCCTGCTATTCCTTATGCCTTTTTTTTTTGTCCCACTTAAGATGGCTGCAGTCGCTCTCGCGAGATTACGCGATCAAAATCTCGCCTTTCCTGACCCTGAAATGGCCTCCCTACTGATGCTGCACCTTGATTGGCCCGGCCGCCTGATTTAAAGATGACCGCCGAGACTTCTGAGCTCTCGCGAGAGCTCGCGCATCAAATTTAAAGAGCTTGCGCCTCAATTGTAAAGGTCGCGCTCTTACCGCGATCCGCTGCACGCTGTCTTGTCTGTCGGGGTGGGCTCCCGCGTCGCTCCCTAACGTCGTCCCTCGTCGTCCTAGCGCATCCAGGGTGAGCACCTGGTTTTCCTCTACGCTATACGACCTGGACACGCGACGTTCCACGCAGGGGTTCGTTTCTAACCTTCGTCGCCAGTTGTCGTGTCACTGTTGTTGGGCGCCAGGCAGCACATCAGACTCAGGACACAGGTTGGTCATGCAATGTTTCTTTTATTACTTTCTCTTGGAGCTGGTTACATGTACGTCCATTCCAGTACCCGTCCTGGTCAATCTGCCCTCCTTCCTGTCCCTAACCGGATGTGGTGTCTGGTGACCTGGTCACCTCCCTCATGACCCACAGGGTCCTAGTGTCCTTCTGTCCTGTCGTCCTATCTGTCAGAGTTAAGTGTGCTTCAAGAAGAATACGATATCCCAGATAACAACATTTTGCTACCACTGTGAACGTGGTGGACGCAGGGCAAACAGGAACCCCCATACACAGTTGTGTAAAGGATCTATACAAGGTAGATGGCTGGACAAGGTCCGTGACTCTTTTATATTGCTCATTCCTAAAACTTTCAAGGAGAGATATGACAGGTCTGTGAGACAAATGGTCTGAACATCTGGGCATGAATTTGAGTAAGGCCGAGTGAGACTCAGTGTACCCCTTAAGTTTCTCAGAACTCTAGATTTAGCTCATACAATATACTATTTACATAAGATCTATATAACTACTAAGTGATATAACCACGTTTCCCACGGTTTGGGCTGAATATCCCCTATGCGGGGAAGAGGGATCAGATTTCTTTCACATGGTTGGGGATTATCTGTAACTCGTCAACTTTGGAAGAGAATAGTACATTTTCTTGGTTTGTCCACTGAAAGGGTAAATCCTGACACCCTGGCAGTCTGTTTACTGGGTCTGCTTCAGCTGTCTCATTCTGTGATGGTAACAACCAGGTATATTGACCTGGCTTTGGTCCTAGCTAAAATACAGATATCCATTGACTGGAAAACACATGGGGGCCAGATATCCGGAAATGGGTAACAGAACTTAATAAGTGCGTGGAGTGTGAAGACCACACATTACTGCTGTAGGTGAAAAAAGGGGAGTGTGGCTCCGAAGCAACACTAGAAAAAATGTAACTTATTCCCTCATCCCCAGCACGTAGGACTACATGAACACACTCTATGCAGTGATCAGCAAGCCATTCATTAGAAGACTACAAACATTCAAGAACTCAGTAGCCATACTGATCCTCAGCCTCCCACATGGAACTCACATCAGACCACACTTTAGGGAGCTCAACTGGCTCTCGATAAACAAACGTGATCATGTCACACTCCTCACACACACATTCAAGGCACTACACAGCTGAGGTTCCCCCTACCTGAAGAGTTGCATCTCCTTTACCGACGACTCAGACACCTCTGGTCCACAAGACTCCTACTTACACACATCCCACGCAGAAACAGAACTAGGTCAGGAGGACAAGTGTTCTCTTGCATCGCTCCTAAGGCTTGGTACGGCCTCCCCCTCCACATCTGAACCTCTTCCTGTCCTCTTGAATTCCACAAGAAGCTAAAAAGCTGCATTTTCAGTTAACCAACTATGTAGGCAGGGCTGGGAACACACATCTGCTCAATGTAAGGACACCCTCATGGGTGATATTGCACTTTACAAATACTCATAACCTAACATAACATCCGACTTCCTAAAAGTTGGCTGGCAATGGCCGTGTGGTACCTACCCCTCCAGAAAACGATTGAAGTCTGGTATATCATACAATCCCGCCCAGCGACAACCAGAAACCATTCAAAGTATATCTAGGCTAGCTCTGTTCTGATCCACCTGCAGCTGGGAAGCAATCATTAGCGCTACACGTGATCATTGCGTTTTCCAACCTTCAGCACTTAAATGGTTTATAGTTAAATTTTAAAACATAACGGACGACTAGCGCCAAACATTGACTCCCATGTTTACATACTTAGCAAGTATTTGGTGAATGGCCCACCAATTATGATACATTGAATGTCAGTGATGATGTGCTCTGTAATAATTTAATGTAACAACAGCACAACTTTGTAAGATGCAATGGAGTGAACATGTATTGAAATAACATGTTATATAATAGTTAACATAAAAAATAAAAAATGCTTATTTTAACAAAGTACATGAAGTAGGATTATATCTACCCGCTAAAACGGTCTTTTTATGGGTTTTCGGGGTACAAGACTTACGTAAATACTCCAACTTGTCACCAACGTTGAGGGTGGCCGTTGCATGGGAGGAAGTCCTGCAAAGCAGACGTAGGTTGGGGGCCATAGATGTGAGAAGACGGTCAAGTGGTATGGATGAGTGCAAGGCAGCGGGTGGTATAGGAAGCACAGACTGCCCGAAGAATTTAGAAAAAATCCTTAGGAGCATAGATGAAGTTCTTTGACCTCAGGAGAAAATTGCTGCCACTTGATAGCCCCACAAGTGACTGGCATTTATTATGTTTTGAGGTCTGGGGAGAGTATATGGAAGACATCCAGTGTGATGATCGGTGTGAACCCTCCGCCCTGCTATTTCATGTTGTTTATTGGCTATTTTATTAAACAAAAAAATGTACGACAAATACTCGTTATTACATTTCTTTTTAAAAAGAACGAGGCTACGGTACAAAAATATTTTCGATTTTTTGTTTGCTTCTTTGAAAGCAAGCAAAAATACCTATTTCTTTCCACCAGATGAAGGATCGCATTGTAAACATTCCGTTATAAAGTTACTTCAATTGCCAAAAAACAAAAGATCTGACTGTATTTATGAGAGATGTCATTCCTGGCACGCCTCTGACTGACATTATTACTCCTCGCGCAGAATTGTGCACAGGCTCGCACGAAGGGGCAGATATACAAGCCCCCTGCGCCACCAGTACGTCACTTTTTGTGACGTACTGGTGGCGCAGGCGGCTCCTCCATATTTACAAGGAGAGGAAAAGCCATCCTGCGTGACTTTTGCTCTGCTTGTAAATACGGCCCCTTCACACGCAGCACTTTGCGGTGAAGGGGCGTTCCATGGGTGTTGCTGTGGGTGTTCCCAAGCAACATCCATGGAACAAGACACAGCTCCAGATTTACGAGAAATTGTAAATCTGGAGCTGCGTCTGAATGCTACGCCACCCGAGAGGTGGCGTAGGGAGGCGCAACAAGGAGAAATGTTTTCATTTCTCCTAGTTTTTTCCTCTTTCAATGCGCGCTGCATTCTACATCACACATTGAAAGAGGAAAAATGCTTTAGTGATTGTTTGTATGCAGAAAGGGGCACCTTCCTGCACGAAAACAATCTCCCCGTGGCGCAGGCATCCTTGTACCATGGTGCTAGGGTGCCTGCGCTGGCGCTTGGCATCTGTTTGAGGGACAGTGCAGGGGAGAGCACAGGAATGTGACATATTCTTGTAAATATGTCGCATTTCTGCCGCTGGCACCACGACACAAAGGGGAGTATGGGGGGACAGCGCCCTAGTCCCATACATCTGGCGAGCGCAGCCTGCAGCGCGTCCCCGGGTGCCGCCCCCCCCCAGCCAACAGCCAATGGGGAGGGCTCTTCATGGACGGGGGAGGGCGCTTCCAAGGGATATACCTGGCCAGCAGCTAGGCTCGGCCTTTCTCTCCCGCGCCGTGGCCGCTCTGCGCCGTGTGAACTGGCCAACAAAAAGGTTGTGTTCTGGTCGGATAACCTAGCGGTGGTGCAAGCCATCAATGGCCTGAGTGCCAATTGCCCGTTAGTCTTAAGTCTGCTGAGGGAGTTAGTGAGGGCAGGGTTGGTAAGCAACATTGAGTTCAGGGCTCGGCATGTTCAAGGTGTCAAGAATGTGGCAGCTGACGCTCTCTCTCGCTTTCAGCTGTCACGATTCCGGGAAGCATGGCCGCAGGCGGGGGAGGAGATGACACCATTCCCGCCTATCCTATGGCGGCTCCTTCAGTGGGGGAGCGTTTGAAGAGGATGGGGCAACGCTCCCTGGCCCTGTCGACAATGAGAAGATATGCGGTTCAACGAACAACCTTCAGCGATGTGATCCGGTCCCTGGGAGCATCAGCGCTGAATACGGTAGAACAAGTCGAGACTTTTGTGGTATGGGCAAGGGAGGCTGGCAAATCACACTCCTGGGTGTGTGGCCACTTGGCAGCAATAAAACATGAGACTCAATTGAATGGCGGACAGGATCCAACATGCTCGTTCCAGATCAGGGCAGCACTGAAAGGGTGGGCCAGGGACGAAGTGAGGATTCCCGACAAAAGGTCTGGAATAGAATTCCCAGCCCTCCAACGCATGTTGGACGCAGTACCGGCCGTCACAAATTCGGCATTCGAGGCCCAACTCTTCTCGACAGCCTTTTGCTTGGCATTCTTTGGGGCCTTTAGGGCCAGCGAACTGGTGGCCAAATCTAAAACCGACAGATCAGGGAGGGCTTTAGCAATGATTGACGTCTGAGCCAGGGATCCATTAGTACTGTGGCTTCGAAAATCCAAAACAGATCAATCAGGGAAGGGCGTGTCCATCACCTTACATGCATTCGAGGATCCCAGGTATTGTCTGGTCTCCTTGGTTAGGGAGTACCTGAAAATAAGGCCTCTGCTAGTAGGCACCTTTTTAATTCATGCAGACGGCACGCCATTGACCAAATTCCAGTTAGAGCGAGTGATGGCCTCAGTGATGGCTAGAGCAGGGTTGTCAGCCTCCAGCACAGGGCAATAATTTTCAAGCCATTCCTTTAGGATAGGGGCGGCCACTGCTGCTTACAGGGCTGGGTTGGGTGAGGAAGGGGTCAAGAGGGTGGGAAGGTGGTCATCCTCTTGCTACCGCCGCTATGTCCACCTCTGAGTCCGGTGGCCGCAAATGGCCGTGCTTTCACGTAGGAAGGGAAGAGGGGCAGTAGCGACGCAGGCATATCATAAAACGATGGAAGTACAGTTTTTGGAGTATTGTCAGTATCCCTGTAACAATTCTGGTTGAAGTGCAATGTTTAATTTGTAGATGTGAGAACGATTTTGTTTGCAGTGCAGTGATTGATTTGTAGATGTGAAAATAAACTTGTTGGAGTGCAGTGTCAAACTATGAATAAAACAGGTAATGCCAATGGTGTCTCTTCCTTGCAGCTGATTGTCGCGTGTGGGTGATGGGCCATTCCTACGTTACCAGGTTGGAGCAGTGGGCGAGGCACAAGAGATGGGATCTGAACTTAGCGAGGACGCGAATTCTATGGCAGGGTTTCCCGGGAATGAGATGGGGCCAGCTAAAGGGCAGACTGCAGCAATGTATAGCAGAACGGGGCGGTCCTCCCAGCATCCTGATTATCCATCTAGGGGGAAATGACCTGGTAAAGGTGGGGAGGAAAGCCTTATTGGAGGCCATGCAGAAGGATGTAACAGCTATTACTAACGAATTGGGAACTACGGAGATAATATGGTCTGAGATTGTGCCCCGCAAGGCCTGGAGGGGAGCACAGTCGGTAGTGGCAATAGAGCAGGGCCGGAAGAGGGTTAACAGGTCCATGCAGAAATTCCTAGAAAGGAGGGGCCTGGGTTTCATTAGACATGCGCTGATACAGGAAAGTACTGAGGGATATTATGAAAGCGACGGAGTACATTTGTCTGGGCTGGGAATGGATGTCTTTCTACTAGACTTACATGAAGCCCTGTCGGCGGCAGGGTGTCGGTAACTGGGTAGGTGGGGGGGCTCTGTCATCGACGGGGGCCTCCTTCAGAGCTGTGGCGGATTACAGGGCGATCTGGAAGCAGATGGACAGTAGGGGTACCTCTGCGGCAGAAGGATACAGTCTAAATACCTCTGCCTGGCACAGTAGGGTGCCCGAGCCAAGAACCTGGAGCCGAGGGGGTTCCAGGAAACAGCGTCGGCGCCCCGTTAGTCCTTCGGGTGGTCGGGGGGCCTGAACCGACCGGGGGTGTGCCTCATCTCCCGCCCTGACAGGGGGGGCGGGAGCCTAACAAAAGAAAGTGATAATGTACTGCACCGTCTGAGCATCGACTCGCCGTGCAAAATGGCTCCTTGGGCATGCGGGTCAGCGAGAGGCTGCCGCTTTGGATCGCCTGTAAGATGACCCACCTACCAGTACCTGTGTTGTACGAAATAAACCTGCACCACTGCTTTCCCACAAATATGTCTCATGGTTTCCTTGGTATGTAAGTGTATGCGCGCTGGGCGAAGTAAGCACTGATGGTGTGGGCACTATGCCGCTGGCACCACGACACGAAGGGGAGTATGGGGGGACAGCGCCCTAGTCCCATACATCTGGCGAGCGCAGCCTGCAGCGCGTCCCCGGGTGCCGCCCCCCCCCAGCCAACAGCCAATGGGGAGGGCTCTTCATGGACGGGGGAGGGCGCTTCCAAGGGATATACCTGGCCAGCAGCTAGGCTCGGCCTTTCTCTCCCGCGCCGTGGCCGCTCTGCGCTGTAACCCACCCTGAACCCTGACCCAGCGGCAGAGCGGTTGGCACAGTTTGGAATGTCTTGATGATCTTGTTTTATGTTGCAGGCGGAGTCACAGAGCGATCTGGAAGCAGATGGATAGTAGGGGTACCTCTGCGGCAGAAGGATACAGTCTAAATACCTCTGCCTGGCACAGTAGGGTGCCCGAGCCAAGAACCTGGAGCCGAGGGGGTTCCAGGAAACAGCGTCGGCGCCCCGTTAGTCATTCGGGCGGTCGGGGGGCCTGAACCGACCGGGGGTGTGCCTCATCTCCCGCCCTGACAGGGGGGCGGGAGCCTAACAAAAGAAAGTGATAATGTACTGCACCGTCTGAGCATCGACTCGCCGTGCAAAATGGCTCCTTGGGCATGCGGGTCAGCGAGAGGCTGCCGCTTTGGATCGCCTGTAAGATGACCCACCTACCAGTACCTGTGTTGTACGAAATAAACCTGCACCACTGCTTTCCCACAAATATGTCTCATGGTTTCCTTGGTATGTAAGTGTATGCGCGCTGGGCGAAGTAAGCACTGATGGTGTGGGCACTATGCGCTCTGAAAGTGCCGCAGCGTGGCACAGCCAAAGGGCTTACGGTGCCACGCTGCGGCACTTTCTTGTAGATCTGCTCCATAGTTTCTGTCTGAGTGCTGCTTTTGTTCAACCTCTGGCTATCGCTCCAGCCTTTATCTAGAGTGGCACGGTGGACGAAAAACATGGACTGGATTGGCATGCTGCTTCGAGTGCTTGCTAGTGGCTGAGATTAATTCAAAGATTCCAATGAACATGTTTTTTGTGATTGATGTTTACTGTGGTAAAATTAATATATTTGCCTCGGTTTTCTGCTTATTTGATGTGGTGAAGACGTTAGTCACAAACCCTGTTGAGTGTATATAAATTACTTATTTTGACAGCAGTATTTCAAATATGAGGTGCTGTACACTAATTCTTTATGGGTTGTGGAGCAGCGTGCTACTCGCCACAAAATCACTTAAACACATCAGGTGTAGCAAGCGCTCTATAAATGCAAACCGTTTTCCCTCTTCTATGCCTATACTATTTTTCTCAATCCAAATAACCGACTAATATCCACCACTTAAATTACTTTTATATTTCACTATACTAATTCACCACTAATCCATTATGGGTTCCGGAGCAGGGTACTACTCGCCGAAAAAGCGCTTCAACACCTAGTCAGGGGTAGTAAGCACTATATAAATACAATTACAATTCAATGCATGTTACTGTATAGTCTAGTGGGGTATGGTTGAGGTAAGAATACAGAACCGAGGATGGGGTAGCAGGATACAGAATTGGGGCAATACTGGACATTAAACCTTATAGTTATTCCTAATGAACCCCAAGTGTTTCTGATGAATGCAGAAGTGGCTCTGTGGGTTCTGCAGTAATGCATCAGGGGTGGTAGAGTTAAAATGAGCCCCTGAGACATTTTATTGAGCTCAACGTTTTTTCAAGTTCCTTGTGTCTCCATAAGGCCTCCTTCTAATCCGTATTAACCTTTTTTTTCTAAATATTTGAAACATATAGATTTTTCATCTGTGACAAACTAATCTTGTACTACACCCATGAAGGCCCTTAGAAGAATACAGAAATATATTTTACTTTGACAAGTCAACAGGGTCAAAGGTAAATTGCGCATTTGACTCTCTAGAAACAAATACAGTAACAGAAGCCCAACGCCAATTTATCAAATCTTATTTTTACCAATTTGCCAACACGAGCTTCGAATATGCACAACTTTACTACATGCTTTCATTGTAAGGACAACCATCACTTGTCCCATTGTTTCGAAAATGTATCTTGTTTACACATTTGTTTAAAGACAGTCGCTTTTCCTTCCCTTGATGTATGGGATAAAGTATATAGCCCTCCCTGTTTAACCTACTTAATTAGACAAAGTCCGTTTTGGAAAAAAAATTGTTTGAGTTTACACCTTAATATTTCCTGCCCAGCACCTAAGGCCATGGCCACAGTACCCACAAATGTTCACTTCCACTGCCGCCATTATTTGCGATCCTATAATATTGACAGAATTACCGCGCACCATTGAGGTGTACTTGGATTTTAATCAAGTCCCAACATTCTAGCAGTGGATGGACCATAGTCACGCAGATAATAATGAAAAACCGTCACAAACCTAATCTCTTTACTACAAAAAGCATTAACTAAACCAGTGGGTATGGCTAGTATCCATTAACGTCAATTCACAGAAATGCCAGGGGTAGCGGAAATTACATCACACGCCCTTTGACCTCTGCTTTTACTCACATACACATACTTACGCATGCACACAAAATTACACATATACGCTCTCACTCATAAACACACTCTCACCCGCAAGCACTCACTCAACATACACATAAAAGAATGTTTCACTTACCCCAGCTGCCATGTAAGGGCATATTCCAGTTTATTGTGCCCCATTTGTATCACACTATTAGTGAAGAATATATTGTATTTATTCACTACTATTGTAATAAAAAAGTTACAGAAAATAAAAGAGTGAAGCCCCAGCTGCTCCTGTGTTCCTGGCACCTCTGACGCCAGGGGTCTCAAAGGCAGTGCTAGGGGCAAGCCAAGAGTCGCAGCTGCGACCCCTAAATGACGCCCATGCTGGCATTTTCAGTGCTGACTAAAACATACAAAAACGGTGAAAAAATATTTCAAAACGTATTTGTTACTGTGTGCAATGCATCTATGAGTGAACACATGTCGTTTTTGAAGTTTCGTTGTTTTCTTGAGATGTTAAACAGCGCTTCGTGCATTGTACTTCAAGCACTCCCAGGAGGTGGAATCCTAATCCTAATCCCTCTCAGATCTCGTCAGTGTCTTAACTCGTCACATGGGAGCGCGCCCAAAGCTCCTCGCTCCAGCCTCTTGTAAATAAATAAACAGTAGGGCTCTGCTGGCTTCAGGGAGGGAGCCGCGCGCCTAAAGGGAGAGGGGACGTGGCTGGAGGGCGCGCGCTCTTTGGAGAATGTCTGCGTGGTGGCTTTCATACTCCCTGAAGTGACTACAAAGTTGGCAGCCTGACCCTTCTGGGCACTGTTCGTGTGACACTGGTCACCAACGCGAAAAATACCTCTCTGGATAGGAGGGCAGGATTTTGTGGTGTAGACACCCCCCCTTCTCTCCCCTGTGGATGGTCTCTGGCTCTGAAAGAAAAAAGGTAAGTCCTATTGATAATGATTGATGTTGCTTCTCTCAGCGACATCTCACTGAAGGTGCAGCGCACCAGGACACTCATTGGAGTAACAGTATGCTTTAGAAATGCCTTTTACATTACATTACATATTCCTTCTACCTCACCACCTCGCTAAGGGCCCATCAGAAACCATTTTTGACTGCCGCTATTTTACCTTCTTGGTGCTAAGTAAAGCTGTGCTTGGTGCAAGCAAAATACTATTCTATTAAGAAATTAGATTTGTGGGTTGGTTTTGTGTGAAACGACTATTTGTGCATGTTTGTTATTATTATTTTTTTTCTGGAGTTTTATATAGCACGAACTGACTGGAAGATATTAGATATCAGAGCGCTTTACATGAGCACCAGTTTACACAAGGACACATTCATTTTTTGGTAGGCAGGGGGAGATTAAGTGATCTGCCCAGAAGCACTGGATGCTGAGTGTCCCTGCCGAGACTTGAATCTGGTTCCTCAGCTTCGAGGTCGACCGCTCCAGCCATTAGGCTCCCAATGTTATGTTGCAATTTGTTGTTATGATGGACATTTGTTTGTGCTGTTGTGTTTTCGCGTGTCGTTGTTGCATTGTTATTGCTGTGCTGTTATGTTGTTGTTGTGTTCTCTTTTAACCCCTTCCATGCTGCTGTCGGCAACGCTACCTCGTTGGTGCTGCCGTCGGCCAATGGCCGACGCGGCCCTTCCCGTTTTGCGAAAGTGCCACACTTCCGCAAAATTGCGGGCGCATGGGAGGGGTAAATGTTTTGTTTTGTTGTGTTGTGCCTTGTTATGTTTTGTTGTCAATCTCCGTTGTGTTGCATTCTTTTCTTGTGCTCTGTACATACTTTGGATATGTCAACACATGTTGCTACCTTTTCAACCAAAAGCAGCAGATTCCTTTAAAATTGCCTTGGCAAACTACAGTTCACCATTGTGTACGGTGGTGAAAAAGCACTGCTCCAATGCTTTCGCTCTTTAACACAGCAGTCAGCCGAAATATGTGGAAGAGATCTGTCTGAAATTAGCACTTTCAGTGCTCACTTTATGTGAGACGGCCCTGTACCTTAAATTAGCACTTCAAGAGCTAATTTTAAGTGGTATAGCCTCTGCAGTGTCTTTGTAGTACTGGATGTATTACAGTGCTGCAAGTCAGAAGGCAAATCCTTGTGAAAGCACAAATATGATTGTTTTGACTTTTCAATTTTCTATGGTTATTTGAACACTCACACGTACAACTGAGGGGTATATTCACAAGGACTTATATCCGATTTATCTGCTCCTTAACGCATCAAATGTGGAGATTGATTTAACACCCATTCACAAGCTGGTGCAAACTGCAGACATCGCCAGTATTCCTGCGAAAAGTGCACCAAAATGTATCTCCACGGTGGACACCACCAACTAACCCTAATGAGATACAGAGTAGGCGATCCCGTGCAAAAACACACGAAAAAAGCACAACACCACTTACATAACGAACTGCCAGATCTGCGAAGCGAACGAAAAACAGGTGATAAGCCGCGGTAGCAGCAGGGAATTAACACCTGCCTTTTACTGGTGTTAAGCAGGACGACTACCTGCAGCATAAAAGGGAGGCCAGTCAAGAGCCACACCGGAAGACCCACAGATGTCATGGAGACTATTACCATGCAACGCGGATACCCATGAGGGCCACAACATGCACCGCAACCACCCCAGGCCCGCCACCATCCCCAGGACCCGTCCCGCCCCGAGAACACCACAGAGGTAGCGTACACAAAGACAGCGGACACACCTGAAACACACCTGCCGCCCAGACCCAACGCCAGAGGAGGACATTGCCCACTACAGGCCCAAAAGGACAACCATCCCCCGCATCCTGACCCACATCCCCCACCTGCTGACGGTCCCAACCCAGCGGACAACCAACATCCCTCCGCTGACAAAGCTGCCGCTGCGCAGCACATGCCAGCCTCTGATACCATCCAACCCACAACTGCCGGAGTCGGAGGAGTCACACAGCCAGCCCCATCCAAGGTCGTCACACCTGTCCTGGATGCCAACATCAGCCTGGTACCCCAGCACCCCCACATCACCCACACTGCGCAGGAGCAGCTGGAGACCAAGCAAGGCCCCTACACCATAGCTGGATTCCCCTTGATGTCAGGGACAATCAACTGCACACATGTACCCTCCGTGCCCCCTGTCCACACTGCACACAACTCCCAAAACAGAAAGCACACGCATACCATGAATGTGCTGGCAATCGTGGACCACCCAGGACTCCTCATCAATGTCGTGGCCAATGCCCCAGGCAGAGTGCATGAAACTCACATCTCCTGACAGTCCATCATCACAAGACGCTCCCAGGATGGCACACATGGGAATGCAGTGCCTGTTGGTCAGTCCTAAATAAACACACCACACAACTCCAGCCCACAGTCATGTAACTCACAATACTGCAAATGGGCATGCAGCACAACTACATTCAACATGACACACAATATGCCAACCGACCAGACACGACAACACGACTCCATTGGGAATCCGGTTTTGCCATGCCCACAACCCAGCCAATGCATTGCACCATAAACACACAATAGCAGGATGTGAGGGGGACATGGAGCAGGCATGTGTGAGAGCGGCAAGTGACTAAGGACTGTGAACCTACCCAATGCCAGGTTTGGCGTGGAGGTGAATGACAGACCACAGAGTGCAAACCATGGAAATGGCCATGTGGAGAACAACTGCTGGTGCATGGAGTGCAGTGGCCAGTGGACGCTACCATGTCTCCACAGCTGTGAGGCAGAACGCGGAAATGTTGCATGTTATGTCCGTCCCTGCGTGCGCATGCGTAGTGGGTTGGACCTGCATACGCCAGGCCTGCGTGGGGGTGTGAACAAAAAGCCAGTCACACTGGTCCTGGTTCTTATGTGGAATGGACAACGAGTCTGCCATTGTGCGCCTCTTCGCCCATCACGAGTCCTTCACCGAGCGCGGCGGGGCCTGCATCCCTGTGTGC
Source organism: Lissotriton helveticus (assembly GCF_964261635.1). NCBI lineage: Eukaryota > Metazoa > Chordata > Amphibia > Caudata > Salamandridae > Lissotriton > Lissotriton helveticus. Next base: position 1,504,853,598 of record NC_136059.1, on the reverse strand, counting down.
CTGCTGCACCCCAGGCCGCTGGACCCAAACCCGTCATGCCTGCCCCAGTGCACCAACGAGGCTCGGCTCACCTGCCTCCATGGCGTATGTCAATGAGCGCCCACCTCCGCAGACCATCGTTGGCCCACGTTATTCCTTTCTCATTGACAAACTCCACCAGCGGACCCTTCGGCCCAGTAGGTCCCACATGTGGAACTGTGTCCTGAGTCCTGAATGGCAGTGACCCCAAGTCTGTGGCAACGGCCACAGCACCAGACTCCCTTTGATCAGTGAGGCATAATTCCATATCGCAGCCCTGTGACACGTGGTGCCAATAACCCAGTTCAACACAAGCCGGCGACACGAGGTGCCACTAACCCTGTTTAACGCAAGCCTGGGAAACCTGGTGCCACTAACCCTGTTCAACGCAAGCCGGCGACACGTGAATGAGGGCTCAGGCCTACCCTGCGGACCAGTAGGTCCCACATCCAGCACATAGTCGCGAATCATGAATGGCAGAGTCCACACCAGAGAACGCACGGAGAGAAGTAAGAGGAAGATGCGGCTCAGTCTGGACGAAAGCCGGATCAGAGTCACGGAGGTGATCGAACACTATCAACAACTTTCCTGGTGCCATCAACCCTGTTCACCGCAAGTCCGCGTCCCGTGGTGGTAGGCCCGTGCAGGATGCTGTGCATCTGGGGCTACTAACTCTGTGTAGCACAAGTCATGGGGCCTTTATGGTTGAATGGTTGTGTCGTTTACGATGTACACTGTTGTTGATTTCTGACTGCACTAGGCAGCCCTTGCCGGCTGGTGTGCACACACCCCAAACTCATCCAACACAGGTGTCACTCGGAATGTGTGCCTGCTAATTAATGTGGCCGTGTGCACGTGCCCGTAGCCATTCACACCATCTGAGCAAGTGTGTCCGTATGGTCATTGTGTCAGCATGATGGGCATGGGCCTGCAACATCAAAGTTTGCTGTCTTCAGCGGACGCTACCACGTCACCTCAGCATTGGCAGTGACCCTGGACATGTAGCTTCGCACGCACCCCCCTGCATGCACAAGCGGCGTGTGCTGGTCCGGCGTACATCAGGTCAGCGTAGGGGTGTGCTGATTCAGCAGTGGGAGCAGGGCATGGCTCGAACCTGGTCTTGGGCAGGAAGTGCGGTAAGTGTGTCTCTGTGTTGGGGTGTAGTCACCACCAGGGCCACAGTAGTCGATGTTGCAATGTAGCATGCACCAGGAGGGTGGGCCCGCACATATGGGAACATGTAAGAGCGCAAGACCCCTCGGAGTCTTGGCACATGCATTCCAAGTGTTATGTGTATCAGTCCTGCGGATGCATGAGTCCGTTGCCTGGCCTCATTCGCAATGTGATCACAGCCAGCCATGGGCTGTACACCTGTGTCTGCCCTGTCCGGACCATTGGCCTACACTCACGTGGCCGCACACCTTCAAAGGTCAGCGTCACAGTGTTCCCAGGGTCGCAGACATCCCACCACACCCACGCCAGGTCTCTGTGCATCTCCTGTATGCATGCAGATGGTGAAGTTACTGTAGGGATGAAAGGTCCTTTGTCTGAACTATAAGGCGGTAGCACATCTGCAGCTCCAAGCAGGAACTGCATGTGGCCAGCACCCCCTGACAGATACGATAGCATTTGCTTGCAACTCCAACACTATGCACTGCCCGACGTGGGACCATCGTGTACACATCCCACACGCAGAAGTCCTAGGTCGTAGTTAGCGTGTGTGAAATGACCTTCACACATACTCCCACCCCAGGCCTGCACGCGTTGCACACAGACACTGCTCATTGCAATCTAGCTGTGCCATTTCATCCACAGGAATGGCACAGGGCAAGCCAGTGCCGCTTCAAGCAGAGCCACTGACTCTGGAATGGCAGACCATCCCAGATGCATGCTCGACTCCAATCTCGTGGACCTGCACCGTGCACGTCTGCTACATGCACAGGGGGCACTGCCTTTGGCATTGCTGTGGATCAGTTACCGGCTGAGCTTCCGCCTTGCAGACGTCACCTGCGTTCAGCCTGTGTTGCATTGTCTTTCATGCACATTCGAATGTTCCATGGATGTCTGCCTCTGCAACGTAACGGTAGCTGACCTGGATTTTGATGTGTGTGTGCGCCCCCTGTTGGTCCACGACCAGGAGTGTCACCGTGATGCCCGTTTGTGGCATGTATGGATGTTTGGCATGCAGGCTGGAAACTAGACGGGGAAATTGCACGAGTCATCAAGTACAGTGAGCACATTGACATCAAATATATAACATTCCTAGGCAACAAAGGACTTCCTCGAAAATTAAGCCCTATACATAAGGCAAAAATGACCGCAAAAGCTCAGTGTACTGGACAAAAAAACTGTTTAAATTGTGTCAGTTTATTTATATAAAAGTTAAAAAGTTGTGACATGGACATACATGAAATTATTTGTACATAGCATTAAAAATGTATACCAAAGACATACATAAAAAATAATTGTGAGCAACATGAGGACCAAAATTATGTAATAATTGCCTCATACAAATATTAAAAAATCAATAGCTTATTAACAAAAATCAGAACCAATTTCAAATGAAACCATTTACAAATGGCTGTAAAGTAGTATCATTCATGGTATCTTCTACACGCGTTTCGGCGTATGAACGCCTTCTTCAGGAAGACACACGATAAGTTCTGTACAATAAAAAACACATATACAATACATTTATTAAAACACCATATGGTACACTGAAACTTGTGCATGGATAACGGTTGTGCAAGGAAGGTAAAGGCAGATTCCAGAGAAAAGAAGGGTAAACAATTCACCCGAAAGAATAGTGAAAGAGACAGATATTTTGTGTTTAAAACTGAATGAAGAGTGTCAGTCGGTGTCAAAGCACCAAAAAGGAAAATAAAAAAGAGAGAGAGCAAACTGATAACAACAAAGATGAAAGAGTAAGTGAACCTTTCTTGTGTATAGATACCGCCTTAGTGGCGATCAATATATATAAGTAGGTAAAAACTTACTTAGAGATCGCTGAACTAGATATCTTGCTGAGGTAATATGTAACACAAGATATTCTGAAATGAAAATAAATGAATGTAAACGGAGGCCTGTTTATTGTATTTCTAATTATAGACCAGGTGTAATGTATTACGCGCAGTTACCTGCTTCAAAAATATATAATTGGTAGAGAAGTTGCTATATGTGGGCCCCTGATAATGCGGACTAGCGGTAAGGGACAGTGAGCACATTGAGCCACTACCTGATTGGGCTTTGGTGCACATTGGGTCCAGTGGTTGGAGTTAGCACATCTGTCTGGGTCACCCAATAGATTATGTCGACGACATGTCAGATGTGGTGGACAATGATCGCTCATTGAAGATGTTGGCCTACCCTGCTGCACTCGCGTTCATGGACGAGTGATAAGGTACCTGCAGCCACGGCTGGATGTGGCCCATTGCACGTGTCCCAACGCCTGGTCGCATGTTGGGAATCTGGTCACATGTCCCAAGACGACAGCGGACATGGCTGCATTGGCCTGGACTCATGATCCAGGCGCGGACAACCAACGCGGGTTGGCACTGACTTGTGTTGGTGATGGACTCCCCCGAGGTGGACATGGGCGTTTACCTAAGTTCCTCATTCAGGCATGCTCCTGCATTGGTCTGCATATCGTGGCTCTTCTCTTGGCCATACTGACACGCACTTGTTGATAACGTTTCTGCACTTCCACTTCCACTTGTCTCCAACTGTGTTCTGTCTTGATGTGTATGCCAATGTGTGTGTCACAGACTCTCTGGCTCCCTGCCATACGTGCATTGCTACCCCATCAGTACTGTGGGTTTGTACTTGTGCATTATCATGTCCCTGTTTCGTGCTTTGCCAGATGCGTATGGCCGTTTGCTGGCCACAGGCTAGTGCACTTATGTCCTGTGTTCGAATGTGCACATGTTGGTGTTTGTACCACATATTGTTCAATGTTGGGGTGCGCTGCTTCCTACGTGTGTGTGCTGCATTGTGTGTGAGATGTCCCTTCAGCTCGGATTTGGCTCACCCTTCTCCCTTTCAGGCAGTGTGGTTTTCACTTCTGTGCTTGTTCAGTGGTGTGATATTGGCGTGTAGTGTGACTTGTGCTCTTGGTTGGTGTTGTTACTCTTGGGCATGGTTTGTCTGCAGTTGTGCTGTGCTTAATTGTGGATGTGTGCCAATGTGCCCATCTCCCCCATCCCTGCTGGTTCCTCTCCCTGTTGCTGTTGTGTCTGTTGTTTTGGGCAGTTTCCAGTCCCCGCGTCCTGCCACCATCTCCAGACTGATGTGGTGGACACTAGTTCCTCCACGTCATCCAGCTCCTGGTGTGGCGCTGGACTCCCACCTCCAGTGTGCATTGCTGCTGCTTTCTTGTTGTTGCCGTGTTTCTGCTTGTTTGTGCATTTCGTATCATTCCGGATGTTCTGGTTTTCTTCCATTATCCTCCTCTCAGGCTGCATTCACCTTGTCTGAGATGGCCTGCCATGTACAATGTTTTGGTGCCAATGGGGCTTGTGGGGTTGTATACTGGCTCTGGTTGTTCTCCATTGTGCTTGGTTGTTGTTTTCTGTTTGGTTTCTCTTTCTTTTTAAGGCTTTTGTTGTGCATATTCTTGCCTGCCGTGTGTGCCGCGGGCCTGTCGCTGCTTATCCCTGCTTTCTCATCGCGAATGGGCTCATGGCCATGTGTTGTGGTTTGTGTCTTTATCACCGTCGAGGTGGTTGTATCGTGGACATTGGCAGCGGTTTCGGCAGACT